>NC_047084.1:521175973-521508473 GCF_902459505.1 Geotrypetes seraphini | reverse complement strand
ATTTGTATAAATTAAGCATGCTCAATTCTTAGGATGAAATCTTGCACTGAAAACACTGCTTGTCCTCCATTCTTCCCTTGCCAGGCTGCCCTCATCTGTTACATCAGACTAGATAAGAAAATAATACCATTCAAAACAATAATCCAGCTCGCATGCGATAAAAAGCACCAAACGTTTGTGCATCATTCTGCATTTCAAAACTCATAAAATAATAAAACATTCATATCACTGGTATCACAGCAGGATTAACCCTGAGCCACAGGATGGGAGAAGAGTTTTGAACAAGGTCATGGACACATGAACACAGTACGACACCCACATCTGGTCTCTCACAGTGAGACTGCCTGCCTACAGCATGAATAGCTGAAAATGATTTAGACTAAAACACAGCAAGGAAATAAATGATGTTTTGTTGTAGAGACGATGTGAGGAAACAATGCCACCCTGCCTGTCTTCCTTTTGCATCGTTTGCAGTCTCCCTTATTGTATCATATTTTTAATGGTATATGTCTGACCACCTTGTTTTAAATTATTTTTAACTTTGTATTATGTAAACCGCTTATGTAAACCTGCACCTCAGCAGCAGGAATCCATGCAAAACTTACACACTAAATGGTGAAACCTTAGTTAGGACCAAGGCGGAACGTGATTTGGGGGTGATCATTAGCGAAGACATGAAGACTGCCAATCAAGTGGAGAAGGCTTCATCAAAGGCAAGACAAATGATGGGTTGCATCCGAAGAAGTTTTATCAGCCGGAAGCCTGAAGTTATAATGCCATTGTACAGATCCATGGTGAGGCCTCATCTGGAGTATTGTGTACAATTCTGGAGGCCACATTACCAAAAGGATGTGCTGAGAGTTGAGTCGGTTCAAAGAATGGCCACCAAAATGGTCTCGGGACTCAAAGACCTCCCGTATGAAGAAAGGCTGAATAAATTGCAGCTATATTCACTCGAAGAACGTAGAGAGAGAGGAGACATGATAAAGACGTTTAAATATATCACCGGCCGTATTGAGGTGGAGGATGATATCTTCTTTTTTAAAGGTCCCTCTGCCACAAGAGGCCATCCGCTGAAAATCAGGGGTGGGAAATTTCATGGCGACACCAGGAAGTTCTTCTTCACCGAAAGGGTGGTCGATCGTTGGAATGAACTTCCACTTCAGGTGATTCAGGCCAGCAGCGTGAAGGATTTTAAAAGGAAATGGGATACACATGTGGGATCTCTAGGGGGGTAAATTCAAGGGGGTAGGGTTGTTGGAGTGGGCAGACTTGATGGGCTGTGGCCCTTTTCTGCCGTCATCTTCTATGTTTCTATGTTTCTATATCAAGCCTTAATAAACTTGAAATTTAATGATTTGAACTGGGTTCTCTCCCACATTTTATCCCACTAGCACCAGTTGCGCGGGGATAGAAATCAAACCCGGAATCAAATCCATCCCTGCAAATAATCTCTTCCATCCCCCCCTCCCCATCCACATATATCTCAGAAGTAATTATTTCATTTAATTATACGACTTACTGAATTAGAGGATCTGGTAGAGACCCATTTATAAACAAGCCAAGACACTTTATTAATTTGGAAATATTAAATGGGAAGCATACTTTGTAAATGGGTCTCTGCCTGAGCTTCTAACGTAAGTCTAAAATATTCCAACTGACGAGGACCTTCAAGTTACGTCAGCTGAAGACTTTCTCCGAAGGTGCCCAAAAATCCCTTTTTACAAGCTTGGCAGGCTGCAGCAACGTCCCTAAGCCACAGATGCTGCCAGCGACTGCTATGCTTGGTAGAAGGGAATTCCAGTTACATTTGGAGAAAGTCCTCAGCGGGCAGTGCTTGGGGATCCCCAACAGCTACAGCAAATGGACCGTGCTCAAAAAGTTCAAAAGTTTGGCCTTCTGTGGCTCCTGTAATAATGAAGCTATCCCCGTCAAATTTTGTCTGTTGTTGTGTCACGTTACTACCGTTTTCAAATATATAATTTCAACTTATTAACTAATATCGTTATAATTTCAATGCAAAGTTTATTTTTTTTCCCCAAAAAATGTCAAAAATTGGGTATTTTTAACCAGCGTTTACAAAAAATGAATGTTCTGGAAACCTTTTCCAAACTAACTATTAGAAAGAGCATGTTTCAAACCCCCTAAAAAAAGCTGGTTTTGTTTTTCCAACACAAGCAAACAGTGCCTGAAAATAAGGGTCAAACTAAAGTTCAACAAAAATGCTATAGACTTAGGGCTCCTTTTACTAAGGTACGCTAGCGGTTTTAGCGCGCGCGCGAGACGCTAACGCCTCCATAGAGCTTTTGCTAGTATTTTTCATTTAGCGCGTGGTTTGCGCACGTTAATCTTCAGCGTGCGCTAAAAACGCTAGCGCACCTTAGTAAAAGGAGCCCTTAAAGTATACACATTTGTTTACAATATACTAGAAAACAAGTCACTCCATTTGATCAGTACATACTAACGCCAGAAAAAGTATTTTAAGGCGAAAGAAAAGCCTCTGACACGGAGAGGTGTTCCTACTCTCTTCCAGAGAAAACAAAAGAACCCCCCCCCAAAAAAAAAACAAAAAACTCTGTGGAGTGACGATGTTCCTAAATGGACTTTATTTGAAAGTGTCAAAGTTCCAAAGGTACACTGAAATCATCCACATAAAAATCAGTTATCCACATAAAAGCCTTAAAGGACCTAGTCCGCTAGGGATACAGGACCCAACACGGTCCGTGTTTTGACAAAAAGACTTCTTCAGGGGTCCTATAAAGGTGAATACGTGGGAAACAATTGTGTGGTGAGCCGGAAGCGAGACACTGCTTGCAAGCATCACTGGCAAAAAACTTTTGCATATAACTTACTAGCTGATGCCCCGGCGTTGCACGGGTATTTAATTATAGCAATAACACTGTAAATGGATTCAAATAAAGATACTTTATAGTGGTGAATGAAATTATTTTTTTACAGCTTTATAAAAAGTACAATATTCAAATTATAATGTGAAATATTTGACAAAATGAATACAATACAACTAACACAAAACTTGATTATAAACAACATTTTTAGTTTCAACTCCAGGAGCAAGAACATATAAATTCTTGGGTGAACCCACCCTTGAACAAGCAACATAGAGTTGACCATGGGAAAAACAGGGGGATCTTAAATCCACTCCACAATATGTAATAGTCTGTCCCTGTGATTTGTTGATTGTGATAGAGAATGCAAGTCTCACTGGAATTTGCAAGCTCTTAAACTGAAAAGGAAGATGTGTTGCAAGTTTCGTTCAAATCGGGCAAGCCGTTTTTGCGTTGGCAGCTTTTTAAATTTTTTCCATTGACATGAATGGGTGAAATCTGATTTTCTGTTTGTAGCTCCGCCCACGTGTGCAGGTGGGCCGCGAGACCCCCAGAACATATCATCCCAGGTAGTGAGGGATCTGCATACCAAGTTTCGTTCAAATCGGTCAAGCCGTTTTTGCGTGATCGCGGCACATACACACACACACACATACATACATACACACATACATACCTCCGATTTTATATATATATAGATAGATTACTGGCAGGTGATAGCTGGAAAATAGTAAAAACTAACTATATATTTGTTTGACACAGCTGCTAACATAAGTTCTGTAAATTTAGAAAGCTCTGCATGGGTTTATGTTGTTTTTTTCATTTAATTAGCAGTGCATGAGTTTAGCATATTTCTATTTACCATTTACTTTGGAAGAAAGGTGGGAGAGGGAAGATATAATAGTGAAGAAGTGGTGTGTAAACTTTCAGTGTGGAGATTTCAAGACTGAAGATGCAGAAAGGTCTGGGAAGTCTCAAACGGTGTCAGCTCCTGAAACTTGACCATGTCCATGATCTGATTTTGGCAGATCGGCAAATATCGGCTAAAACAATTGCGGAGACACTACAGATATCCAGGGAATGTGTTGGGTGTATAATCCATAAGCAGCTGGATATGCAGAAGCTATCAGCCAAGTGGGTGCCCAAACATTTGAATGCGGATGAGAAATGACGTTGAAAGGACACTTCCAAGTTGATTTTGCAGCATTTTCAGCAAACTGATGCCAACATTTGGGAACCACTAGTTACTGTTGATAAACTATGATCCTGAGACAAAACAACAGTCTATGCCAGCGGTTTCAAACTCGCATCTCGAGGACCATCGCCAGGTACTGTTTTGAGGCCCTCGGTATGTTTATTATAATCACAAAAGTAAAATAAAACAGTTTCTTGATCATATGTCTCTTTAGCTATAAATTACAATATTATTATTAATACTTAGCCAAAAGGAAAGATTTATAAACTATAAAGAGTTTTACCTCAGGCAAAATTGTCATTTCTTTAATAAGACATTAACTATTTTTTTCTGAGGCCCTCCAAGTACCTACAAATCCAAAATGTGGCCCTGCAAAGGGTTTGAGTTTGAGACCACTGGTCTATGCAGAGGCGGCACTCAGGTTCTCCAAGGGCAAAGAAAGTCACGACCCAAATGTCAGCAGGAAAGGTCATGGCCACAGTGTATTTTTTCTGGAACCATATGGTCAGTGGCGTAGCGAGTGTGAATGGCACCAGGGACGGGGGCATCCCTCCCCCGCCCTATTCTCTGCCCTGCCCCAACTTCCCTTATACCTTTTCAGTTTTCCAGGAGCAAGCAACATCCCAAACTTGCTGCCTGCGTCGTGTTGGCTATCCCCTCTGCCGTCACTTCCTAGGTACAGGACCCAGATGCGACGTAAAAGAGAGGTGACACCGACGTGGGCAACAAATTTGTAATGCTGCTCGCGCAGGGACAATTAGAGAGGTACGAGGGAAGGGGCACACATGCGCAGCGAAGGGGGCATAGAGGAAGACAGGTAGCTGCTGTGCCCCTTACGTGGACCCCTCCCCTTTTACTACATCATTGCATATGGTAACCCTTAAGAGTATGAAACATAGGGAAAAAAACTCTGTGATGCCTCTATTCCCTTGGGGCCCTAACCACAGTGCTTACTTTGCTTAATGGCTAATCCACAGGTGAGAATGTGGCGATTAGGACACAAACCAGTCTGGGAATTTATCCTGCCTGAGAGGAGCTCTGCTACACGCAACAAAGAAAGGGAATGTTGTTTTTAAATCCAAATGTTCCCACAAACATGCACTTAAAAAATGTAAATCTCCTTTCTGGACTCTTTAAGTACACAAATAATGATAAAAAAAAATTAAAACAACGTCACAATATTATTGATATTCTTCTACTTACTGGTAAAGTATAACCCTTGACACTGCCACCAACCAACAAACCCCGGCTCTCCCCCCCACAACAAAAGGAGCAGGCCCGGATCAAATCACAGCACCGAACACACAACCCCTGCACCAGACTCCTGTGCATACAGGAGACCACACAGTCAACACGCTCACTCGGCTTCCACACCGAACTTCCGGTACCGAGCACGCGAGCGACAGGGGGCGGGGTCGAAAGTCGGACAGTCCTCGGGCCACGAGCACCACCTGCTGGAGAAGTGTTGATTACGTTCTGGGACTGCTTAGGTATTGCTGTATCTGGGAGTCATCTGTTCCCTTGAGAAGTAGGTAAAATACGGATTCCCTGCTTTACACCGTGTAAAGGTGATGGATAGTAGTGCAGAAAGCGACATGGTTCGTACAAATAAAACGGACCATACTGCAGATGGGCAGTCTAGATGGGTCATTTGGCCTTCATCTGCCATCATATTTCTATGTTAGGGTGCTGGACAATGAAAGACCTGATTGCAGAAGAAAGATCAAGAGAGGTTCCACATGCATCTATAATGGTCTGGGATCTTTATCCTCTCCTTCCCATAGTCTGAAATCTCTCTCCCTTTCTTCCTTCCCCTTCTCTCTCTCCCCCCTCCCCTTTTTTTTGTGGTCTTTCCCTTCTTCCCCTCCCTCCTCCTTCTTTCCCCTGGAGGTCTACAGCATCTTTCCTTCCCTTTCCTCCCCATCCTTGTGGTCCAGTATCTTTCCAATGTCTTACCTCTCCCCTCGATCCTGTGCTTGCTCACTGGGTGCTGCTGTAACCCTTTGTCATCTGCAGAGAAAAAGCTTCTGGGTCGCTGAAGGCAGCGTGTTTAGTTCACTGATGGTGACCATGGCTGAAGAGTTACAAAAGTGCCCATTGAGAAAGCACAGGATCCTGTGGGGAGAGAGAGAAGGACTCCGGATGGGGGAGGGGGAGGGGTGCCGCCCAGACTCCCAACAACAAACATACATATCTTATATAAACAATTCTAAAACAGTATAAACATTCCAGTATACTGCTTCTAATCTAAAAAATAACATTTATAATTCTCTGGGTACATTTCCTTATGTAATTTAACACATTCACTTTTAGTTAAGAACATAAGAAGTTGCCTCCACTGGGTCAGACCAGAGGTCCATCACGCCCAGCAGTCCGCACCCGCGGCGGCCCCATCAGGTCCACGACCTGTCAGGTTTTCTTGATTTAGCCCTATATCCCTATCTACCTCTATCTGTACCCTTCAATCCCCCTATCCTTCAGGAATCTATCCAATCCCTCTTTGAATCCCCGTAGTGTACTCTGCTTGATCACATCCTCCGGGAGCGTGTTCCATATAAGAACATAAGAAGTTATTTTTTTAAATTCTCTTATTAATGAATAGAATGCATTACACCTGTCCAGCATGCTGTCAACTTTCAAGGGGGTAAGCACTGTAAAGAGGAGGAGAGTGGTGGCACTGTATTGGCTGGTGGGGCCTCTGCATCCCTGCCACCAAAGGTAAGGGGTGCAGCAGTTCTGGAAGGGGTCTGAGCCCAAAGTGTGTGTGTGGGGGGGAGGGGAGAGGGAAGACCCTCAACCTGAAGAAATATAGGACTTTGGTTTATCAAAGACTGTTTATAATTTTAGCCCTCATTCTAGTAACAAAACAATATCACAATACTTTGGGGGGGAGGAGGAGGGGGAACAAGGCTATCCTATATTACAGCATTGGAAAGCACGCTACAGATATATACTTGGGAATTCACCAGGCTCTGCCAACAAAGAGCTAGAGGTGTGCCATTATCATGTGCAATATTTCTTTCTCTTCCCATGCACCACCTCTCCCTGCCCTCCACCCTATGTCCAACATTTCTCCCTCTCTCTTCTCCATGCATGTCTCCCTCCCCTTCACCATATGCAGGACTTCTCCCTCTCACTTCTTTCTACCTCTGTTGCATCTCTCCCTTCCTCTCCTCTACCCTATGTTCAACAAGTCTTCCTCTCTCCCCCATGCGCAGAAGCTTTCTATCCCTCATATCCCCCTATGCAGCAGCTTTCTATCCCTTCCTCCCATCCCCTTGTGTAGCAGCTCTACATCCTTCCCGCCCATCCTCCTGTGCAGTAGCTTTTCATCCTTCCCTCCCTTCCCCCTGTGTAGCACCTCCCGACTGTACCCCTCCAGCATGAGATCTGACATACAGGCTTCCCAAAGCAGCGGTGGCGGTGGCTGGCGGGAAGAGGCAGTGCTCAGAACAGGCTGCTTCTGACCTGTCCCACCAGGGCTTCCCTCTGCCGCATCATAAGTAATGTCATCAGTGGTGGGGCAGGCTAAGAGCAGCCTGTTCTGAGCACTGCCTCTTCCCGCTGGGCACCGCTACTGCTGCTTTAGGAAACCCGGAGGTATCAGGACTCACTGAATCGGTGAGTCTAATGAAAGTGAATCGATTCGAATTGATGAATCCATAGTCTGCTATTGAAACAGCCCTTGCCCTGGGATTGGTAGCATGGAATGTTACTACTATTTGGGTTTTTGCCAGATACTTGTGACCTGGATTGGCCACTGTGGAAACAGGACACTGGGCTAAATGGGCCATTGGGCTGACATATTCTTATGTTTTTATGTACTATAATAGTTATATACCTGCCCCTGGGATCACCTTCAACCCCACTGAATTGGGGAACCAGCTATGTACAGACTAATCAGTTGGCATTGACACTTCTATTATTACTGTCATTCGCATGTCCCCCCCCCCTCCCTATTACCACTATGTCTGGTTTCCTTGTAATAAACTTTTTATTGGTTGGAATATGAATGTCACAGGTGATCATAACCTCACCTCGTCATTCTCCTAGAGCTTCTCTTACATAACAGTGTTACTGGCCAAAATTCAGCATGAGTTAACTGGCTGAGAATGGCCATGACCGGTTAACTTGTAATCTCAGCAGCTAACTGCTCATTTTTATCAGTATTTAACCAGTTAATACCACTGAAAATACCCATTTAGTGTCAAAAAAAGCCAGCAATGTTGAAGGTGTTCCAGGAGCATGACTGCTTAAACCCAATATTCAGAACTTAAGCGACCATGTTTAACTGGCAAATAAGGCTACATAAAAAGCAGGCCTATCTTTGCCCACTAAGCCATGGCCGATTAAGTCTTTGCACCGATGTGCTGAGACTGGAGTCGGTGCAAAGAATGGCCACCCGGATGGTCTCGGGACTCAAGGATCTACCATACGAAAAACGGCTTGACAAATTACAGCTATACTCGCTCGAGGAGCGCAGAGAGAGGGGGGACATGATCGAGACGTTCAAGTATCTTACGGGCCGCATCGAGGCGGAGGAAGATATCTTGTTTTTCAAGGGTCCCACGACAACAAGAGGGCATCCGTTGAAAATCAGGGGCGGGAAACTACGAGGTGACACCAGGAAATTCTTTTTCACTGAAAGAGTGGTTGATCGCTGGAATAGTCTTCCAATACAGGTGATTGAGGCCAGCAGCGTGCCTGATTTTAAGGCCAAATGGGATCGGCACATGGGATCTATTCACAGGGCAAAGGTAGGGGAGGGACATTAAGGTGGGCAGACTAGATGGGCCGTGGGCCCTTATCTGCCGTCTATTTCTATGTTTCTATGAATATCACCTTAACCATCCTTACTTTTGCTTTTCAATGTACGGTAATTTATTTTTAATGTATTTATGCTTTTATAACCATGTTTTTATAGTTTTAAAAATTATATTAGGGACCCCTGATGCAGGCGCTTATGTTCGTCGAAACACAGTTCTGTGTCAGGTCCATGTTACTGTACGTCCTGGATTAAAATAAACAAGGCTTTGACTCCTACCGCTGGCTCTTGTGGATTGCTCATTGTCCGTTCCCACTGCTTTCTCTGTTATCACCTTAACCAGTCATGCACTAGTCAGCATTGAAAAACCTGGATATTCAATGTTGGTGGGAGGCAGTCAAAGCGCTACCTGCCACAGCTCTTAGGACTCCTTTTATGAAGGCACGTTAGGACTTTAACGCGCGGAATAGCACGCACTAAAATGCCCCACGCGCTAGTCATTACCGCTTCCTCTTGAGCAGGCGGTAGTTTTTTGGCTAGCACGCACTAATCCGGTGTGTGCGCTAAAAACGCTAGCGCACCTTCGTAAAAGGAGCCCTTAGTGTTTGGATAAAACATTCTTCCTTTCTGCATAGAATTGGGGTTTTTTTCCCCCATCAGCAACAGCTCTTTCTTGCTGGCTCTCTGAACCATCGTGCCTGTAATTCACTGTCCTGAGGTCAGCTCTCAGCCACTCAGTTATCGGTCTCTTCTATGCTGCAGCTCCAGTGTTCTCCCATGACCTGTTGTTGAGGAAGTAACTTTGGCAACCAGTAGGCTATGGAAAGAGATTGAAGCAGCAGGAGACTGAAGAGCTCCTGGTCTGCTCATGCAAATGTTCACCTTAATACTATCTGGAGGGGCCTCTGTTGGTTCACCCTTCATTTACAGCATGTGCAGGTGCCCTTTCTGGCTTCAGGAAACTGATGTTAATTTCAGTACAGTCCAGAATCAATCTGGACAACTGGCTGCCTTGCCTGAGGATGCTATTCCTTTGTAACTTTTCAACTTTGTTTTATGACAGCCAGCAGGTGGTGCTATAGTCTAACGATAGCATTACAATTTTGAAACAAAAAAAAATTATAAAATTGCTGTAAATCCTTGTGAACAAGTAAATGTTACAGGGGGAAAACATTCTGCATGACTTCAGAAATGCATTTTGCCAGTAGTGGAAATATCCATGAACCACTGAAGTAGCTCTGCCTAGAGTACCTCAATCTCTGTCCTCAATATCCTTCTGTTCATTGATTTTTTTCAAGTTTATAAGGTGTTTATAAACTGCCTATCAAGGTTTATTTAAGTGGTTTTACGATCAGGTACTCAAGTACTTTCCCTATCTGTCCCGGTGGGTTCACAATCTATCTAATATACCTGGGGCTATGGAGGACTGAGTGACTTGCCCAAGGTCACAAGGAGCAATATGGGGTCTGAACCCATAACCCCAGGGTGCTGAGGCTGTAGCTCCTACCACTGCGCCACACACTCTACAGAGAAAGTACTGTGTCATGTGTATCTGTACAGTGCCATGTGTACCTTGTAGCACTACACAGTAGGAGAAGTAATGAAGCCTGTTGAATCTAGGGTAGATGTGGAGAGCAAGTGTGAAATACAGACAGACAGCGGCCAAGTTCCTTTGACTAGAAGAGTCAGTGAATGCAGAGATGCCAAGAGTAAACTATTTCAAAGAGTGAGCTTTACCATGCGAAGCAATGTGATTGAAGGCCCCCCAAAATGAGATTTTTCAGAGGGTACGTCAAGGGTATAAGTCTAGAGCAGGGGTAGGCAATTCTGGTCCTCGAGAGCCACAGGCAGGTCAGGTTTTCAGGATATCCACAATAAATATGCATGAGATAGATTTGCACCTCAAGGAGTCAGTGCATACAAATCCATCTCGTACATATTCATTGTGAATATCCTGAAAACCTGACCTGCCTTTGGCTCTCGAGGACCGGAATTGCCTACCCCTGGTCTAGAACAGTGATTCCCAACCCTGTCCTGGAGGAACACCAGGCCAATCGGGTTTTCAGGCTAGCCCTAATGAATATGCATGAGAGAGATTTGCATATGATGGAAGTGATAGGCATGCAAATTTGCTTCATGCATATTCATTAGGGCTAGCCTGAAAACCCAATTGGCCTGGTGTTCCTCCAGGACAGGGTTGGGAACCACTGGTCTAGAGCAATTGAAGTGTAGTACTGCAAATGAATCAAGACAGCATTTCATGATTTTGGCTTTTCTTTGGAGACTGAAAGAATACTGGCAAAGCGGGAAACAATTTGGGCAATTTTTTTTAGCTGAAAATTGTCTTCTGCCGAGTAATTAAGTATGTACCTCAGTTTCAGAGCACATATGTACATGCACTAAAGGCAAAAGGGACTGGGTAAGGTGTGCTCAAGTTTCCAAGCTTATTAAAATTTGATATACCGCTTATAATAGCTGTTTAAGCGGTGTGCAAGGTTACAAGATAAAACTAATTTTAAAAAAGTTTTGGGGAATAAAACAAAGACATAAGACAAATGCACAACTTACAGGAACAAATGGAAGGGAGGGCTGAACTACAATTGAGAATAGGACAGATGAACAGCGATGGATAGAACATTAGGGAGGGGCAGCTAAGCTCTTCCTTTTGATAGAATCGGTAGAAATAGGGAAGTCAGAGGTCGTAAGCATCCTTAAATAGGAAGGTTTTTAAGTTTCCCTTAAATTTTTCAAGATTTGTCTCTTCCTGTAGGTATAGTGGAAGTGTGTTCCAAAGCGTAAGGGCGGTAACTGAAAATATTTGCTTCCTAGTGGTATCAAAGAAAATATGTCTTAATGAGGGGATGTGTAGGGGAAATTGATTACTAGAGTGAAGTGTTCTTGAAGAACAATAGGGGATGAGCAGTCTGTCAATGAATCTTCCTATTGGTTGGACCATTTGATTACTTCTCTAAGGCTTCCCTCTCATGAAAGTAGTGATCAAGATCAGTGTACTGAAGCTCTGATGAGTGAGAAATAAGGCTCAAAGAGTGTAAGAGTGAGAAAGCCTTCAAATGAGTATGACTTGGCATCTCTGTGAATGTAGGTGTTAAGTATATAATACTAGGGTCATTTCATAAATAATGCACACTATTTTTTTTTTTTTTTTACATGTTTATTTTTTTCAAGTATTTCTATACAATCCTTCAATATAGGGCCTCTTCTACGAAACTGCAATAGCAGTTTCTAGCATGGGGGGCCACACTGAATGAGTTCTTATGAGCATTGGGAGCAGCGCGGGCCATTCAGCGCGGCTCTCTGCGCTAGAAACTGCTATCACAGTTTCTTAGAGGAGGGGGGATAGTTGCCCTGCTTTGCAATGACTGAGTCCTGATGTCTGGGAAGCTTCATTATTCCATCCAAGACATTGATTTTGTTCAGTTGCCAAATGGCTCGGGTAACGGCAGAAGAAAGCTCTTCCAGAGATGCAAAACGATGTCCACACATAGGTTGCTTCAACTTTGGAAAAGGTTGAAGTCTGGTGGATTCATGTTGCTATTGATGAAATGTGGGTCAGAGACTTTGAGCTGGAGCTGAAATCACAATCCAACGAATGGAGAGCTCCATCTTCCCCACGACCAAAACAATTTTGACGAGCTCAATTAAAAGTCAAACAAATGATTTTTGCTTATGATCATGAAGGCATCATCATCATAGACAAAGTTCCATGTGGAAGAAGTGTCACAGCAGTGTATTATCGTGATTTTTTGCAAAAAATACACTGAAAAATGCACAAAACCCGACCTCAGTTGCTCTTGTCTGGGCCACTCATTATTCACGACAATGCTCGCCTACACAATGGGAATATCGTCATTGAAAAACTATGTGAATACGGCTGGGAGGTGTTACCTCATGCTCCCTACAGTCCAGACATGAGTCCACCAGATTTTGACCTTTTTCCAAAGTTGAACCATCCTATGCAAGGACATCGTTTTGCATCTCTGGAAGAGCTTTCTTCTGCCGTTACCCGAGCCATTCGGCAACTGAACAAAAATAGTGTTTTGGATGGAATAATAAAGCTTCCCGGACTTTGGGACTTGGTCATTGCAAAGCAGGGAAACTATATTGAAGGATTGTAAAGAAATATTTGAAAATAAAACAAAACATGTAAATTAAAAAAAATAGTGTGTATTATTTATGAAATGACCCTCATATAATGCATCAAGGACAAAAATGAGGAGCTGCATGAAGAATGCTTCCAAGGGCCACCCTGTAGATATTACTCTCCTGGAAACTGAAATGTTAAAACTTCTCAATATGACCTAGCACGCTAAAATAGTTATTGGAGTGATGAGAACTTTTATTTGGAGTATCACACTAGTATCTTTAAAGATGGTATATATGAGATTAAAAATGGAGAAATCAACAGGAAAAATGAAATCCCCACAACTAGAGCATAGAATGTTAGGAAAGGGTGGTTGAGAATCTCAGAAACCAGCATGGACAAATGACTTGAAATTTCTTAGCCAAGACTTACAAATTCCACTTTTGCATCATTGATTCTCAAAATCTCGCCCAACCTTTGTGTAACATTCTAAAATTATTAACTGTATTTATTACTTATCTTCTAATGCTTCCTTATTTTAAAATGAATTTCAATGATGGTTGCTTTCTTTGATATTCTGAATAACGTATCTTTCACCCAGCAAAGAAATTTCTAAACGTATCTTAGATACGCCGTTTCGCCCTTTTCCAGGCTTTCTCAAGGGTTCCATAATAACGCTGCATCTATCAAAGGGCCACCATGCAGGTATTACTCTCCTGGAAACCGAAATGTTAAAACTTCTCAATATGACCTAGCACGCTAAAATAGTTATTGGAGTGATGAGAACTTTTATTTGGACACAGGTTCCTTGTGAATTCTTGCATGTCCTTTTCTTTTTTGGATATATGACTCATGAATTTAAGTTGAGGGGAATCATAAGGAAGAAACATCAGGTCTGAAGAAGAATTTCTGTAACGTTTATACCATAACTCACCAGTATTTAGTTAAATTTGAAAACAGAATCAGATCTCAGTGATGAGACTGAGAAAGAGTCATTAGGCCAGAATCAGCGGTGATCACCATTGACACTAAAGGGCAAATTCAATAAGAAGCGCCCAAAAATTAGGCACTGTTCAGCGCGATTCAAATAAAACTGGGTGCTGTTTAATGAATCACGCTGAGCGGAACCTATTTTGGAGGTGCCCAAGAAATAGGCCAACTCTAGACACAACTAAAAGAGGCGCCTAGCTGAGCGCATAAGCACGCTTAAGAGCAATGATTCTGTAACAAGGCGCCTAACATGTAGCCACGCCCACGCCTAACATGTATAGCGCCTATTTTTTTGAAGGCCACCTAAATTTTTAGGCCTTGTTACAGCATCGTGCTTTTGGATAGGCGCATATGTTTCAATCAGTGCTGATTAAAAAGCTTAATTGAGCTTGTTATTCAATTTAGACAGGCGCCTATCTAGTTGGGTGCCTCCGATATAAGTGTCTACTTTAGGCGCTGGTTACAGAATTTGGGCCTAAGTGCAGCCCCCCTGCCCCACTCTTCTCCCATCTTCTCTGGAACAGCTGCTCTGTTTTTCTTCTTGTACCATGTGGCTGTCAGTGACTTTGAGTCTTATACTGCTCAGATTACCACAATATTCTTATTAAATTATAACAATCTCATGGGAGTTTGGGCTCTGTGTGGCTCAAAGACAGTGAGAGCTGTGTGGTGCTAAACGATAACAGCTGCACTGCAGGAAGCACAGATCGCAAGCCTCCAGAGAAGTTAAAGTGGAAAGGAAGTTTAACAAACTAGAAGAAGAGCACCTTGAAGAGTATGGAGATGGGGGATCAGATGGGACTTCAAGGCAAACTATAGGTGCTGACAGCCACACAAAGAACTATTCTTAGGCTTTCAGGCGGACTTCTTGGGACACCAAGCCGCACAGTTGTATAAATTGATAACAGGATTTATAAATAAAAAACCAAAGACTGGCCTCAGAGACATTTGGAGCATTGAGATTAAGCAACAAATTTCTGCATCTCAATGGCCACAAATTTGGTCTTGGAGGATGGGGTGTACAGTGTCTGCATCTATGAGACAAACTTGGTTCTTTTTGTTGCATAGAGCATTTTGGACCCCAGTTAGATTACAAAAGTTAGACAGCTCTAAGTCTAATAGATGCTGGCATTGTAAACTTGAAGTAGGGACTCTAGATCATTTGTTATTCTATTGTCCCTTTATCATGGCCTTTTGGAAATCAATTTGGTCCCAAATTAATTGTTTATTAGAGAATCATGTAGCATTATCATATGATACGATTCTATTTGGTACATCAATGAGAACAAGGAGTCAGATTTCATCAAACAATAAACTTTTATTGATTATGACAGGGGTCGCCATTCAAAATATCACAAGTAATTGGAAAAACTGCAGTAGATGAAATTATACCTTCTGGTGGAATTCGTTGTATCACATTTATAAAATGGAAAGCATAATTGCTACTCAAAAAGGGTATTATAATAAATTTAAAAAGATCTGGGGGCCATTGACAACTTATTGTAATGAATAGACACCATTTTCTAGTGAAAGTATATTTGCAAATGGGGGGAGGAGGGTGGTTTATAGTTTACTGTGGGTTTAATCAAAAGAAAAAGAATATTTATATTGTATATTTTTGATTAAATGTTAAAGGAAAGGGGGTGGGTGGGAAGGGAATAAATTTATATATTTGATGTTATATTAGAAAGAAATTCAGGTGATGTATTTAGTTTCAAATGTTTTATTATTTGTACACTTGATGTAAGATTAAAAATGAATAAAGAATTTAAAAAAAGAACTATCAGGGTGCACAGCTTTCTTAACGTTTTATGGAAATTGTCCAGAAAAAGTCTTAAGAAAGATGTATGAAAGAGCAAAGTATTACAATCAAGAATTATTATTTTCAACAAGAGGACAGTGTACAATTGAAGATTCTATACAAATCTGTGTATTGAGGCACTGAAGTGGCTAGTATTATAGAAGAGAATTAGGAAATAGTGCAGCTACATCCCGTGTTTCAGAACTTGTCAATGAGAGTGGCGTTTTCCAAAGAAAGACATCTTAAAGCGATTTTAAGTCCAGCCCATTGAAAGACCCTATGATGAAGAAATCACTTTTACCAACAGGACATTTTAAATGTATCACATGTAATATTTGGGGCATTACCTTACAAATCAAAGAATTTCAAAATCCGGTGGATGGCAGGGGGTATATTTTGAAGAATTTCACGAATTATAAGACAAAATATATTTATATAATCTAAGTCCAACGTATAGCTCAGAAGCGTGGGATGAACACAGAAGATTTAGAATCAGAAAATAATATTAAAGATTGAACTAGGCCAGTTACTGGGCAGACTTGCACGGTCTGTGTCTGTGTATGGCCGTTTGGAGGAGGATGGGCAGGGGAGGGCTTCAATGGCTGGGAGGGTGTAGATGGGCTGGAGTAAGTCTTAACAGAGATTTCGGCAGTTGGAACCCAAGCACAGTACCGGGTAAAGCTTTGGATTCTCGCCCAGAAATAGCTAAGAAGAAAAAAAAAAAAAAAAAAAAAATTTTAAATTGAATCAGGTTGGGCAGACTGGATGGACCATTCGGGTCTTTATCTGCCGTCATCTACTATGTTACTATGTTAACAAGGTCATAACTTCAAGATATTTAAGAATTAGAATGGCTGAACATAAATCTAATTTGAAAATGAAGAAATTGAATGAGCCTTGTATAGAAAAACCAGATGATTTTAATAGCTTAAGATTCTTGCAGTGGTTTGGAAGAGAGGAGGAAGTTGTGTACAGAGGCTGCAACAAAGAAAATCTCATTCTGATTACAAGTTAGAGTCATTGGCATCTCAAGGATTAAACAACCAAATTGATTGGAGCATATTCCTTTAAGTTATTGCCCTGTTTAATGAGATTCTATCTTTCTGCACATTTGTTTTGCATCAGCATTGCATATTTGACTGGGTGACCAGCGAATTGGATAGAGGGAGTATGTTAGATGTGGTGCAGCAAAACTGGATTTTTCAGCCATGGAAGTTACGGTAGTTGACTTTCTTTTTTGTTCGAAGTCTGGTAAGACCTATCAGAGTGGGAACATATTCTAGATATTCACATTGGTGGCGCTCAAGACTCCTGAGGAAGGCCTGTTGGCCGAAACATGTGCATGTCGAGTCATTGAGTCGTTGGACGTATTTTTATGTCATTGGATGAATAAAGATTCCTATATTATCAGATGCATTGGAGGACACTTTCATTAGTGCACATCATTCTGATCTGGACAATTCCACTCAGCCTTTGATGCATTTAGATGTTCCACACAGGCATCTAATAAATAAACTGGGTGCCCTAGGCATGGGCCCCAAAGTGACAGACTGGTCAGGAACTAGTTGAGTGGAAGGCGACAGAGGGTAGTGGTCAATGGAGATCGCTCTGAGAATAGAGATGTTATCAGTGGTGTGCCTCAAAATTCAGTTCTTGGACCTGCTCTTTTTAACATTTTTGGTACTAAAATTTGCAATAGAGTACCCCTGATGGTGTGAATAACATGAGGAAGGATCTAGCAAAGCTTAAAGAATGGTCTGAAATTTGGCAGCTAAGATTTAATGCTAAGAAATGCAAGGTCATACATTTTGGGCTGCAAAAACTTGAGGGAACGGTACAGTGTAGGGGATGAAGAACTTTTATGCACGAAAGAGGAGTAGGACTTGGGAATGATAGTATGTGATAATCTTAAGGTGGCCAAACAGGTTGAAAAGGTGATGGCGAAAGTTAGAAGGATACTAGGGTGATAGGGAGAGGTATAGGCAGTAGGAAAAAGGAGGCATTGATGCCCCTGTATAAGACTCTGGTGAGACCTCATTTAGAATACTGAGTACAATTCTGGAGACCACACTTTCAACAAGATATAAAGAGGATGGAGTCAGTTCAGAGGAAGGCTACTAAAATGGTCAAAAGGTGTATGGGGACAGACTTAAATATCTCAATATGTATACATTGGAGTAAAGGCGGGAGAGGGGAGATGGCATCCCCCTTGTCAGCCAACTCATATACATGCTTTTCAATCTCATTGTTTACACAAATTACACATACCATATGTTATATTTCTTTTATACAATTCTAGTAGATTACTCATTTTATTTTTGACATAATTAGGCACACCATTCACCAACTATTAATACATTTCAGTGCTTTATATTTCATCACACATCTTCCACACATATCTTTTATTTATTATACTGTTCCTTCTTAAGGACCCCCGATGAAGGCAAAAGACGCCGAACCATGGACCATGTTGGGTCCGGTATATGTTTCCATCTTTATGATATATGCTTCATTTACATGAGCAATGAGGCCAATGTGATTAACTGTATGGATGTGTTGGGGACACTGAGGTGAAAAAGGAGATGAACATCTTGGGGATTTGTTTAGATTCAGCTTTGACAATGGGAAAACATATCATGAATATCATTCAGAAGGGATATGTACAACTAGTACACTGTATAGTAGGCTGAAACCATTATTGACGCAATATAACTTCAGAATAGTAGTTCAATGCTTGATTTTACCCAGGTTGGATTATTGTAATTCTAGCGAAGATCTACAGAGGGGGGGGGGGGGGGGAAAGGGATGGCACGAATGTGATATGGCGGGGTGGAGAGGTGCTGGCGCCCCCTTCGACATGGCATCCGGGGCGGTCCGCCCCTCTTCCCCCCTTACTACGCCAATGCATATTTACACCTGTGCTGTGGTCAGACAGTGCACATATGTGCTTGCCCACAGGAACGATGGAGAAAAAAGCCAGCTGTCCCTCTTCTATGAGAGATGTATTTTAATTATATTTGCCCGTTTACTGAATTTGTTAAGGGACAATTCATAGTGGACTATCAAATCGTAGACTCAAGAGAAACAAAGTCAACCACGATTTTTTTTTTTTTTTTTTAATAACAGCTCACAAAAGATAACAAATAAACGATACATAGTTACAGCGCTTCAAACTCGGCTTTGCATTTCAATAGATTCAGGAAAGGGCGGCAAGTCGCAGACGTTGAGGAGTGAGCAAAATGGTCACCCAGTAGCTGGATAGTAACATAGTAGATGACGGCAGATAAAGACCCGAATGGTCCATCCAGTCTGCCCAACCTGATTCAATTAAAATTTTTTTATTTTTTTCTTCTTAGCTATTTCTGGGCAAGAATCCAAAGCTTTACCCGGTGCTGTGCTTGGGTTCCAACAGCCGAAATCTCTGTTAAGACTTACTCCAGCCCATCTACACCCTCCCAGCCATTGAAGCCCTCCCCTGCCCATCCTCCACCAAACGGCCATGGATGCAAATGAACTGCGTAAGGGTTTATTTTTTTTTTTTTTGGGGGGGGGGAGGGGAATGGCACTTGAAAGTCCCAGAGCAGTGAAAAGGAGGGCGCGGGGACCTCTAGCACCGCCGTCATCCCTGGCAGGCTCTCTCTGAACAGCACCGGGAAGGACCGTGTGGGAAGGTGGAGTGGTGGGGAGGAGGTTCCCCTTTGTGTGAATCCTTTCTGTTTGGCAGAGTGACGGCAGTGTCCGGGGAGCCGCTGGACCAGTAGTGAAGCCAGAGCAGCCGCCCTCTGATCCCCCCCCTCCCTCCCTCCCTCCCAGCAGAGCAAGGAAACGGGACTGACTGTGCTGGGAACTTCACTCCCAGTTCAAACAGTGCTGGCGGGTCACAGGGAGAGAACAGCGTCTCCTTGGCTCATTCTTCTCCTCCTTTTGCAGAGTTTCGCTTCACGGGCCCGGGAGAAAGTGCTGCACGGTCTCGAGACAAGAAGTTTCTCGTGAAGGAGGTAAAGACAACGTCTGAGAGAGGAGGAGGGAAGTGCTAATGCACCTGCAGAGGATTCTTGGGGGAGGGGGGGAGGGGAGGCAAGTGATTTCCTACACTTGCCTGTCTGCAGGGAGGAGGAGGGGGGGAGGGCAGTTGAAGTATTTCCCCAATGGTCCAACTGATTTGTAATTCAAATGATCGAGTTGGCTGAGAGGACAGAGCCAATCCTGAAAATCTTATGCTGGCAATAAACAGCTCAAAAGGTAGGTCCCAGAATAATAATAATAATAAAAAACAACAAATGGTGACTACGACCGAATGTTAAAAATAAAACTTCTGGATTCCTGTATGAAGGCGAGGGTCCCACAAAAACAACAAAGATATCAGTGTAGCATCAGCAGAGGGTGAGATTTGGGGCTGCCTTGATCTCTCATCCGAGGAGCTTTTCTGTCTTCTGCAGGAAGTGTGGTGAGATGGAAGTGGGACTGAGCTGTCCCCGTGTTGCTCTTGTGATTTTGTGAATACAGCCTTTCAGCAGTTGGGTATTACAGAACCATCCTCAAATACGCATCCTTACCTAATTCTGTTGCCTGTAATTTTTAAAGCTTCTCAGTTGTGCAAAAGAGTTGCCCTGAGGCTCAAAGAACCATTTAACGGTTTCTTGGTTTCCAGCTTGGGTATCACTGATGTATTTACCTGATTTGATTAGATTTAAAGAACAGTTTCTTCCTGTTATGGCTGGCTGGCAGTACAGTATTTTTATTTTCCTTTCAACAGTGCTGACTTTTCTCTGTTCTTACTGGTTTTAGGCTTTTTCTGGAAAATCTGTGCTGCATGTTTGAGAGGGTTAACGGTGGTGACACGGTTTCTGTTGTGCAAACTTAGGAAACTGAAGACTGGATCTGAGACGCAGCAAAAGGGATGAAGTGTGGGTGGGGCAGATATGTGGTTGGCAACCAGAGCTGGCTCAAGGGTATTTGAGGGCATAGGCCAGGGCTGAGTAACCTGCCGCTCACCACTGAATTTTATGCAGCCTTTGAGTCTATGGGAAGTATGCACAGAAAACCGCCTGCATCGATGTCATTTAACCAGAATTTTAGCAATTTTAAATACTGTGGGGCCCTTTTAAGAAAGCTTAGCATGTGCTAATGGGCATTAGCCCAAACTAACCCCCCCCCTACTAATCCATGATAGCAGTTATTTGCTCAGGGAGCCGCGCTGCTCCCAACTCTCATAGAGTTCTTATGAGCGTCGGGAGCAGAGCGGAGCATTTTGCGTGGCTCCCTGCGCTAATAACTGCTATCGCGGTTTAGTATAAAGGGAGGGGAGGAGTAAATGTTGCATGTTGTATTTTATTTTTGTAAGTCACACGGCACTTAGGACCTCTTCTATCAAACTGCGCTAGCAATTTTTAGCGCAGAGAGCCGCGCTGAATGGCCCACGCTGCTCTCGATGCTCATAGGAACTCTGTGAGCGTCAGGAGCAGCGCAGGCCATTCGGCTTGGCTCTCTGCGCTAAAAACTGCTAGTGCAGTTTGATAGAAGAGGCCCTAAGTATGCGCTAATGTCCATTAGTATGTTCTAAGATTTAGTGAAAGGGCCTATGTGTTTTACAGATATGTTCAGAATAGCATTAGAGATTTCATTAAACTTTTAAAGTAATGACAGAAGTATATGGTAACAGGCCATTCCGATAAAAAATTTTGTTCATTCAGTCATGGAATTGAATTTTGCTTGTAGTGAATTATATGTGGCATTTGTTAATTTTCTGTGTGTGGTCCACTGGGGATTGTACTGATGTTCATGCAACCCTTGTGTATAAAAGTTGTTTATCCCTGCCCTAGGAAAACCTTTACCTTTTTGCCCTCCCATCCCCTAAAGCAGTGCCTCTCAAACTTTTTTTGCTCCGGCACACTAAACGGAGCAAATTTTTTTCACGGCATATTATAATTGAAATTATAAAATTGCAAAACCAGCAAAAAATTAAATTTGAAAGTTATTTATTTAAAGTTCTTTAAGCTATATATGGGTAATTGTAACAACAGTGAAACTAAAGTAGATAGAATAGAATGGATGTGCTTGTTTTTGAGTACAACTTAGCTCAAAATGCAGCTTGATAGTTGACATCAAACTCACGTTTCATCATCCACCATCTGCAGTCGTTCTTTTTTTTATTTTTATTTCTGTCAGAGCTGAAACTCCAAGTTCGCAAACATAAGAAGATCCAAACGGTAACAAAGCCTTGATTGCTTTGTTGCTCAAGTTAGGACAACTACTGCATAAAAAATAAAAATAAAATTTCTTGCTGTTAGTTTTCAAGGACCAAACACATCAAAGAATGATGCTTGTCTGGGTGGTTGTTGTATCCTTATGCACACAGACACTCATACCATTGACACACTCTTGCATATGCGACATACATGTCATCTATTCTAGTGTATACTTAGGAAGGGAATTTTTAAAAATAAAGTATAATTCTGGAATCTCTCGGGCCACACTAGTGTGCTGTGGCACACAGTTTAAGAGACACTGCCCTAAAGGATGGCTCGTGGCTTTCTCCACCTGGGCTTGTCTACTTTTACTATAGCCCACCTAGCAGTGGCATACCACATAGCAGGCAAGGATACTAACTCTCCACCAGCTGAACATAACCAGCTTCTGAAGTGAACATAAGAATTGCTTGCTGCTGCTGGGTCACGCTGTGGACCCCAGGTCAAAGACCAGTGCGCTAAATGAGTCCAGCCTCACCTGCGTACGTTCCAGTTTAGCAGGAACTTGTCCAACTTTGTCTTGAATCCCTGGAGGGTGTTTTCCCCTATAACAGCCTCCGGAAGAGCGTTCCAGTTTTCTACCACTCTCTGAGTGAAGAAGAACTTCCTTACGTTTTTACGGAATCTATCCCCTTTTAACTTTAGAGAGTGCCTTCTCGTTCTCCCTACCTTGGAGAGGGTGAACAACCTGTCTTTATCTACTAAGTCTATTCCTTTCAGTATTTTGAGTGTTTTGATCATGTCCCATCTCAATCTCCTCTTTTCAAGGGAGAAAAGGCCCAGTTTCTCCAGTTTCTCACTGTACAGCAACTCCTCCAGCCCCTTAACCATTTTAGTCGCTCTTCTCTGGACCCTTTCGAGTAGCATCATGTCCTTCTTCATGTATGGCGACCAGTGCTCCAGGTGAGGGCGCACCATGGCCCAGTTCAGCGGCATGATAACTTTCTCTGATCTGTTCGTGATCCCCTTCTTTATCATTCCCAGCATTCTGTTCGCCCTTTTTGTTGCCACCGCACATTGCGCAGATGGCTTCATCGACTTGTCGATCAGAACTCCCAAGTCCCTTTCCTGGGACGTCTCTCCAAGTACTGCTCTGGACATCCTGTATTCGTGTATGAGATTTTTGTTACCGACATGCATCACTTTACACATTGGTATCCACATTGAACCTCATTTGCCATGTCGATGCCCATTTCTCGAGCTTGATTATGTCACATTGCAGATCTTCGCAATCTCCCTGTGTCTTCACTACTCTGAATAACTTTGTATCGTCTGCAAATTTAATCACCTCACTCGTCGTACCAATGTCCAGATCATTTATAAAAATGTTGAAGAGCACTTGGTCCAAGCACCGAGCCTGTGGTGATGCTCTTCCAGTCCTAGATTGTCCATGTACCCTCACTCTCTGTTTCCTATGCTCCAGCCAGTTTTTAATCCACATATATCACCCTCGATTCCATGGCTTGCAATTTTCTGAAGTAATCGTTCATGTGGAATCTTGTCGAACGCCTTCTGAAAATCCAGATATACAGTGTCGACCGGGTCGCCCTTGTCTATCTACCTGTTTACTCCTTCAAAGAAGTATGGTAAGTTCGTCAAACAAGATCTGCCTTTGCTGAAACCGTGCTGGCTGGTCCTCAGCAGATGGTACTATATCTCTATTATTTGAACCTCAGTATTGTTAATAAGTGCATTTTTGAAACAGTTTCATGGGAGTCCTATTATTTTCAAACTGCTGATTTTATATTTGTATTTATGTTTATATTTGGACTTTATGCTACTGTTATGCTGTTAACAAAACTGTAAACTTTAAGGCGAATTATATTTGCTGTAAACCGCCTTCAGTGAATCTCTTCATAAAGGCGATTAATAGATCCCAGTAAATAAATAAACCATAGCCTGTCAAATCCCAGTCACAAATCTGTGGCACTGAACTGCTGATGTCTTCGGCTGGTAAGGCTTGAGTATCCCTCACCAGCTAAATTACTAAAAGTTTAAATTTGGTGGGGGAGTGAGAGCAGGCGAGGGGATGGGACATGGGGAGAGAGGGAGAATTCTTGGTCC
Organism: Geotrypetes seraphini; assembly: GCF_902459505.1. NCBI lineage: Eukaryota > Metazoa > Chordata > Amphibia > Gymnophiona > Dermophiidae > Geotrypetes > Geotrypetes seraphini. The sequence goes on along the minus strand of NC_047084.1, from coordinate 521,484,462 downwards.
TTAGTCCTCTCTTTCTTGTAGACATCCACCGCTATAGTACTGGCGTAGGATCTACAGGACATGTTTGGGAGGCCGTGCTCTGGGTTTTGAAGAGGCAGCTGGTTAGAAGTCCTTCCCCCTCCCCATGGGTCCACACAACTGTACTAGTTGCCATGGGAAAAGCAAAACCTACCATTCCATATCTGTGATGGTGCAAAACCAGAACTGGACCAAATTTTTCAGCCTGCAGAAACTTTTAACAGCAACACTGGCAACAAGTTTTTTGGTGGTTTTTTTTTTTTTTTTGTGGTGATGATAGCTATTTTTCCCCCGAGTGTACTATTTCAGAGGAACTTGTCAGGACACAAGGGATGGAAAACACATTTCTTTTTTCCATCAACGAGCAGCAGCTGATCCTGGGAGATGTTTTGGTGTGTACTGTGTAGCACCATATCTGCATGAGGAGCAGATCATCATCGTACTATACTCTCCTCTGTCCACAAATATGACTAAGTTTCCTTCTGAAGGGGAGTCTCCAGGGAGGTGTCGGCTCTCATTCCGTAGGCCTGTGGAATAAAGAAATAAAAGAAGAACTCCATTATCAGACTAGCCCAGTTTCTAAAAGAATTTGGTTAAAACCTTCCTGGACAAGCTGAAAACAGAAGAGGGCTGTTCTTGAAGGGCCTTATTCAGTACAGGATTCCAAAAGAGCAAAATGACCATTTTGAGTAAGATCCCGATTCTGCTCCTTTTCATGTCTGCTGGGAATGACATCACAAGTGTAGGCAGACGGGTGTCATATATATTTATTTATTCTGACCTTCGCTGCAGGCAACACTGAAAACATACTAGAAAGAAGTGGAAAAGTCACATCTGGGTGAGGGAGGCAGAACATGGCAAGCAATGGCGATAAGGAATAAATAATCCAGCTTTAAGAACATTTTTAATTTGAGTCGGATCTATTCTCTTTGACAAGAGGGGCCCAAGATTAGAACTCTTTATGGAGTCAGTCAGGGAAAGCATGGCATGCGTGCTGCTTCTCGTACAGGAAACGTACAGCCTTTCCCCATCCTATGTTCACTCCAGGGCTCCTGTTTTGGGGAGACTCTCTGAAATGCCATAATTTCTTCTTAAGTTCTGCAGGGATTTTGTTTTCACGTATGACTAACTCGTTTGCAACCCCCAAGCATAAGTGAAACACCACCTGGGTGAATCTGGATGAGTAATTTCCAGCTTTCGCTGTTTGTGTTTTTAAAGTAAAGTAATATATTATATAGTGCGTCCGGTGCTGCCACATTCATAGAATGTGATGGGGGGAATAAGCACTCCTGCCTATCTCATTTCACTTAACATAACATAAAACTCACTTGCATACCGCAAATACCATTAAGTTCTATGCGGTTCACAAAGACTAGTAATACAAATGAATAAACATCCAATATCTAACTTCCGAAAGATTCCCTAAAAAGATACGTTTTTAAGGCACGTCGAAATTGTTGATACGAATTTGGGAATCTATATATATAAATAGGAGGTATGTATGTGTGTATGTATGTATGTGTGAGTGTGTGTATGTGCCGCGATCATGCAAAAACGGCTTGACCGATTTGAACAAAACTTGGTATGCAGATCCCTCACTACCTGGGATGATATGTTCTGGGGGTCTCGTGGCCCACCTGCACACGTGGGCAGAGCTACAAACAGAAAATCTGATTTCACCCATTCATGTCAATGGAAAAATTGTAAAAAGCTGCCAACGCAAAAACGGCTTGCCCGATTTGAACGAAACTTGCAACACATCTTCCTTTTCAGTTTAAGAGCTTGCAAATTCCAGTGAGACTTGCATTCTCTATCACAATCAACAAATCACAGGGACAGACTATTACATACTGTGGAGTGGATTTAAGATCCCCCTGTTTTTCCCATGGACAACTCTGTGTTGCTTGCTCAAGGGTGGGTTCACCCAAGAATTTATATGTTCTTGCTCCTGGAGGTGAAACTAAAAATGTTGTTTATAATCAAGTTTTGTGTTAGTTGTATTGTATTCATTTTGTCAAATATTTCACATTATAATTTGAATATTGTACTTTTTATAAAGCTGTAAAAAAATAATTTCATTCACCACTATAAAGTATCTTTATTTGAATCCATTTACAGTGTTATTGCTATAATTAAATACCCGTGCAACGCCGGGGCATCAGCTAGTATGAATATATGAGTTAAATCCCTAGTCCATAAGGCTGCCTGAAAAGATAGCAGTCGTTCATGAAATTTCTTATATTTACATCCCTTTATAGAAGGGAATGAAAATAATGAGTGAGATTTTCTGCTGCAGTGCCGGAGATTTCAGTGGCGTAGCGAGGGTGCAAGGCGCACAGGGCGATGGCACCCGGAGTAGTGATGCCCTCGTCGCTGCCTCCCTTCCCCCGCACCTCTATAACAATAAGAGCTCTCGAAGAATACATTTGTTTGTTTTTCCTCATTAAAATTATGTCGTTATAAAAGGTTCTTGGAAAGAACCTTTTCTTTCCAGGCGGCCAAACTAACTTCATGGCTCGCCCAAATTGTGCTTGATGCCTCTTCTTATCTTGATTTTAGAAAGCAGATTAAAACTCAATTATTTAACAGGCTGAGTTCTTAATATATTTTATTATTATAATATTTTATTCTTTTAAGATTGTTGTACCCTCTTTATATTGCATGTATGTATTTTTCTTATATTATATGCATATAACTTGTTGATCAATGATTTGCATTATTTATATTTCAATAAATCGTGAACTGCCTAGAAGTTTTTGGGTATGGCGGTATATAAAATAAAATTATTATTATTAGCTGAAGTTGTTGCTCACGGCGGTCAGCAATGTGCTCCTCACGACCTCCTTGGACCTCCCTCTGACATCACTTCCTATGCGCGGCACCCGGAAGTGACGAGAGCGGGAGAACCGACGGAGTCGCGAAGAGCACGTTGTTGACCGCCGCAAACACCAACTTCAACTAGAGGTATGGGGAAGGGAAGGGCACGGAGAGGAAGAGGGGTGCCGGCACCCCCACTAACATGGCAGCTGGGGTAGACCACCCTCTTGCCCTCCCCCCTTACCATGCTTTGATAACATACATTGGTCCATATTCTATATATGGCACCCACAAATTGGTGTGACTAGAACCATGCTTAGTGTGATTCTGTAAAACATACGTACACCTTATAGAATCATAAGCAAGTGCACATCATAACTTTTAGATGCACTCATTTAGGACAAGAAAAACCACTCCTAAAATCCTGTGCCTAAACTGTGCGCAGAATGGGCGAATTCTATAACGTTGCACATAAATTATAGGAATGCCCCCTTCTCAGAATCATGCACTAAAACTGATGCGAAGCACTTTATAGAATGTGCCTACCAAGTGATATGCGCAACTTCTAATTAGTGCCAATTATGAGGTGTCAATTGCCAGTTTTCAGCACCAATTAGTCTTGTTAAACAATGAAGTTGTGCTCGCAGATTGGCTACACCAATTTGGATGCATGACTTAAGGTGCCATATACAGAATATGGGAATTGGGTGTAAAGTTAGGCAACAGGATGATGCATGCTAAGCGCAAATTCTGTATTGACAATTGCACACATATTTGCCATTATAGAATATTAGCAAAAGTTCGCCATTTGCCATTATAGAATACAGTACTAGCACAAGTTACCATTCTAAATTACTAGCATAACATTAGGACAATGTTCATGCGTGTGTAACTGCTGGCTTTCTACAACCCTTACGCGTAAGTGCTAGCCACACTTCTGACCCGCCTCGTCCCCCTGGTTCATGCCCCATTGCAGTTGCACATACGGTAGAATACTAATGGCAGTTACGTGCATAACTACTGATTAGTGCCAATTAATGGCAGCTGTAGACAGTTATTGCTTGTTAACATCAAGCATGGTTCCTCCACCTTCAAGGCCCACCAATCCAAATTGGCGGGCAGGGAGAGGCCCAAGGCCCTAATTGGCTCAGATGTCTAAGGCCCCCTCCCTACATCACATTATGCACCGAGGAGGGAAAGCCCGCCATTTTGAATTGTTGGGCCTTTAAGGTGGAGGGACCGTGCTTCCCTCCTGCTTCCAACTTCAGAAAAAGATACCGTTCGGTGGAGCATCTGGTGGGAGGAGGGAGTTGGCATCCCTCTGCCTTATTTTTTTTGGGGGGAAAAGGGGGAGGGGAGGGGATGGTTTAGGGAGGGCCTCTATTGGCAGGAGGGAATGGGCATCCCTCCTGACAATTTTCTCTCGCATTGGGGGGGGGGGGGGGGGGTTCAGCATGGCAGGAGGGAAGTGGGCATAAAATAACTACAAACGGTACAAAACATAGCCTTGAGACTAATCTATTCACTAAGAATACACGACCACATCACCGAGGCATACCTTGACTCACACTGGCTCCCAATTCAAGCAAGAATACTATTTAAATTCTACTGTCTACTATTTAAATCCATAAATGGTGACAGCCCAGCCTACTTGAACAACCGTCTAATCCAAACTACCACAACCAGACGCAGGAGAACCCAGACACCATTCACATACCCTTCAATCGGAGACATCAAATGGAAAAAACTGTACGATGGCCTTCTAGCCACACAGGCAGCAAAACTAGACCACCAACTCTCCAATCTACTAATCGCGACCCCAGATTACAAAACTTTCAGAAAAGAAATAAAAATCCTGCTATTCAAGAAATCCATGAGGACTAACTAACACTGTATGAAACATTTCAATCCTCTGAAGCAACCCACTCTACTCTGTAACCCCTCTGGGCATGTCCAGAAATCTTCTTCTGTAATCCGCCTTGAACCGCAAGGTAATGGCGGAATAAAATTCATTAATGTAAAGTAATATTTTATCTCATGGTTGTGGGGGGGGGGGGAATGGCATGGCAGGATCTACCGGTTTCCCCCATCCTTCTCAAATCTACATTGCTAAAACTCGCAAATTCTGTCAAAATTCATGGAGTAATACTAGATAACAAACTAACGTTTCATACACAAATAGGCTCTGTCGTTAAATAATGTGGAGAGGGGGTTATTATATGTCTTATATTTGATGAAAGGTATTGAATATGGGGGAGGGAGGGTTATGAGATCTGAATTAGATTTTAATAGGATATTAAGTGTTGTATTTAAGTATAAATTGTTGTTATATGCTGTTGCACTTATTGTAAGTTTTAAAAATGAATAAATAATAAATTAAAAAAAAAAAATGTTTTTACAAACTAAGAATGATTAGAACCTTCCTCTCTCAATATTCTTCTTCATTCTTTAGTCATCTCTCAGTTAGACCACTGCAACTCTTTATATAATGGTCTCCCTCAAAAAGAACTTCATAGGCTACAAATTATTCAAAACACTGCTGTTAAACTAATGCATAAAGGAAAAAAATTTGATCACATAACCCCATTCCTAATAAAATCACATTGGCTTCTGATAACACCTCGAATTACATATAAAAATTTTTTACTGCTAACATTTAAAATAAAATCCCTTCATATACCCACTTTCTTGGACAGGCTAATTATTCCTTACAGTTCCACTAGAATTTTAAGATCAAATACTCAAAATCTTTTACATATTCCTTCAGTCAGACACCTCTTTTATGGCTCTACCCATAAATGCTGCTGGGTCAGAACACATTACCAGATTTTTAGTGCCGGGAGCCATGCATGCCCAAACATTGAATATCCGTGTTAGATCAACCCACGGCTGGGACCAGCTTAGAAGCCACTTACTGCCGTTTTATCCAAACAGTGCCATGGTCGGCCATTTCCTAACTTCTTTAAGCCAAGTACCCCCTAAGTCAAATAAATTTCAACCAAATACCCCTGAGCTCCAATCAACAGAGATTTTGAAATGGACATGTGTAATACCAGCTCTGACACATATATGCATTCCAAAACTTGACACATTAAGAACATAAGAAGTTGCCTCCACTGGGTCAGACCAGAGGTCCATCTCGCCCAGTGGTCCGCTCCCGCGGCGGCCCATCAAGTCTGTGACCTGTGACCTGACCACTTCTATAACCTACCTCTAGTTCTATCTGTACCCCTCAATCCCCTTATCCTCCAGGAACCTATCCAAACCTTCCTTGAACCCCTGTAAAGTGCTCTGGCCTATCACATCCCCTGGAAGCACGTTCCATGTGTCCACCACCCTCTGGATAAAAAAGAACTTCCTAGCATTAGTTTTAAACCTGTCCCCTTTCAATTTCTCCGAGTGACCCCTAGTGCTTGTGGTTCCCCACAGTTTGAAGAATCTGTCCTTATCCACTTTCTCTATGCCCTTTAGGATTTTGAAGGTTTCTATCATGTCCCCTCTAAGTCTCCTCTTCTCCAGGGAGAAGAGCCCCAGCATTTTTAACCTGTCAGCATATGAAAAATTTTCCATACCTCTTATCAGTTTAAAATAGAAAATAAAGTTACTTTTTCTGCCTTTGTTTTGGTCATTTTATTTTTCTAATCATTTTCATCCCAGTATCCAGTTTCTGCATTCCCCTGTCTTCTCTTAACTTTCTTGTCAGGGTCACCTATTTATTTGACATTTTCTTCTTATTTCATGTCTATCATTCATCTCCCCTCTCTGTTTGTTTTTCTCCTGTCAGCCATACAGTATCACCTCTCTCTCTCTCACTTTCCAGCAATACAGCATGTTCTCTGTGTGTGTGTCTCTCTCCCTCAGCCATACATCATCACCTTTCTTTCTGAATGTCTCTCTCTTCTCTGAGATATGTAGCATCACCCTTCTGTATGTGAATTTTCCGTCCCCCAGCCATGCAGCATTTTCCCTCTGTGTACTTCTGTCTTCCCCTAGCCATGCATATCTCCCCTCTCTGTGTCTCTCTTCCCCAGCCATGCAGTCTTTCACTTCCCAGCAATTTAGCATCTTTTGTGCTCGTGTGTGTGTGTGTGTGTGTGTGTGTGTGTGACTCCCCCAGATATGCAGCATATCCCTCTCTCTTCCTTTCTCTCCCTCAGCCATGCAGCATTAACCCTCTTTCTGTATGTCTCTCTCTCTCTCTCTCTCTCTCCTTTGAGCCATGCATCTTCTCCCCTCTCTGTTTTCCCCCAGCCATGCAGCATCTCCACACTCTGTCTCTCTCCCCTCCAGCCATGCAGCTTCTCCTCCTCTGTATCTCTCCCTTTCCCCCAGTCATTCAGCATCTCCTCTCGATGGACATCTCCCCACCAGCCATGCAGCATCTCCTCTCACTATCATCCAGCATTGCTCTATTTCTCTCTCCCCTCCCAATTGTTCTGTCTCTCACTTTTCTCCCATTCCTCACTTTTCTCCCATTCCCCATCTCTATCTCTTTCTCTTACTCCACCATTCAGCAGTTCCTCATCTCTAGGGTTGCCAGATTTCCTCTTCGAAAAAAGAAGATACCTGTCCCTGCCCCCAGTCCCGCCCCTTCTGGTTCCAGTCCCGCCCCATTCCTCCCCCAGCCCTGCCCCCACATGAATCTCCCTGAGCTCGAAGGTTGCATTTGGAAGCCTTCGGACATGGGTGGATGCCAATGCAATGATGTCACACGCATGCATGTGTACATATGATGTCATCACGGTGATGGCTGCGCATGCGCAAAGGCTTCCAGACATGGTCTGCAAGCTCAGGATTTCAAAAACCCAGACCAACTGCCGGGTTTTGGAAATCCCTCCGGGTGCCCGTACAGACAGTCCTCTAAAAAGAAGACACGTATGGTAGCCCTAGTCATCTCTCTCTCTCTGTTTCCTCCCCCCCTTATCAATTACTCCCAAACCAGACATTTTCTTCTTGGTTTTAGTGAAATTTTCCTCCACATAGTGTCATAACGCACACTTCGTAAAGTGATTAGCAGAGTTTTCAGTGTCACACTAAACTGATTAATTCTAAGAAAGTGATCCTGAAATGCTTTCACTCGCAGAGATTCTGCCCAAGTGAGCATAGAAAATGAGATGGATGGTGTGAAACTATGCCTTTCAGTCCAAGCCTGCAGTGACAATAATTGTTACACAGCACTAGTCAGGGGACAGCAACACAAAGAAGCTATTATGCATGACTGGCTGGCATTATGGCCTACTCCAGTCAACAGCCATGACGAAGCCTGGGTCCCCCAGGAAGCTGATAACACTAGAAGCAGTCACTTTGAAGGTGTGTATTTTTTTTTTTTTTTTTAAAGATCAGATTCTGTTGAACTAAGATTTGTAATAAATCTATGTCAGTGTTGGTGGCATGTCTATCTATAGTAGGGACCTGCAAGGATGAGTTATAAATTGAAGGAATGTGTCATGCATACTCTCGTAACAGGAAATGCTTTCAGGCATTATGACTCTAGAGTTGTAGGTTGGAACCATTTTTTACCGTGGCATGTGCGTGACGTGATCACATCGACGTCTGTGAATGCTAGGGGGGGGGGCAGAGAGGAGGAGAGGCGCTGGCACCTGTGCCGGCTGTGACAGGCTCATATCTCACTGCGGCACATCTGGAATCTCGCCGTGGCACACATTTGTGATTCACTGCTTTACAGAAACCTCTACAGGCTGATGCCCAGAACTCCTGCGCTATTCTGTACAGCACAGAAGTTATTTAAAACACTTATAGCCCCAGATATACATATATAAATCATAAAAGTGACATTAAAATATATAACTTACTTCATTAAACAATAAAACAAATAAAAACACACATAAGTATCTTCATCCATTCAAAAGAAAGTTTCTACAAATAAAGAGGTCTTTAAATTTTTTTTTTAATTGCTGCATATCATTCACCATCCTTAACTGTCCAGCTAAGTTGTTCCACAGTTTCACTCCTGCGACAGAAATAGGCCAAAACCACCCACTATGTGTTTGAACAGCAGCAATACTGGTACATGATGTGAGTTAAGACCGGGGAGGCTTGCAATAGACTACAATGAATTGTTGAAAAAAGTAGGAAATTGTTTTTGGGGGGAATTCTAAAAAGAGGCTCTCCTTTTCCTGATGGCATGGTAGAAGATCAGGTGGCTTGTCGAAAGTCAAACAAATGCCTGGAAATCCTAACATTAGCTCAAAGCTGGCATTAGGTTTCCTGCCATAAGGGCAGAGTTTCTGTAAGGCCTTGCTTTCTGAGCATTGGGAGGGAATAGCTAAGCAGCTCGTTTGACTACATTTGCATGCTATTTTTGCTGATCTGTAGCACCCATGCTGTTCCCTGCTCTAGTGCCCTCTGAACATGTATTAAAAATGTTTAATGTACATTAAAATGTTTATTAAAATAATTGTGTGAAATAAACCAAAATAAACACCTGAAAATCAGAAAAAAAGACTGAAAAAGCCAAAAACGATCCCAACATTTTTGTTTTGTGCATCTCTATTGGGGCTCCTTTTATGAGGCTTTTTTATTGCAAGCCGTGGTGATATTAGCTCCGACACTCTTAGAATTGCTATGAGCATCAGAGCTAATACCACCATGGCAGGTGATAAAAAAGCCTTACGCTGCGTCATAAAAAGGGGGGGGGGGAGGTTAATTACAATCAAATGTGGCTGGATCCAGCTCGATTATTTCTGGTGTCTGATTTTACAAAAAGCCTAATTGACAAACTGACTTCTGGCATGTGTAATATCTGAATTGGCTTCTGCCTCTCAGTCATGTTGACCATAAACAGATAAATCAGTCAGTTTGGCTATTTCTGATGAATGTGGCCAAGATGTACAACTGTACATGACTTGACGTTTAAAATGTGAGAATAATAGGGCTGGAGAATGGTAAATGTCTGAATAAAAATGCAATAATCGGCTCTAATTAATCTTCAGACCTCCACTGAATCAAACCAGCAAAAAATATATCAGCTGAAGAATCTTAGATAGTTTTTTTTCTTTTTTCACTTTTTACACTTACAGACCTCAGCGGTACCATCTGTATGCCACTAAATTTTTAGATCATACAGAGCACTGGCACCCCTAATCATCATCGGTCTCTTGTAGTAATTAATTTTTCTTATATATAAATATTTTTAATGTTTTAAATATTTTTAGATAATTCAATAAATATACTCATCTTAAGCTATGCGGGTGGTATTACAGCCCTACCTGTGTATTCCTTCTCTTCACTTATGAAATTTCTATCCATATAGATTCCACACTGCTATCTATGAAATGCTGAATGTTTATTTTGTTTAATTCAATTCCATCTTTAATATATAGCATAATCCGCCCCCTCTCTAATTTGATCGACCATTGCAATATAATTTGTACCCTGATAACACAGTGTCCTGTTGGTTATCTTCCTTCCACTAGGTCTCAGAGATGCCTATTATATCTATCTTTCCCTTCACCCTCCAATTCTGACTCCACTCATGGGCTATTACAAGATGCACCAAGCCAGAGCTGTTGGCTAGGCCTCCACTTCCGTACAGCTTTCTATCTTTGGAGGGCTGAGACAGAGGGCTGGAATCAATGTTCACTCTAAGCTGTGCGGCCATGCACAGTTTAGCAGGAGGCTGCACAGCCGTTCAGCCCACTGTGCAGTTGACGAAGTTGGGACCAGCACCCCTCCGGTATCACTCTTTCATCTTGTACCGCTGCTGTTGCTGCTGCTTTCCCAAAGCCCTCCCTCTCTGATGTCACTGTCACTTCTTCCAGGGCAAAGCCGGCAGCCACGGATATGCATGGGAAGGTCCTGCAGCCGGTTTGTTTCAGTTTGTTGCTGCTGCTTCAGGAAAGCAGCAGTGCATATGCTAGGGGGAAAATGTGGTGGATGTGGGGAGAGAGAGGGCGCAGACACTGATGGATATGGGGTGGGGGAGAGGGAGAAGATGCTGGTGGATGTGGGTTGGGGAGAGAGAGGGGGGCTGGTGCTGGTGGATGTGGGGGTGGGAGAGGTGGCAGACGCTGGTGGAAATGAATTGGGGTGGGGTGAGAGAAATGGGAAGACAGATTCCAAGTAGAATAGGGAAGAAAGAGGGCAGATGGGGGTTATAGAGAGGATGGATATGATAGAAGGGGGAAAGTGAGAGGTAGAATGCTGGATGGAAGGTGAGGGGGAGAGATGAGGCAGATGTATGGAAGGGGAGAGAGACAAAGAGGATGGAAATATTAATGGAAGGGAAGAGAGGGGAGATGTCAGATGGATAGGGGAGGGAGAATAAGCTGTATAGAAGGAGGGAGGTTGAAGCCTGGATTGAAGAGGGGAGAGAAAGGAGGAAGGTGATGGAAGGGGGAAGTGAAAGAGGAAAGCGGAAAGAGGAGGCAGATTGAAAGGGAAGATACTGATGGAAGGGGAGAAAGTGGAGACACTAGATGGAAAGGGGGAAATGAGGCAGACGCTGTATAGAAAGGGATAGATGTTGGATAGAAGAGAGGACAGAAATGAGCAAATATTAGCGGGTGAGAGTCAGAAAGGATGGTGATAATGATAGAAGGGGAAAGAAGGGGCAGATATAGGAGGCAAACACAGTATAGAAGGGGGAGAGAAAGAGGGCAGAGTTAGTCAAAGACTGGGAATTAGGGGAAGTAAAATAGGAGAGCCAGGGTAAGGGAAAAAGATGAAAAGCTGCCAATAGACTAAAAAAGAGGAAACTTGAAAACTAGATAATATTTGTTAAATCTGGACACAGAGGTAGCAAAATAAATTGAAGAAAGTGGAAAGGAAAAGGAGGAGAGAAAAATCCTGGAAAAAGATATAAGATGGAGGAAAACAGAAACCAGAGAAGTGAATGACCAGAATATAAAAGTAGAAAAATGAATTTTTAATTCAGGATACAGTAGTGTGGTATCCATGTTTATAAAGGTTAATAAACAGAAATAGAAAACAGAATTAAGGTATCTTTTCATTGAACTAATTTTAATACATTTTTGACCAACTGTCAGAGACCAAAACCTCCTTTCTCAGGTCAGGACAACATAATGTCCTTGATCTGGAAAGGTGTTGGCTCCTGAAAGCTAACCGAAAAAAGTTTTTATAAGTCCTTTCAATAAAAAAATCTTCTTTTTTTATTTATATTTGTAATGTACAGTGTTTATAATACCATCAAGGTAATATAACCGTTCTTTGCTCGCTCAAAATTTTTTTTTTGCTCACATGAACTAGCCCTTAGAGGGAACATTAGCTGGAACTTTCCTGAACTCTGTTTACAGTCATTCACATTTTAGGAAGATAAACTTTGCTTAACCATCAGTTGAAGGACTTTGCCAGACTGTATAGACAGACATGACTTCACTCCTTCAATCAGTATGCAAATGATGTCCTGAACAATCTAGGAATATGCTGGAGGCTCCTAAGCTTAATTATTGTCACTGATGGAGGTTTTAATTATCTATCTAATTATCTCTAGTCCTTGTCAGCACCAGTTCTTTTTTTTTTTTTTTTAAAGGATTCCATGTACTTATCTACAAGAAGGTGCTGCTTCCCTTCAACTCTATGCATAGGAGAGCCAGGCTCACACATAGATCTAAAACATGAGGATCAGTTAACTTGCAAATCCATGATGTAAGTGCAGTGTACAGACCAGAAAGGCACTAAAAATGCTTTGTTATTTATTCATTCAATTTTCTATACTGTTCTCCCAAAGGAGCTTAGAACAGTTTAAATGAATTTATTCAGGTACTCAAGCATTTTTCTCTGTCTGTCCCGGTGGGCTCACAATCTATCTAATGTATCTGGGGCAATTGGGGGATTAAGTGACTTACCCAGGGTCACAAGGAACAGCATGGGTTTGAACCCCACTACCTCAGGGTGCTGAGGCTGTAGCTTTAACCACTGCGCTACACTCTCCCCTAAAAATTATTCTGCCCTGTGTCAGAGATTTCAGATGCAAGACCAGTTTATAAACGCTTTGTTATGCCCTTTCATTCTTCAGTAGTTAACCATCTTGCTCTATTGCTACAACTCTGCTCTCAGCTTTCTCTCAGTTGATGGGCACAAAGGGCCCAATGTCCTGCTAAAGAGACATTCAACACTTTAGATGTGAAAATTTGCTCTGTACAGGCTGCAGAATATGGGTGGTTAGGAGATCCCAATTGCCTTGATGTGGAAGAAATGAGAGGATGCCTCTGGTGGGTGGAATGGGGAGAAGGGATGAGGACAAGGGGAAGAGAAAATGCAAGCCATCCTAAATGTTCTTCCTGTCATCTCGCGTGACAGTCACCTAGCTCTTATAGAACTATATTTTTAGCTCTGTGTATATGGTGGTGATTGGGATAGGTGGGAGAAATGCAAGACAAAGTTGCAATAAGTTTTCTTTTCCCCATACTGAGTTTATGGGAAAATGTTTAGTACATCTGGTCCACTCTCTTTGCTTTATGGTGCATACTGCACTACAGATAGGGTGAAAGATTCCCCAGCTTCACTTGTGATAAATTTGACCAAAATAATAAATAATCAGGAGCTCACCCTTTCATGATGATCTTCAGTAGCCCAAACGGTATTTACAAAAATATAAATCTATTACATTTTCATTCGTATCTGTATGTAGTACACACATTCACCCACCAAAATGTATAATTAATTATATCATGGTTTTTCCAATTACTTGTAATCAATTGAATGGCTATACCTGTTAGGATCATAAATAGACGACTCTTATATTTATCTAGAGTGGGTTTCACATGTAAAATTGTTCCACTACATACAGATACGAACAAATTAACGCAGAATGTAGGGGTTTTAGTGAGGTATTTAATAAAATTTGGAGCCCATTGACTAAATTTGTAAAAACATAATAATGTATTTTCATCATATCTCTTCTTTTCTTTGGTTTATTTATCTTTACATATCCAGGGGGGTGGGGGGTTGGAGGGAGGGGAATAAATATTGATAGTGATATTTGGGTAACTTTATTCTTTATTTGTATTGTATATTAGGATATATTATGATATTATTATATGCAGGAAAATGAAATTATTGAATGATATTTATGTTACCTGTATAGATAATAGTGTAATATGTGGAATATCTTTTGTTCTTTCATTTATATGACACTGTTCTTGATTAACAATCAATAAAGAATTTTTTTTTTTTAAAAGATCTATTACATTTTCAAAAAATCAGCATGTAATATTTTTTCACTTTATTGCTCAGTGTGAATCATATTATCAACCAATTTACTGGTAATGGAAGATAGCATGAGATTCGTTATCGCTCCATCTTCCCTGACCTCCTACTTACTACAATTAATTATATACATAAAAAATAGAAGGTATTATCATGTGTCCAGCGATGCTAGCACAGTCCATTGCCAGAAATAATCCAATCTTGTTAAAGTGTCCAAACTGCAATGCTTAAATTCCCTAATGTTTAAATTCACCATGTGTCCAAAATCAAAACATATTGTGTGTGTCTCAAAATCCAACACGGTTCAAGTATCCACAAATTTTAACACGTTCAAATGTCCCTTAGCTATGAAATATGTTTTATTTTTCCCTCAACACGATCTCGTGTTTCACTCAATTCTTCCTCAGGAGGAAGTACTCCACAGATGGTAGGAGCTCACAGTTCTGCCCCAGGTTACTTGCCTATTGGACAATTATAGATCTGTGAGGAGTTAAGGTATCTACAACTCCCTTATAAATAAACTTCCCAGTATTCCGAGTATTTTTCTGGTAGATACCCTGTTTCCTCCTGGGCTGCTGCATGGCAGCGTCCTGTGGTCATCCTCTAGTTCCAGATTCAGCAGGCAGTTTTCTTGGCATAAAATGAGTTATCCCAGGACAAGCAGGCATGATATTCTCACATGTGGGTGACGTCATCTACGGAGCCCCGATGCGGACAGCATTTCAAGCAAACTTGATTGAAGATTCAAGTTTGCTGTGCTGCAGCATGCATGTGTGCCTCCTGCTCCACTAGAGGGCGCATCCCCTCCTCGTGGTCTCCAGTTCGTTTTTTTCCGCTGTGCTAAGAAGACACGTTTTTTCTTAGCTCTGCCCCAGTGCCTTCTTTGCACCGCGATTTGTTGTTTTTTCTTCGCTAAAAGTCGCTGTGCGTATAAAATTTTTTTCTTCTTCCTACTCTTCGCGCTTTTCGCGCTTTTTTCTCGTGATCCGGGGGCTCCCAGGTCATCGCGGCCGCATGGCCTGATTGGCCGCGGTCGCCTGGACTTCCTATGTCCCGGCCCGTTTGGGGCTTTAAAAAGTGCACCAGGTGCGAGCATCTTCTATCACTCACAGACCCGCATCGCTGGTGCATCCTCTGCCTGGGGGCCGATCATCCAACAGAAACTTGCCCCCAGTGTGCAACCTTCCAACACCGGGCGCTCCGCCGCCGACGGACCCGCATGGCGGACCTATTTGCTGCCGATCAACCCTCGATCTCGGCCTCGAGATTGGTCCCGGCTTCGGCCACGGCCTCGATCTCGGCCTCGGGTACCTCGGCCCCGCCTCGGGACTCGACCTCGAAGACCCCGAGCTCTCAGAGGTCTGCGGCTCCGGGTAAGTCCCCTCTTCCTTCCTCAGGTTCCATACCTCCAAAGAAGCCCACCTCGGGGACAATGGCCGGACAAGGGGGGAGTTCCTTGCCCACGGCCCCGGCGAAACCCCCGAAGACCTCGGGACGTGCCTCCACCACTCGGGAATGCTCTGAATCGAGATCGCCCCTGGTGGAGTGCACCGCGGCCTCGGACATGCCGTCGATGCTGTCCGTGCCGGTATTCCAGGAGCTGCTCTGAGCATTGATCACAACGGAGCTCTCCGCTGCCATGGCTCACCTTCAACCGGCCTCGACCTCGACCTCGCGTGCGCCGGACCAGCCTGAGCAACGCGTCGAGACCCCTCGGGGCAAAGCACGCCGTTTTCGCCGCCTCTCTTCTTCCTCGGATTCCTCTCCGAGGCACTCGAGGCGCACGTCCCCGGCGGAGCACCGCGAGGCGAAACGAAAATCGAAGCCCCTCTCTAAAAAGGCCCGGAGTTCGCCTCCGGTTCGAGGCCGCTCCTCCTCGACCCGATCGGGGGGACCGCTACGGGTTACCGAGCTGTCTCTCACTAACCCACAGCTCCTACTGACTCCCCCTCGGACCGGGGCTCCGGTCCGAGGCTCCAGGCTTTCGCCGAGGGAGTCCGGGGAGGGGTCCCCGACCCGACATCGGTCGGTACCCTGTACCCCGGCGGTGTCCCCGAGGGGCTCCTCGAGGCGATGCAGGTCCTCGACCCGGGAGCGTTTCCATAGCGCGTCCCCGGCGTCGGATCGAGGGTCCGAGCGAGAACCTCGCTATTCGAGGGAGGCTTCCCCTTCCTTCTCGGCGAAACGGAGGTCTCGGTCACCATCCCCGCAAGGGGCCACGGGATCCCACCGACCTTCCTTCACGAGGTTCGTCCAGGACATGGGACGTGCCCTTGACTTGGACTTACAATCCGACTCGAGGTACTCCAAGGAGTACCTGGCGGAGCTGGATATGCCTTCCCCGCCCCGAGAGTCCCTCCGGCTACCGCTGAACCCGGTACTCCAGCAGACCCTTATAAGGAACCTCGAGACTCCCTACATGGTGACGGCGGTCCCATAAAAAATGGAGTCTAAGTACCGAACGGTGCCTTGCCCGGGGTTTGAGCAACCACAGTTGCTCCTTACTCCTTACTGGTGGAGTCTTCTCTGAAGAAAGCTCACCCCTCTAGAGTGTCCGCAGCGGTTCCTCCTGGACGCGAAGGCCGGACACTAGACAAATTCGGACGCCGTTTGTATCAGAACTCTATGATGGCCTCTAGGGTCCTGAACTACACTTTCACCTTTTCCTCCTACCTGAAACACCTCATTGGGCTGCTGGCTTCCTTCTCGGGGGACCTACCTGCCCCTTGCCAGGCAGCATTTGGCCTCCTCCTCGAGGATTTTTCCAACCTCCGACTGCACTTGTTCCATACCGCTTACGATGGCTTTGAACTGTCTTCCAGGGTCGCAGCCTTCGCGGTGGCCATGCGCCGACTGGCGTGGCTAGGGCTCGTCGATATGGACCCTAACCTGCAAGATCGGTTAGCTAACCTCCCTTGCGTCGGGAAGGAACTTTTTGACGACACCATCGAGGCAGCTACGAAACGGTTGTCGGAACACGAACGTTCCTTCGCATCCCTTGTCCAGCAAAAGCCCAAACCGCAAGCCTCTCGCCCCTTCCGGGGATTGCCTCGCCGCTACCCCCAGAAGTCTACTCCGGCCTTTTCCAGACCGCCGCCGCGACGCCCCCAGGCTCACTCTAGGGCTCCACCAAAATCACAGCCCACTGCGCCTGCGAAGCAGTCTCCGTCCTTTTGATGGGATAAGCGGACAGGGGCGGGCCCCCTCCGCACCTCCACCTGGTCTCCTTCCCATCGGGGGCCGCCTACAAGCCTACTACCCTCGCTGGGAAGCCATAACGTCGGACTCATGGGTCCTTGGCGTGATCTCATCAGGGTACTCGCTCAACTTTCGGGAGGTTCCTCCCGACAGCCCACCGAGTGCATGTCCTTCCAATCGAGCGCAGCTGTCCCTCCTCCTCTCCGAGGCTCAGGACCTCCTTCGCCTGTGGGCGGTGGAACCGGTTCCCCAAAATCAAAGGGGCCAAGGGTTTTACTCCCGATACTTCCTGGTACCGAAGAAGACGGGAGACCTGTGCCCGATCCTGGACTTGAGGCGCCTGAACAAATTTCTGATGAGGGAAAGTTTTGGATGCTTTCCCTTCCGATTCTTTACCCCCTGATCGACGAGGGCGATTGGCTCTGCTCCCTCGATCTGAAGGAGGCCTACACCCATGTTCCGGTGCACCCTGCTTGTCGCAGATTCCTCCGCTTTCAGGTGGGGGACCTCCACCTACAATACCGAGTCCTCCCCTTCGGCCTGTCCTCGTCCCCCCGAGTCTTCACGAAGTGCCTCGTAGTGGTTGCGGCTGCCTTGCGCTCCCAGGGTCTGCAAGTATTCCCATACCTGGACAATTGGCTGATCAAAGCCCCGACCAGGGAGGGGGTTATCTCAGCGACCCGACAGACTATTACTTCGCTTCAGTGTCTGGGGTTCGAGATAAACTTTCCAAAATCCCAGCTGTGCCCCTCTCAGTCCTTACAATTCATCGGGGTCGTGCTGGACACGGTCCGTCTTCGTTCCTTCCTCCCCCCTCAGCGGCGGGAGGCGTTGGTAAATCTGAGCCGACAAGTATCGAGATCGACCTCGGTCTCGGCACGACAGATGATGATGCTCCTCGGCCATATGGCCTCCACAGTCCACGTTACCCCGCTTGCTCGCCTTCACCTGCAGTTACCACAGTGGACTTTGGCATCACAATGGCGTCAACCGTCATGTGACAGTGACTCCTTCCTTGCAAAGATCGCTCCGTTGGTGGACCGACTCTTCGAATCTTTCCAAGGGTTTGCTCTTTCTCGCCCCTCCACACCACAAGGTCCTAACCACGGACTCGTCGGAGTACGCTTGGGGGGCTCATGTAGACGGTCTACACACGCAAGGTCTGTGGACCACAGAGGACCGTCGCTGCCACATCAACGTGCTGGAGCTTCGGGCCATTTACCTCACCGCGGTGGCCTTTCAGCATCTGCTTCACAACCGGGTGGTTCTCGTCCGCACAGACAACCAGGTGGCGATGTACTACGTAAACAAGCAAGGAGGGACAGGGTCTTGGCCCCTCTGCCAGGAGGCCTTACGGCTCTGGGAGTGGGCGGTCTCCCAAAACATCTCCCTTCGAGCGGTTTACATCCAAGGGGAACAAAACTGCCTGGCGAACAGGCTCAGCCGCCTCCTCCAGCCACACGAATGGTCCCTGCACTCTCAGGTGCTGCGACAGGTCTTCGATACGTGGGGGACTCCCCAGATAGATCTGTTCGCCTCCCCCGACAATCAAAAACTGCCTCTCTTCTGTTCAAGGATATACTCCCCGGACCGTCTCGAGGCCAACGCCTTCCTCCTAGATTGGGAGGGAAAGTTCCTCTATGCGTTCCCGCCGTTTCCTCTGATTCTGAGGATGCTGGTCCATCTAAAATCTCTGAGGGCCACTCTGATCTTGATCGCTCTTCGATGGCCCCGCCAGCCTTGGTTTTCCCTACTACTTCAACTCAGTGTCAGGGAACCTCTGCTTCTGCCTGTCTTTCCCTCTCTGCTATCTCAGAGTCGGGGTTCTCTGTTACATCCCAATCTTCAGTCTCTTCATCTGACTGCTTGGTTTCTTTCCCCTTGTCTTCCTTCCCTGTATCCCAGTCGGTCAGGGAAGTGTTGGAGGCTTCTCGGAAAGTCTCGACTAGACTCTGCTATTCTCAGAAGTGGACTAGATTCTCGTCCTGGTGCTCCTCTCACCGCCAGGACCCGTTGTCGGTCCCGGTGTCTTTGGTTCTGGAGTATTTGCTCCATTTATCTCACTCTGGCCTGAAGACCAATTCCATTCAAGTCCATCTCAGCGCCATTGCTGCCTTTCATCAGCCCCTGGAAGGGAAGGCTCTTTCACTCCATCCCTTGGTTTCCCGTTTCATGAAGGGACTCTTGAATGTTCATCCTCCCCTCAAACCGCCTCCGGTGGTTTGGGATCTTAATGTGGTTCTAGCTCAACTGATGAAACCTCCATTTGAGCCTATGGATAAGTGTCCTCTTAAGTTCCTCACTTGGAAAGTGATCTTCCTACTTGCTCTCACTTCTGCTCGGAGAGTTAGCGAGCTGCAGACCTTGGTGGCGGACCCACCTTTCACGGTATTCCACCATGACAAGGTGGTCCTCCGCACTCACCCTAAGTTTCTGCCTAAGGTGATATTCATCTCAACCAGTCCATTGTTCTGCCTGTGTTCTTTCCCAAGCCCCACTCTCACCCTGGAGAGGTGGCGCTCCACACTCTTGACTGCAAGAGGGCGTTGGCTTTTTACCTTCAACGCACTCAGTCTCATCGGACAGTTCCACAATTGTTTTTGTCCTTTGACCCTAATAGGTTGGGACGCCCAGTTTCCAAGCGCACCTTGTCCAACTGGTTGGCTGCTTGCATTTCTTTCTGCTACGCTCAGGCTGGTCTCACGCTGCATGGTCGAGTTACGGGGCATAAAGTCCGAGCGATGGCAGCTTCGGTAGCTTTCCTCAAGTCCACGCCGATTGAGGATATCTGCAAGGCTGCCACGTGGTCTTCAGTTCATACTTTCACCTCTCACTACTGCCTGGATACACTGTCCAGAAGCGATGGCCGGTTCGGCCAATCGGTATTACATAATCTGTTTTCTTAAATTGCCAACTTCCCTCCACCCCTTCGTTATTAGCTTGGAGGTCACCCACATGTGAGAATATCATGCCTGCTTGTCCTGGGATAAAGCACAGTTACTTACCGTAAAAGGTGTTATCCAGGGACAGCAGGCATATATTCTCACAACCTGCCCACCTCCCCGGGGTTGGCTTCTTTGCTGGATATGTGAACTGGAGACCACGAGGAGGGGATGCGCCCTCTAGTGGAGCAGGAGGCACACATGCGTGCTGCAGCACAGCAAGCTTGAATCTTCAATCAAGTTTGCTTGAAATGCTGTCCGCATCGGGGCTCCGTAGATGAGGTCCCCCACATGTGAGAATATATGCCTGCTGTCCCTGGATAACACCTGTTACGGTAAGTAACTGTGCTTTTTCCACTGGATGCAAGTTTCATAGTTTATTTATTTAGATTTTTATCCCGTCTTCCCATGAGCTCAGAATGGGTTAGAAAAGCACATACACAGTAGGTTAAAATAGACACAAAACAGTCAGTTATATTAGACATTCAAGGTACATTACAGTTATATGGACATTCAGTTCCAGCCAGGGCATTCCCACAATAATGATAAAATGTGGTGCATGGATCAGATCAAAATGTGCCACCTGGCATTGTCATACAGATATTGGGACATTAGATCTTCTGCTGTTTTTTTGTCCTCTGATACTCAGCTTCTGGAAATTGATATGGGGACAAATCAATGTAATACTTGATTCTGCAATTCCATTGTCATATGAGATGATTATATGTGGTACCTTATTGTATGTTAAACCCCCCATTTGACCGGTATAAAGGCAGGCTTTTTCATGATAATGACAGGGATAGCCATCCAAATGATAACAAGAAATTGGAAGAGTTCCGATACTTTAAATTTTCCTTTTTGGTGGGCAAATCTGTGTTCTAGTTACAAATATGAAAAAATGAATGCAGAATATTCAGGGAATAATAAGGTATTTAAATTAGTGTGGGGCCTTTTAGCAGCTTTTGTTGCATCTGTTTAAGAAATGTAGTTATATATTTATGTCTTATCTCTTTTAAATTAGGTTTGGTTCCCATACACATCCAAGGGAGGGGAGGGGGGGATACTGCATATATATATATTTGATGTATGTTTATATTTCTGAGTTATACAGGGTTGGGGGGTAATGATGTCTTTTAATTTCTGTAGTTCAAAAGTGCTTTGTAATGGTTTGATATGTTTCAGATGTATATATTTATGTTGCACTGTTCATATTGGAAAATAAAATTAAAAAAAAAAAAAAGTGTCACCTCTTGGTGATTGTGTCTCATGGCTACAATATGAAGCTCAATCTAACCAATTACGAAGGCAAGCTATAGTTTGTTTGATTTAATCCCTTTCTTTATACCACAACTTGATGCTGTTAGGCAAAGATAGGGTCTGTGAGTATACCTAGGCTCTCTTGCTGATCATGGCCATATGCTGATCATGGCCATTGTCTTTCCAGAGAGGGTAGATGGGAGTGACCACATGCGTTTAGATACCCATAACAAAGTTGAGTTTGAGAGGGTTGGATTGTTTTGGCTCCTGACCTGCTCTTTCCTGTGACTGCTGATGATTCTAAAGCCTGCTTCTGCAGTTACTTCTAATAGTAACAAGTAGATGACGGCAGATAAAGACCCGAATGGTCCATCCAGTCTTCCCAACCTGATTCAATTTAAATTTTTTTAAATTTTTTCTTCTTAGCTAATTCTGGGCAAGAATCCAAAGCTCTACCTGG
This sequence comes from Geotrypetes seraphini, assembly GCF_902459505.1. NCBI lineage: Eukaryota > Metazoa > Chordata > Amphibia > Gymnophiona > Dermophiidae > Geotrypetes > Geotrypetes seraphini. The sequence goes on along the minus strand of NC_047084.1, from coordinate 521,462,580 downwards.
TACTGTGCTTGGGTTCCTACTGCCGAAATCTCCGTTAAAACCTACTCCAGCCCATCTATACCCTCCCAGCCATTGAAGCCCTCCCCAGCCCATCCTCCACCAAATGGCCATATATAGACACAAACTGTGCAAGTCTGCCCAGTACTGACCTTAGTTCAATTTTTAATATTATTTTCTGATTCTAGAACCTCTGTGTTCATTCCACGCTTCTTTGAACTCAGTCACAGTTTTACTCTCCACCACCTCTCTCAGGAGCGCTTTCCAGGCATCCACCACCCTCTCCGTAAAGTAGAATTTCCTAACATTGCCTTTGAATCTACCACCCCTCAACCTCAAATTATGTCCTCTGGTTTTACCATTTTCCTTTCTCTGGAAAAGATTATGTTCTACGTTAATACCCTTCAAGTATTTGAACGTCTGAATCATATCTCCCCTGTCTCTCCTTTCCTCTAGAGTATACATATTCAAGGCTTCTAGTCTCTCCTCATACGTCTTCTGGCGCAAGCCTCCTATCATTTTTGTCACCCTCCTCTGGACTGCTTCAAGTCTTCTTATGTCCTTCGCCAGATATGGTCTCCAAAACTGAACACAATATTCCAAGTGGGGCCTTACCAATAACCTGTACAGGGGCATCAACACCTTCTTCCATCTACTGGCTACACCTCTCTTTATACAGCCCAGCATCATAAGAACATAAGAACATAAGAACTGCCATCTCCGGATCAGACCCATGGTCCATCGAGTCCGGCGATCCGCACACGCGGAGGCCCAGTCAGGTATACACCTGATGTAGTTTTAGTCACCCATATCCCTCTATGCCTCTCGTAAGGAGATGTGCATCTAATTTGCCTTTGAATCCTAGCACAGTGGATTCCTTAATAACCTCCTTTGGGAGAGCATTCCAGGCGTCTACCACTCGCTGTGTAAAGCAGAACTTCCTGGCATTTGTCCTGGACTTGTCCCCCCTTAGCTTCAAACCATGTCCTCTTGTCCGTGTTGCGTTGGACAATGTAAATAATTTATTTTCCTGCTCTATTTTATCGATGCCTTTCAGCATTTTGAACGTCTCGATCATGTCCCCTCGCAGCCTCCTCTTCTCAAGGGAGAACAGTCCCAGTTTCTTGAGTCATTCCTCATATTCCAAGTTCTCCATACCTCTTATTAGCTTCGTTGCTCGTCTCTGCACCCTCTCAAGCAGTTTTATATCCTTCTTTAGGTTGGGAGACCAATGTTGGACACAGTATTCCAAGTGTGGTCTGACCATTGCTCTATAAAGCGGCATTATGACTTTCTCCGATCTACTCGTGATTCCTTTCTTTATCATGCCCAACATTCTGTTTGCTTTCTTTGCCGCTGCCACGCATTGTGCCGACGGCTTCAGGGTCCTATCTATCAGTACACCCAGGTCCTTTTCTTGTTCGCTCTTACCCAGAGTTGCGCCTGACATTCTATACTCGTGTTCCTTATTCTTACTACCTAAATGCATTACTTTGCATTTCTCCACGTTGAACTTCATCTGCCATTGCTCTGCCCATTTCTCTAACTGATACAAGTCGCTCTGGAGTTCCTCGCTATCCTCCTGCGATCTGATTGCCCGGCATAGCTTTGTGTCGTCTGCAAATTTAATGATCTCACTGGATACTCCTTCTTCCAGGTCATTGATGTAAACATTAAATAGGATCGGCCCAAGAACTGAGCCCTGGGGCACACCACTAGTCACTTTCTCCCAGTCTGAGAACTTCCCATTTATGCCCACTCTCTGCTTTCTGTTTTCCAGCCATTTGCCTATCCACCTGTGTATATCTCCCTCTATACCATGGCTTTGTAGTTTCCTGAGAAGTCTTTCATGTGGAACTTTGTCGAACGCCTTCTGGAAGTCCAAATATATTATGTCCACCGGCATTCCACTGTCAATTTGCTTGTTCACGGTCTCAAAAAATTGAAGTAAATTCGTTAAACATGATTTCCCTTTCCTGAACCCATGTTGACTGGGTTTCATCAAGTCGTGTGTATCTAGGTGCCGGACTATGCTATCCTTGATCAGTGCTTCAACCATCTTTCCAGGGACAGACGTAAGGCTCACAGGTCTGTAGTTGCCCGGTTCCCCTCTCGATCCTTTTTTGAAAATTGGCGTGACGTTTGCTATCTTCCAGTCTTCTGGTATCTGTCCAGTTCTGATTGTCAGATTGGCAAGTTTTTGCAATAGCTCTCCGATTTCAACCTTCAATTCCTTTAAAACTCTCGGATGAATTCCATCCGGTCCAGGGGATTTGTCACTTTTAAGTTTGTCGATCTGGTAGTATATCTGGTCCAACTCCACTTCAACTGTGGTGAGGCTGTCTTCTATTACTCCACTAAACACTTTCACTGCTTCTGGTATTTTTGCGGTATCCTCCTCCGTAAAGACGGACGCAAAGAAGGAATTTAGTTTGTCTGCAATTTGTTTATCCTCTTTGATGTACCCTTTTCTTCCCTGGTCGTCCAGGGGTCCCACCGCCTCTTTTGTGGGTTTTTTCCCTTTCACGTATCTAAAGAAGGGTTTGAAGTTTTTGGCCTCTTGCGCTATTTTTTCCTCATAGTCCTTTTTGGCATCCCTCACCGCCTTGTGACATTTCTTCTGATCATCTTTATGTTTTTTCCATGCTTTGGTTGTTTTCATGTGTTTCCATTTTTTGAAAGAGTCCTTCTTTTCTTTTATGGCTTCCCTCACCTGTCTGGTAAGCCATGCCAGTTCTCCCTTACCTTTTGTTCTCCCCTCTTTGGAGATCCTCGGAATGTGGAGATTTTGTGCTTCTGTGATAGTATTTTTCAGTAGAGACCATGCCTGGTCTACCGTTTCAAGTTTGTCCACCTTTTTCTTGAGTCGTTTTTTCACCATGGCTCTCATGTGATCGTATTTGCCCTTTTTAAAGTTTAAGGTTTTGGTTAGGGTTTTGGCAAGTTTTCTATTCCCGATGTCAAGCTCAAATCTGATCACATTGTGATCGCTCGTCCCCAGCGGTACCGTAACTTCTACTTCTTTTGTCGGACCCGTGAGGCCATTTAGTACCAAGTCCAGGGTGGCGTTGCCTCTTGTCGGCTCTTTTACCATTTGTTCCAGGAAGCAATCCCCTAGCGCCTCCAGGAACTTGGCCTCCTTGCCGCAGTTGGAGGTTCCTAGTTTCCAGTCTATCCTCGGGAAATTGAAGTCTCCCAATATTATTACATTGCCCGTCTTGCATTCTTGTTTGATTTCCTCTATCATTTCTGAGTCAGTTTCCTCCGCCTGTCCTGGCGGACGATAGTAAAGGCCAATTTTTGTGTCTGCGCTGTTTTGGCCAAGAATCTTGATCCAGAGGGACTCTAGCTTCTCTTTCATTTCCGTCGTAGCCACTTCAACAGATTCTACTCCTTCCTGAACATATAGGGCAATACCTCCACCTTTCTGCCCTACTCGATCTCTTCTATATAGTTTGTATCCCTGTAGCACTGTGTCCCATTTGTTTTCTTCGTTCCACCATGTTTCTGTTATGCAAATGATTTCCAACTTATCATGTCTTGCTATTGTCTCTAGTTCCCCCATTTTGTTTCCTAGACTTCTAGCATTCGTATACATACATTTGAGTTCTCTTCATGTTACCTTTTTGGACTTCCTACTCTTTACTGTCTCTACTGTTTCTTTCACGGTTTCCTTAACCGCTCCAGTGTTGTCTCTCTTGTTTGCTGTACGGTCATCCCCTCCTGTGTCTGAGTTGTCCCTTCCTGCCTTGTCTTCTTTATTTGCTGTGAGGTCGTCCCCTCCTGTGTATGAGTAGTAGCCCATGGTTTCTTCATCGGGGCATCCTGTCGTCCGTGCCATCGACTGGTGGTCGACTGTCGGCTTTCCCCTATTTGTTAGTTTAAAGCCTTCTCGATGGCCTTCTTCATGTTGCCTGCCAATCCTCTTGCTCCTTCCTTGTTGAGGTGTAGTCCATCCTTTCTGTAGTACTTGCTTTTTCCCCAGAATGCCGTCCAGTTGCGCACAAAGTCAAAGCCTTCTTCTTCGCACCATCGTCTCATCCAGGCGTCTCATCCTTCTGGCAACAGCCACTGCCTTGTCACACTTTTTTCGCCTTTAGATCTTCGGACACTATCACCCCAAGGTCCCTTTCCCCGTCCGTGCATATCAGCTTCTCTCCTCCCAGCATAATTCCTTCCGATTATTAATCCCCAAATGCATTACTCTGCATTTCTTTGCATTGAATTTTAGTTGCCAGGCATTAGACCATTCCTCTAACTTTTGCAGATCCTTTTTCATATTTTCCACTCCCTCTTCGGTGTCTACTCTGTTACAAATCTTGGTATCATCTGCAAAAAGGCACAGTTTTCCTTCTAACCCTTCAGCAATGTCAATCACAAACATATTGAACAGGATCAGCCCCAGCACCAAACCCTGAGCGACTCCACTACTCATCTTTCCTTCCTCCGAGCGACTTCCATTAACCACCACCCTCTGGCGTCTGTCCGACAGCCAGTTTCTAACCCAGTTCACCACTTTTGGGTCCTAACTTCAGCCCTTCAAGTTTGTTCAACATCCTCCTATGAGGAACTAAATCAAACGTTTTGCTGAAATCTAAGTAAATTACATCTAGCATATGTCCTCGATCCAGTTCTCTGGTCATCCAATCAAAAAATGCAATTGGGTTCGTTTGGCAAGATTTACCTTTTGTAAAACCATGTTGCCTCGGATCCTGTAACCTATTAGATTCAAGGAAGTACACTATCCTTTCTTTCAGCAACACTTCCATTATTTTTCCAACAATTGAAGTGAGGCTCACCGGCCTGTAGTTTCCCGCTTCATCCCTGTGACCACGTTTATGAATAGGGACCACATCCACTCTCCTCGAATCCCCAGGAATCACTCCCGTCTCCAGAGATTTGTTGAACAAGTCTTTAATAGGACTCGCCAGAACCTCTCTAAGCTCCCTTAGTGTCCTGGGATGGATCCCGTCTGGTCCCATCGCTTTGTCCATCTTCAGTTTTTCAAGTTGCTCATAAACACTCTCCTCCGTGAATGGCGCAAAATCTACTCCATTTTTTCGTGTAACTTTGCCAGACAATCTTGGTCCTTCAGGATTTTCTTCTGTGAACACAGAACGGGAATATTTGTTTAGCACATTTGCATTTTCCTCATCACTCTCTACATATCGGTTCCCAGCATCTTTTAGTTTAGCAATTCCATTTTTCATCTTCCTCCTTTCACTAATATATCTGAAAAAATTTTTGTCTCCCTTTTTTACATTTTTAGCCATTTGTTCTTCCGCCTGTGCTTTCGCCAGACGTATCTCTCTCTTGGCTTCTTTCAGTTTCACCCTGTAGTCCTTTCTGCACTCTTGGTTTTTTTTATATTTCACGAACGCCAACTCTTTCGCCTTTATTTTCTCTGCCACTAGTTTGGAGAACCATATCGGCTTCCTTTTTCTCTTGTTTTTATTGATTTTCTCCACATAAAAGTCCGTAGCCAGTTTTATCGCTCCTTTCAGCTTAGACCACTGTCTTTCCACTTCTCTTATGTCCTCCCATCCTAACAGTTCTTTCTTCAGGTACTCTCCCATTGCATTAAAATCCGTATGTTTGAAATCTAGGACTTTAAGTAACGTGCGGCCGCTCTCCACTTTAGCCGTTATATCAAACCAAACCGTTTGATGATTGCTACTTCCCAGGTGAGCACCCACTCGAACATTAGAGATACCCTCTCCATTTGTGAGGATCCCTTTTTTTCCCTTGTGGGTTCCGTCACCATTTGTCTGAGCAGAGCCTCTTGAAAGGTATCCACAATCTCCCTGCTTCTTTCCGATTCCACAGATGGAACATTCCAGTCCACATCCGGCAAGTTGAAATCTCCCAACAGCAGAACCTCCTCTTTCCTTCCAAACTTTTGGATATCCACGATCAGATCCCTATCAATTTGCTGCGATTGAGTTGGAGGTCTGTAGACTACACCCACATAGATATCTTCCTCCATATCGCTTCTTCCTCTTCCCAGGTTCCTTGCATTTTGGTCGCTTGGATATTGATCTTTACATAGAGAGCTACTCCTCCACCTTTTTGACCATCTCTGTCCTTCCTAAAAAGATTATATCCCGGTATATTTGCATCCCATCCATGTGATTCACTGAATAGCGACAATTCACTGTGATAGCGACAATATCTAGATCTGCCTCTAACATCAGGGCTTGCAGATCATGAACTTTGTTGCTTAGACTGCGAGCATTTGTGGTCATCGCTTTCCAGCTATTTTTCAGCGGTAATCTCCTTTTTCGTATGGATTTTTGTTTCGTTTCACTTTCCGTTGCAATACTAAGAAATGAGTTGCTGATATTGTTTATGTTTCAGTATTTACTAATGTGCCCAGAATGGCTGCCTCATTGTATTCGTTATCATGGGATCCTTTGGAGATTGTGGGTTTTCTAGGCACATAACACTGTAACTCAGCTCAGTCTTTCATGCATGACTTTCCAGGACATGCGCTGATAAATTATCTTCTGTACAGATACAGAGCCAGAAAAGCTCCTCTAGTTGGACAGGAGGCTCCAGATTAAAATTCTGGAATGTATTCTGTTGCTGTTCAGTGACCCTGGTGAAGGATTATTATGTGAATCTCATCCTTCTGAACTTGACCCAATTCCCCCAAAGCCTGAGAAAAAGTAGCCAGAAAGTGTTCCAGGTTGTTCAGCTCAGCACAGTTCTGGAATAGCAATGAACTGACTCATGCCAGGGATTTCTTCACGAGTAAGCCGATTATATGAAACTTACCTTGAGGGAATCAGACAGGTATACAGTATATAAGGATGAGGTTGGAATCAGTACACCAGTGCACTGTTGTAGGTAACCATGCATCTCTTCCTAGGTGCTATCAAACTTTTCTGATAATGGAGTGTGAATGTCTGAGAACTGGGGCAGTCTATTATCCCTAATGCTGTCAAGTGGGCTGGAGGTCCTCCATCCTGTGCTGGAGGTCTTCCATCCTGTGTTGAACAAGTCTTTAATAGGACTCGCCAGAACCTCTCTGAGCTCCCTTAGTATCCTGGGATGGATCCCGTCTGGTCCCTTAGTATCCTGAAAATGTTCTCATAGGTCTTAAAAAGCCACTGTGAGGGTTTTCAAAGTCTTCATTTAACCTAGTCCTTGGTTATAGGCTAGTACAAGTTGTCAGAACCTCCCCCATGCAGAAGTGAAGATGGAATGGCTAGGGTGGAGCAGTGCAGGTGTGGAGCAGAAACCAGGCGTGAAACAAGAACAGAGTGCAAGCACAGTACAGAACTCAGGCAAAAAGAGTAGCTGAGTAGTAGCAAATGCAAAGCAAGCCCAACAACAAATGTACCAGTAATGATGTGTCTGCCTGGCTCTCCTTATATACTGTGGGGGTGGGAAGGGGGCGACATAAAAATTATCGATATTTAGTTTTTGGTGATAACTTTGAAATGCATGGAGAAATTTCGACCAAACTTGGTATACATATATGACTTACTATCTGGGGAAAAATACTGTGGGGGAGGGAAGGGGGTGACATGTAAAAATTATTGAAAACGACAGATAATTGTGATAAATATCCATGCAACGCTCGGTAATCAGCTAGTATAGATATATTATTTGCACATCTTACAAAAATTGCTATTATGAAGTCATGACTGTTTGCTTTTTTTTTTTTAAGGGATAACATCCTTAGGGGCACTTTTACTAAAGCTTAGCATATGCTATCAGAATTAGGCCCTGATTCCATAAAGGCCGCCTAAAATTAGGCATTGATATTGATACCTAACTTAACTTAACTGATCAATTGGCTTAATCAGTGCTGATATTGGCATTCAACACCTCACAATTGGCTTTAATTGGACTTAATTGAAAGTTAGGCACCTAACTTGAAAAACTTGACTCTATAAAAAGTAGGTGCCTAGCCCAAAGCCCTTACACTAAAAATGGGTGTGGTTAAAGGGACAGATCGTGGGTGTGTTTTTAAGTTAGGTGCTGTTAGGCTCTGAAATCGGTGCCTAACTTTAGGCGAAGAAAACCCCAGCATAAATTGGGGACGCCTAAATGTTAGGATGCTGAGCATCACCTAAACATGATTCTATAACGGGCACCGATGTTTTATAGAATCAGTGTCTATATCGGTGCCCGTTATAGAATCGGGGCCTAAATGCTAAGCAGCCTACAGCTATAAAATGGGGTTCTTAGCATTTTGCGTGCACTATCATTAGTAGAAGAGCCCCTCAGTTTCTTATGCTCACTGTAGCACAAAAGGAGAGAAACACATTCAAGTCATTTTTTAAACTTATTCAGAATTGAAAAAAAACTAAACATGGTCACAGAGCTAGACTGTATCTCCTGGCTCAGTTTGAGAAGATATCCAAAGAGCAGGTCAGGTAGCAGATTTACTATGGGCCCAGCGGCCTTTATATATAAACATGCCACTCAAAACCCTGTAATACAGTAGGGCCTTTAGTGACTCTTTAATCCACCCTATGCAGATGACCCGAGTGAACTATCCTAGAAGACAGGAAGCTTGTTGTGCAGAAGGAGGCCTGAGGAACAGTTGCTCATAGTCTGATGTGCAGCTGTGACATGTATTATATGAAAATCTGAGATATTTGAGCTCTTAATCCCTTTTTTTTTAGTACAGATGTTGTGAAGGACAAATGTGTTTATGAGGTACGTGCTAGGCTGCATTACATGACTGCAGCTAGGATTTACAATGGTCAGGCATTTATTATGACTGATATGCAGAAGTTCACGCTGCTGATGCATTCTTTCATATTCTTTTGCTGTGGTTTCTACAGTATAGCTTGGGAATATGGTGTATGTCCCTACTTACAGTCTGAACTATGACCACCAATCATTTCTATAGTGCTACCAGATACACACACTGTAGAGATAAAAGAAAGTCCTTTCTCCATGGAGCTTACAGTCTAGTCAAGACACACACACTTTAACAATACTAGGGCTGTGGTGAACTAGAACTGAAAGATTTATGGATGGGATTTAATAAAAAGAAACTGCCCTCAGAGATCCAATGAACTTATTCCAAGCTTTTATGATACCCTCCCCCCCCCCAGACACGACAGATCCTCACAAATACATTCAAGAATCTTCAAAGTCAGACAGAGTCAGCATGGGTTCAGCGGAGGGAGATCTTGCTTCACCAATTTGCTTCATTTCTTTGAATAAATATGTGGAAAAAGATGAGCCGGTTGATGTAGTGTATCTAGATTTTCAGAAAGCTTTTGACGAAGTTCCTCACGAGAGGCTCCTGAGAAAATTAAAGAGTCATGGGATAGGTGGCAAAGTTTAGTTGTGGATTAGGAATTGGATATCGGATAGAAAACAGAGGGTAGGGTTACAGGGTCATTTTTCTCAATGGAAGAGAGTAAAAAGTGGAGTGCCGCAGGGATCTGTACTGAGACTGGTGCTATTTAACTTATTTATAAATGATCTGGAAATTGGAACAATGGGTGAGGTGATTAAATTTGCAGATGACACTAAACTGTTCAAAGTTGTTAAAACGCATGCAGATTGTGAAAATTTGCAGGCAGACCTTAGGAAATTGGAGAATGGGCATCCAAGTGGCATATGAAATTTAATGTGGACAAATGCAAAGTGATGTACATTGGGAAGAATAACCCAAATCACAGTTACCGGATGCTAGGGTCCACCTTGGGGGTAAGTGCCCAAGAAAAGGATCTGGGTATCATTGTAGACAATATGATAAAACCTCAAGAAGGACATGGCGATGCTTGAGAGGGTCCAGAGAAGAGCGACGAAAATGATAAAAGGCATGGAAAACCTTTCATATGCAGACAGGTTAGAAAGGCTGGGGCTCTTCTCCCTGGAAAAGCGGAGACTCAGAGGAGACATGATAGTGACTTTCAAGATCATGAGAGGTATCGAGAAGGTAGACAGAAATAGATTCTTCAGACTAATGGGGCCCACAAGTACAAGGGGGCACTCGGAGAAGCTAAAAGGGGACAGGTTTAGAACCAATGCTAGGAAGTTCTTTTTCACTCAGAGGGTGGTGGACACATGGAACACACTGCCAGAGGCTGTGATAGGACAGAGTACACTCCAGGGTTTTAAAGAAGGATTAGATAAATTCCTGAAAGATAGGGGTATTGAGGGATACAGATAGAGGTAGAGATGGGATATAGAGAGAGTTTAGATAGAGACCAAGGGGATTTAAGGGTTCAGATGATCACCGTACAGGTCATGGGCCTGATGGGCCGCCGCGGGTGCGGACTGCTGGGCGCGATGGACCTCTGGTCTGACTCAGCAGAGGCAACTTCTTATGTTCTTATGTTCTTCGGCTCAATGTGTGGCAGTGGCCAAAAAAAGCAAACAAGATACTAGGAATTATTTTAAAAAGGATGGTTAATAAGACTAAGAATGTTATAATGCCTCTGTATTGCTCCATGGTGCAACCTCACCTGGAGTATTGGATTCAGTTCTGGTCTCCTTATCTCAACAAAGATATAGCGGCACTAGAAAAGGTTCAAAGAAGAATGACCAAGATGATAAAGGGGATGGAACTCCTCTCGTATGAGAAAAGACTAAAAAGGTTAGGGCTCTTCAGATTGGAAAAGAGATGGCTGAAGGTAGATATGATTGAAGTCTACAAAATCCTGAGTGGAGTAGAACAGGTACAAGTGAATCAGTTTTTCACTCCATCAAAAATTACAATGAATAGGGGACATTTGATGAAGTTACAGGGAAATACATTTAAAACCAATAGGAGGAAACATTTTTTCACTCAGAGAATAGTTAAGCTCTGGAATGCATTGCCAGAGGTTGTGGTAAGAGTGGATAGCTTAGCTGGTTTTAAGAAAGGTTTGGACAATTTTCTGTAAGAAAAGTCCAGTCTGTTATTGAGACAGACATAGGGGAAGCCACTGCTTGCCCCGGATCAGTAGCATGGAATGTTGCTACTCTTTGGGTTTTGGCCAGGTACTAGTGACCTGGATGGGCCACCGTGAGAACAGGCTACTGGGCTTGATGGACCGTTGGTCTAACCCAGTAAGGCTATTCTTACGTTCTCTCTGCCACTATCTTCCCCCTTCTCTCAAACACTACGCTGTGCAAATCTGTCAATGAAGCAGTCTCTTCTTATAATATTCTCCTCTGCCCTTGATACACTTGCTCCTCCCATTTCACTTCTTGTAAGACATGCTAAACTCCAGCCCTAGCTGACCTCTAAGATCCGCTACTTACATTCCTGCACCCGACCTGCAGAACGTCACTGGCTAAAATCCTGCGCTCATGTTTTGTTCACTTTAAATTCCTGCTGATCTCCTTCCAATCCACCCTTTTGCTTGTGAAACAAGAATACTACACCTGCTTGACTGATTCTCTTGGATCCAACCCTGGCCGTCTCTTTGTCATACTTAACTCTCTACTCTGATTCCTCCTTCACTTTCTCTCCAGAGTATGGCTGAGTACCGTACTTCTATGACAAGGTTAACAAGATTAAGCTTGAACTCTTGACTGAATTGTCTCTGCCTCTCCCTCCTCCAATCCGCCCCTCCAATCCTTTACCGACCCATGCTGTCTTTTCTTCCTTCTCTGAAATCATGGAGGAGGAAACTACACATTTTTGCCACCTGTTCCTCTGAGCCCATCCCTTCACGTCTACTGATCACTATTTCTTCTACTATCATCCCTGCTATCTGCCATATCCTCAACCTATCCCTCCCTACTGGGACTGTACCTGAGGCCTTGAAACATGCTGTAGTTACACTGCTTCTAAAAAAGCCCTTGCTGGACCCTACCTGCCCCTCCAATTATCACCCCATCTCCCTCCTCCCCTTCTTATTCAAGCTACTTGAACGTGCTGTTACTGCCCTTGTCTTAACTTTCTTTCATCTCAAACTATTCTTGACCCTCTTCCTTCTGGCTTTCACTCTCTCCATTCTAAGGAAACTGCCCTTGCTAGAGTCTCTAATGACCTTCTCATGGCCAAGTCCAAAGGCTCTCCATCATCATCCTTCTTGATCTTTCTGTGGCGTTTGACACTGTAGATCACTGCCTACTCATTGATACACTGTTCTCACTTGGATTTCAGGGCTCTGTTATCTCATGGTTTTCTTTCTACCTTTCCCATTGCTCTGGAGGATCCTCCTGTGCTGCTATTCTGCTATTGGTCAGTGTATCTCAGGGCTTTGTCCTGGGACCTCTTTTCTCCATTTATACTTCTTTCCTTGAAGCTCTAATCTCCTCCCATGGCTTCCAGTACCATCTCTATGTTGATGACTCGCAATCCAGGCCTGACTCTTGGCCTGCCTGTGCGACAGTACAACGTGGATGTCTTGTCACCATCTAAAATTAAACATAGCCAAGACAGAACTCCTTATCGTTCCTCCTAAATCTGCCTTTCCTCTCCCTACGTTCTCTATTTCAGTGAATAATGCTCTCATTTTCCCTGTCTCATTGGCTCACAATCTCGGGGTCATCTTTGACTCATCTCTGTCCTTCTCTACGTGTGTCCAACAAACTGCCAAAACTTGTCGCTTCTTTCTATACAACCTCATCAAAATCTGGAATTGGTAGCATTTTTCAAAAATAGGTGTGCCCTTTGAGATGGCAAAAAACTTGATGGGGAAGCTTTTCCCTATCCTATATAATAAAGAACTAGCCGCGCATGCGCACTCCTATTTGCGTGTTCTGTGCGGTGTAGGTCTGTGGCCGCAGGAGTGCGCATGCGCAAGTCTCCAGCCTTGGCCGCAGCTTGAGGCATATGCGCCAGTTAGCTGCATCGGGCGACAGGAGCGGCTCTGGCAGCGGATGGCGGGATGAGGGCTCATGGTCCTGCCGCTGCTGCTGCTCCTGTTTACAGCGGCCTGCACGTCGCCGACTCCCCCCTCCCGCAACAACCGCTACCGCTCCTGTTCTTCCCCTCCCTCCAGTCACCGCTGCCATTCCTATTTAAAACGGCCTGCTGAGGTTCGCGGCCGGCTGTAGCGAACCTCGCAGGCCGCTCTCCATGTGGTAGCACGTTCCCTCTGACGCAATCGCGTCAGAGGGAACGTGCTACTGAGGTGAACACCTGCCTGCAAGGTTCGCTACAGCCGGCCGCGAACCTCAGCAGGCTGTTTTAAATAGGAATGGCAGCGGTGACTGGAGGGAGGGGAAGAGGAAAAAGAAGGGCCATGGAGCAGGCAGGAAAGGGGGCTGTTCTGGTGGGAGGGTTGTGCTGAGTGCAGATAGCAGAGAGTTGGGCCAACCTCTCCTTCCTTACCAATGCCAAAGAAGCTGCAGGCCCCGCTCCCTGTCGCGCTCTGAACACTCACAATTGGCTGAAGGGTGTCGTGCCAGTGCTGCAGGTACAGGGGGATGCTTTTGTTGGAGAGGTGTGCTGGGGGGTAGACAGCTTTGCTCGGGGGGGGGGAGGGGGAAGACACAAGGGGGTCAGGGAGAGGGAAAGTGGGCTGCTTTGGGGGAAGGGGTATGCTGGAAGCAGACAGCTTAGCTCTGGGGGGGGGCGGGGGAATGACACAAGGACACAGACACAAAGAATGACACACAGGGGGCCATTGAGACAGACAGAAAGGAAGACATTCAGGCAGCGTCCAAGGAGAGAAAAACAAATAAACATAGATAGACAGACAGCGGCCAAGGGGAGAGAGAGAAAGAAAGAAAGACAGACACACACATCTATTCTAGCACCCGTTAATGTAACGGGCTTAAAGACTAGTAAAGGTATATTTTCTTTGTAATATACATATAGGTTTTTAACTTGCCCAAGGCAGACCTAAATCACTCCCCCACCATGCCCCTTGTTTGCAATCTATATGTATAAATGTATTTATATATGGAGATACTTGCAAAAAAAAAAACCCCAAAAACTTCTTAGGGGAAATTATTAACCATTAAGATGTGTGATTTTACCATTAACTCTAGTTATTAGTAAATAGGTCTCATTATATAACATGGGATCTGTCGTAAAACAGCATGAGTTAATGGTAAAATCAAAAATCTTAATGGTAGCCCATATTGATAACTGTACCTCTTAATGTGAGATATTTAAGAGCATTGGTCTCAAACTCAAACCCTTTGCAGGGCCACATTTTGGATTTGTAGGTACTAGGAGGGCCTCAAAAAAAAAATAGTTAATGTCTTATTTTTTTTAAAAATGACAATTTTGCACGAGGTAGAACTCTTTATAGTTTATAAATCTTTCTTTTTGGCTTAGTCTTAATAATAATATTGTCATTTGTAGCTAAAGAGATATATGATCAAGAAACGGTTTTATTTTACTTTTGTGATTGATAAACATACCGAGGGCCTGAAAATAGTACCTGGCAGGCCGCATGTGGTCCCCGGGCCGTGAGTTTGAGACCACTGATTTAGATCTTCTTGTTACTTATGAGATTTGAGATTCTCCTTACCACTCATTCCTGCCAGTCTAATGCTTAAATGAGTTGAGCTCCTGAGCTGTCGGACTTTGAGTTGATGCTAAGTCTCGGCAGAAAACTTGTTACGAGTTCCTGCATGACTGGTGGGACCAGAAATTCTATCTTCTTACTTTGTGGCAGCACTTTTGTTAGCCCAGACGTCTGACACAGTTACTCCAGTCAATCACTGCTAAGTGCCTAATAGCAGCTGTGCCAATTAAGCAGAAGGACCCTGTTCATACTCTTAATGATTTATTACAGAGCATAACACAGTGCCTCATTAAATCCATAATCACTCTTGATTTCTGAACTGGAAACCTAGACGTCTGTGTTAGTAAGGGGATCCCTGGGAAGCGGGTTTTATGAGTTCATGATCGCTAAACAAGATATTACGCTCTTACACCTGCATAGATTGTGGGTTTAATCATATATTGATCATGAATGTGACTATGCTGAAACCAGAATTATAAAACCACTCTTCCATGATTGTATTTGTTAGGTTCGTATGTGACCATAATGGAGGGTAACCTGCATGAAGTGATAGGTGTGGCTGTGGCCTAAACTAAACTAAACCTTGTTTGTATACCACATCATCTCCATAAAGATAGAGCTTGGCACGGTTTACAGGTAAATTCAATAAATGATGGAAGGAAATAATAAGAAATTAGAGGTTATGAAGAGGAGAGCTAGCTTTACATTTTAAATCAATAGCTTTACGTTTTGGAGAAAAGCCAGGTTTTCAGATGCTTTCGGAATAATTGGAATGAGCCTAGGTTCTGCAGCGGGGCAGGAAGGTTATTCCAAAGATCAGTGAATTTGAAGAAAAGGGATTTTCCTAATTTACCTGCATACATGACGCCTTTTAACGAGGGGAAAGATAGTTTGAGTATGTGGGCGGATCTGGTAGTGTCAGGTCTTGAAGAATTCCAGGATAGTGGAGGAGTGTGTGGCACAGTGGTTGAAGCTACAGCCTCAGCACCCTGGGGTTGTGGGTTCAAACCCCATGCTTTTCCTTGTGACCTTGGGCAAGTCACTTAATCCTCCATAGCCCCAGGAACGTTAGATAGATTGTGAGCCCACCGGGACAGATAGGGAAAAAGCTTGAGTACCTGACTGTAAAACTGCTTAGATAACCTTGATAGGCAGTATATAAAAAAAATCCTAATAAAACTTGAAATAAAAAATTAGGGGAGGAAGAATGCCATATAGGATCTTGAAAATTGGACAGACTAGATGGACCATGGGAGTCTTTATCTGCTGTCATATACTATGGGCTCCTTTTACAAAGCTGCGCGTGACTTTTCATCACGCGCTAACACCCGCACTGGCCGAAAAACTACCACCTGCTCAAGAGGAGGCGGCAGCGGCTAGCGTGGCTGGTGGTTTAGTGCGTGCGGCTTTGTAAAAAGGAGCCCTATGTTACTCTGTTTTGTTGTGCCTCATCTGTACCACTGTGTTGACACATTGCAGTGTGCTTAGATGCCACAGAGTGCCATACTTACACTGTTTCCACATTAGCGGATGCCAGGGGGGGTCAATGCTGTCATGGGGACAAATTTTTCCCTCTCTCCACAGGAACTCAAATTTCCCCATCCTCGCACGTTTTGTCGCTGTCCCTGCCCCATTCCTGTAAGCTCTGCCTTAACCGCACAAGCCTCAAACACTTATGATTTTCAAGTGTTTAAGGCTTGTGCAGATGAGGACGGAGTTTAGGCATTGGTGGAATGAGGCATTATGACAACACAATCTGAGCTCTAGAGTGTTGCTACTTATGATTTTAAAGTGTTTGAGGCTTGTGCAGATGAGAACAGAGCTTGCAGGAATGGGGCAGGAAAAGAACTCGCCAGGACAGGATGGGATGGGATGGGAAAATGAGTTCCTGTGGGGACAGGGAAAAATTTGTCCCTGTCTCATTCTTTAGTCAGTGGATCTTAAAAAGAAAACTAGAAGTGGTGGCAATATTTGTACTTCATAATGCCCACCTGTGTTAACATATGATACTAACAAAAAAACACTCCTAGGTAGTTACACATCTTGTACATCCCAGATTATGAGCGTTGAAGCATTTAGCGCTCCGGGCCACGGTGAAAACCTTTACCGTGGCTTAGTGAAAGGGATGGGGGGTTCAGTTATGAGGGAATTTGCCTCATTGGCCAGTGCAACTTGAGTGATCCTTGTAATTTACCTTATTTAACTCTCTGCACCAAAAAGCAAAGGCTTTTTGATACAATCAAGGTTTTAATTTTACCTTATCCAGGTAGGAAGGCTGGCATTTAGAGTTCATATATTTTCTTTTTATGCTAAGCTTAGTCAGTTAATAAAGTGATAAAGGAAACTGAAATATTGCATCCAGCACTGGTCACTGTACTTGAAGAAGAATACTGTACTACTCGAAAGGGTCCAGAGAAGCGCGACTAAAATGGTTAAGGGGCTGGAAGAGTTGTCGTACAGCGAGAAATTAGAGAAACTGGGCCTCTTCTCCCTTGAAAAGAGGAGACTGAGAGGGGGACATGATTGAAACGTTCAAGATAATGAAGGGAATAGACTTAGTAGAGGAAAACAGGTTGTTCACCCTCTCCAAGGCAGGGAGAACGAGAGGGCACTCTTTAAAGTTAAAAGGGGATAGATTCCGTACAAACGTAAGGAAGTTCTTTTTCATCCAGAGAGTGGTGGAAAACTGGAACGCTCTTCCGGAGGCTGTCTTAGGGGAAAGCATCCTCCAGGGATTCAAGACAAAGTTAGAAGAGTTCCTGCTGAACTGGAACGTACACAGATAGGGTTGGTCTCAGTTAGGGTACTGGTCTTTGACCTAGGGGCCACTGTGGGAGGGGACTGCTGGGCGCGATGGACCACTGATCTGACCCAGCAGCGGCAATTCTTATGTTCTTATGTTCAGTGAGCAATATAACAAACATTTGAGACAGGCAGCAACATACAATGTCTACTGACATTCATAGTCAAGAAACCAGATCCATACTATAGATTAAGGAATCTGTGATTGTGTTTGCTTCCAAACACTTCGGAAATCAGTCACATTAATACATAGTAACATAGTAACATAGTAGATGACGGCAGATAAAGACCCGAATGGTCCATCCAGTCTGCCCAACCTGATTCAATTTAAATTTTTTTTTTTTTTTTCTTCTTCTTAGCTATTTCTGGGCGAGAATCCAAAGCTTTACCCGGTACTGTGCTTGGGTTCCAACTGCCGAAATCTCTGTTAAGACTTACTCCAGCCCATCTACACCCTCCCAGCCATTGAAGCCCTCCCCTGCCCATCCTCCACCAAACGGCCATTCACAGACACAGACCGTGCAAGTCTGCCCAGTAACTGGCCTAGTTCAATCTTTAATATTATTTTCTGATTCTAAATCTTCTGTGTTCATCCCACGCTTCTTTGAACTCAGTGAAGCGTGGGATGAACACAGAAGATTTAGAATCAGAAAATAATATTAAAGATTGAACTATTTTCTGACCGTTACTTTTTTGTATTTCTTTTAGTTACTGTTATCCGAGTCGAGCTCCATTTTGGTTCAAGCTGTATACAAAGCTAAGTTTTAGTGTCGTTTATTTATTGAAAGTTAGCAGACCGTTGGCCTTTTCTAGTGAAAGAGAAATGTAGAAACGATTAACAGCATTCACCTTTCTTTAAAGGCAGTGTGACTGAATGGACTGTCTTCGTGGTAATGGTGGAGCCAGTGTGGCTTTAAAAACAAACAAACAAAAACCCAAAATGACCACCATTCTTCAAAGTACCAACTTCTTTAAAATCATGCACAGGGCAACATCTCTATGGGATAGAGCTGAATATTGGTCCAAAGCACCTATTTTTTTTTATAGCCTGAAACACTACAGAGAATCAAGGATCCCTCGATATCTTTCCATGTTCATGGTTGAGAAATTTTGTAAAAGTCAGCAAATGCATTTTTTTTTTTTTTGTTTTCTTGCTTACACACACAGACACCCATTGCCACATTTATGTGAAAACAGTGATTTGCAAAGTAGGATCTGCTACCAATATGCCACTTTTACCTGTATGAGAAACTGTGTAAACGAGAATGCGAGAGTTAAAATGAACTCCTGTTGCTAATCTAAACACTTTAGAAATGCTAATCAGTTGGACTGATTTTCTGTTGTAATTTTCTACAATAATTAAGTAAATGATCTGAAATGCAATCAGGTTCTACACCAGGGGGTTGATAGAAATTCAATATTGGGTTGTTGGGTTTTTTTTCTCCATTTTTATTCTCTCTAACCTACTGGAACTTTGAAAAGAAATTATGGATAAATATATAATCAAGAATGTTTGCCTGTCTGGGAGCAAATAGTAAATTTTCTGAAAATTTAATGGAATGGGACTCAATTGATATGGATAAAAAAACTGGAACTCCCCCCTCCCCCCCACACACATTGACCCGTCTAGAACACTAAGATCCAGGTACTATTGATTTAGAAAAAAATGGGCCAGATCACACTTAGGGCTCCTTTTATGAAGGCGAGTTAGGGCCTTAATGTGCGGAATAGCGTGCGCTAAACTGCCACGTACGCTAGCCGCTACTGCCTCCTTTTGAGCAGGCGGTAGATTTTCAGCCTAGTGCATGCTATAGCGCGCGCTAATCCGGTGCGTGCGCTAAAACGCTTAGCGCACCTTCGTAAAAGGAGCCCTTAAGTTCTAGAGAAATGGTCCCCAACAAAATGATTGAATACATTTCTATGAGAGAGGCAGTTCCAGCAGCAGACCTTGATACTCTAAAACAGACTTGTCCAATGTATGACCTATGGGCCAGAAATCGGCTGACCAATTGCTTTTTTTTTTGGCCCTTGGAAGCTCGGCAGTTCTTTTAGTGCTTACAGCAGGATTCCTGCTTCCCCACCAATCTTTGTCTTTCTGTAAGCATGAGTTGTGTGGTGCCAGAGGTTCAGGTTGATCTTACCGTTTCAGGTCTCATGAGAATTGAAACCATGAGATCAACCTGAACTTAACAGCACCATGTGGCTCAAGCTTGCAGAAAACCAAGTTGTGGTGGCGAAGCTGAAATCCCACTGCTTCTTTTGCAGTTGAAACCAGGTGAAGGCTGGAAAAGTTACCTGAGTGGATGAATGCTGGGGAGTGGACGATGAACTGTCATATTTTGCCACTATTTGAGGAAACATGCACCAAACATGTTAAAGAAATATAAAATATGGCCCTCGAAAAAAAAAATCTGCACTAATACAATACAATACAATCTTTATTTATATACTGCCAATACCTCATGGAAGTTCACAGCGGTTTACATAAAAATAAATGAGCTAATACAACATTATAAACTGATTAGCAAATAGTTATATATTTTTTAGTACACATTCTTCAAACAAATAGGTCTTTAGCTCTTTTTTGAAACTCTTAAAGTTAAATTGTTTATTGATCATAATAGGCAGAATTTTCCATAGTTTTGCTGCTTGGTAAGCCCAGGTTGAATTGAAAATTCTGGTGTATTTTATCTTTTTAATTTCAGAAAACAGAAGGTATGGTTTTGTCTTAAATTCATAATTGATTGAACCTAAAATGTTGTGGAATGTAATCTGGCGCGTCCCCAAAGCATGTTTTGAACAATACACAAAAGAATTTATAAAGGATCCTAGCTTCTTCCAGTAAAACATAATGGTTGGGAAACTGTTCCTTGCTAACTGTCCTCCCCTCTCCTCTTCTGATAATAGACATACAACTTCCAGCACAGATACATACACCAACACAGGCCCATGCAGATAATGCCACAGGCCAGCTGTCTGGGCCAGGAATTCAGTAATGCCTTAATTTTTCCTATGCATAGATGAGGCAGGACAGTGATGTATTGTTTACATGTTTTACTTATGCTAGGTGAATGCTTCACCATAGGCTTCTAATTAGTAATTTTTAAAAAAAAATTATTTATTTATAGATTCTACACATCCAAAGATGGTACAAGTAATACTGAAATACATATAGTTAGTCAATACTGACTGAAGTAGACATACAAAGCAATATGCTAACTTATATAGTCCTCAATTTAAGGAGGTAGGCAAGACATAAACAGAAAAACCCCTGGGGAGAAGGGATATGGGTACAATTAAAACATAAAGCAAAAGAGCAGTACTTAGATATTAACCTACTAATTAACTAAATTCCGCACTGAACACCTGATTCATTCTGGCTGCGTTGGAATCCCTTTACTCTCTGAAAAAACCTAGTTGGGCAGGCTCAAAAAAAATATATTTATTCCCTTGATAGGAAACATAACATTTGCAAGGAAATCTTAACTGAAAAGTTGCCCCCATAGAAATCAATTTAGAATGAAATTGCAAAAATTATTTTCTCCTAATTAGTAATTTTTAAATCTAAACTTTTTCCTTTCGCAGTTTAATCCAGAGAGTACTGCATTTCCAACAGGTAATCAAACCTCCTCTCTCAGCTAGCCTAAGTCTCCCCAGTAGTCTGGTGTGCATAGCCTTTAATGTGCCACCCTGCTAGCTTCCAAACTGCTGATTATGGAGCCCTTTCACTAATGGGTATTAGAATCTGGGTGTAGCATGTCTTAAGATGAGGCTTTGCCCAGATTCTGCATGGCAGAATTTAAGGCATTTTTGCTTAATTTCTTTTTCAGATTGTGCCCTAAGGTACACATTAGGCTCTCTTTTACTAAGCCGCAGTAGAAGTTTCTATTGCGGCCCAGGGTGCTAATTGCTCCAATGCTGCTCTGATGCTCATAGAATTCCTATGAGTGTTGGAGCAGCATCGGAGCATTTAGCACCTTGGGCCGAGATAGAAACCTCTACCATGGCTTAGTAAAAGTGAAGGGGGGGGGTGGAGTTTAGCACATTCTGGACTCTCAATCTCTTAATATTTTAATTAATTCTCTCATCATATCTAAGCTCGACTACTGCAATTCATTATACAAAGGCTTATTCCAAAAAGGCATCCGGCATCTTCAAGTCACTCAAAACACGGCTATTAAAATTATCACAAACATGAAGAAATTTGACCATGTTACTCTCCTGCTCAAGAATGCTCATTGGGTACCAATTCTGCATCTAATTACTTATAAAATCGCCATTCTTTCCTTCAGAGCCCAAAATACCAAAGAACCTGCTTTCATCCACAAACTCCCGTCTAGAACACTAAAGGCTCCTTTTATGAAGGTGCGCTAGGGCCTTAACGCACGGAATAGCACGCGCTAAATTGACGTGTGCGCTAGCTGCCAAGCCTCCTTTTGAGCAGGCGGTAGATTTTCGGCTATTAGCGCGCGCTAATCCGGTGCGTGTGGTAAAACCCGTAGCACACCTTCGTTAAAGGAGCCCACTATCTTCTTCATGTACCCTCTTTAAAGATTATCAGTACTCACCGGGCTAACTCATTTGCTGTTACCGCTCCTTCAATCTGGAAATCTCTACCTACCCATATAAGGGCAGAAACCAATCTAGATAAATTCAAGGGAGGTTTAAAATGCTTCCTTTTCAAAGACGCCTATGAAAGCTGACCTAGTACTCTGATTAACGAAAGCTGTACCTGTCCTCTGATTATTCTTTTCTATTCAGATCTCTGTCCTTTCCCCTTCCCCCTTTTGCTTTTACCTTATTTGTTTACTTTTCTTTAAATATTGTAGTTCTCCCTATTTTCCTCTTGTTTTTACCATACGTATGTCTGTACGTATTGTTTTTATTGAAAGTTATGTCTGTGTTGTTTTTAATTAGACACTTTTGATTGTTTCCCCCATTACTTTTGTACAATGCTTAGGGGCTCATAATCGAAAGAGAAAAACATCCAAAAACCGGCCTAAGTCGGCACTTGGACGAACATTTCTCAAAAATGACCAAGCGCCGATAATAAAACCAGGTTTTGGACATATTTCTAAATGACCTAGGCCTTCATAATACCACTCAACGTCCAAAGCTAAACGGGGCATTTCGGGAGGCGTTTTGAGGGCGGGAGTTGGGCGGGACGTGGGCTGGCTTAGACTTAGTCGTACAGCATGTATAACCAAAAGTTTAACAACAGAGCCTAGACGGAACTTGGACGTTGTGACTTAGACCATGTAAAACATGGTCTAAGTCACAAAAACCCACCTAAACTCACCAGATAAGCACTGTAAACACATAACACAGACCCCCCACACACTACCCCAGTGATCACCAACCCCCCCCACCCCCATAAAAATTTTATTTACAACTTTAAATTTCAGTCTCCAGACCATCATCACCTGGCCGCCTGGCATAGGAAAGCCTAGTCGTCCAGCCCAGAGGCAGTTTAAATCATCTTGGGGGTGGGTTAGGGACCCATAGAGA
This sequence comes from Geotrypetes seraphini, assembly GCF_902459505.1. Taxonomy (NCBI): domain Eukaryota; kingdom Metazoa; phylum Chordata; class Amphibia; order Gymnophiona; family Dermophiidae; genus Geotrypetes; species Geotrypetes seraphini. Next base: position 521,439,880 of record NC_047084.1, on the reverse strand, counting down.
GGAGGACCCATGCCCATAAGCCCCTGTAATCACTGCATTGATACTTAAACATGTGCACTGCCCTATATACCCCCAACACTCTTTTTTTACTGGCATATAAGTGGCTCCTGCAGCCATACGGGTTATTGGGGTGATAGATAAGTGGGTCTAGGGGATTCTGGAGGTGGTTTGGGGGACTCACCAAGACCTATAAGGGAGCTGTAGTGAGATGATGACTTGGCACCCTTTTTGTGAAGTTCACAGCAGTGCCCTGTAAGGTACCTCACTATTTAGGTGGCATGTCTGGCTGTGCAGTCCATCACTTTGCAGACCCCTCCCACGTTCAAAAGGGCTTGTTCTAGGCATTTTGGACTTGGCCGGAATGTTGGACGGAAATGTGGTGTAAAGATAGACGATTTAGTGGCTTGGACGATCAGATCAGCAGGACGTATAATTAGACGATTTTCGAAAGTAAAAAAAAGTTGGAAGTATCATTCGAAAATGTGTCTTAGGCTCTTTTTAACTTTTGGACGACTTGCGATATGGACGTAAACGGACTTAGACGTCCCTTTCGATTATGCCCCTCTTAGAATTCATGATTGGTATTTTATCAAAATTTTAATATACATGGAAACTTAGAAACTTAGGCCCCCTTTTACAAAGGCAATTATTTTGGCAGCCCCCTGGTAATTGCTCTGACTCCCATAGGGATTCAATGGGCATCAGAGAGTGAGGTGCAGCATCAGCTACCACACCTTTGAAAAAATGCAGAAGCATTTACCATTTTCTATTTAGGAGATGCTAAGTGGTCCCACATTAACTCACTAGTTCTGGTTCTCAATCCTGTTCAGGGGAACCTTCAGCCAGTTGGGTTTTCAAGATATCCCTAATGAACATGCATGAGAAAGATTTGCATATAGTGTAGGTGGGAGGCGTGCAAATCGGGCACAGCTGGTTTTTAAGAAAGATGTGGACAATTTCCTGGAGGAAAAGTCCATAGTCTGTTATTGAGAAAGACATGGGGGAAGCCACTGATTGCTCTGGATCGGTAGCATGGAATATTGCTACTCCTTGAGTTTTGGCCAGGTACTAGTGACCTGGGTTGGCCACTGTGTGAACGGGCTACCGTTGATTGGCCATTGATCTGACCCAGTAAGGCTATTCTTATGTTCTTTCTGGTAAATTTACCCCCTCATTTATCAAGCCATGTTGCCGAGCACTGCAAACTAAATGCCGAGCTGTCCATTCTAATCCTATAGGTGGCGGGGATAGTTTTTAGATAAGTCAGTTATCGCTTTAGCTGGCCCAAAATTGTGGTATGCATTGAATGGACCATTAAGATTATGTTCTAACATTGTATCATTCAAAAAACTATTGAAAACTCACTTGTTTGTAAAAGCCTTCTATGAATAAGGAATTCCTGCTTTGATGTACCTTTCCTAGGATCTTTTTATTTGCTGAATTTATTTTTTACTGAGTTTGTGTTTTAGTATGTTTGTAGTTGAATTTGTAATTTTGTAGGTCTCATTTTATGTACGTTCATTTGTAATTCGCCTAGTTGATAGGCGGAATAGAAAATTTTAAAATAAATAAGTCCTGGGAAGAGGGGAAATTCACTTACAAAGTTTAAACTGTATGCTCAAGCCTAACAAGAAAAGAGCAATTGTGGAAGACCCTCCTTGACATACAAGGATCAAATTGCAAATTTATGGAAGAAAATCATGTATGTAATGAGGCAGTTGAGATTGATGAAATCTTATTTTTTTGAACATCATTTTGCCTTTGTGTTTCAGATGATGATATTATCATAACTCAGTTATTGTAATTCTTTGTATTTGAACTTAAACTTAAAAATGGTAAAATGGTAAAAAGAAATTGCAGCTGATTCAAAATACTGCAGTGAGATTGATATATGGTCTGAAAAGATATGAGAGTGTTTCTGTATTTTATAAGAAACTTAATATAGCACACTGGTCTCAAACCTGCGGCCCGCCAGGTACTATTTTGAGGCCCTCGGTATTTTTATCATAACTACAAAAGTAAAATAAAACAGTTTCTTGATTATGTGTCTCTTTAGCTATAAATTACAATATTATTATTAAGACTTAGCCAAAAGGAAAGATTTATAAATTATAAAGAGTTTTACCTCATGCAAAATTGTCATTTCTTTAATAAGACATTAACTATTTTTTTCTGAGGCCCTCCAAGTACCTACAAACCCAAAATGTGGCTTTGCAAAGGGTTTGAGTTTGAAACCACTGATATAGAGGGACATAATCAAAACAAACGTCTAAGTCCGTTTTGGGCCTAGAGCACTAGGCCCCCAAAGTTGGCAGTGTCCAAAGTCCATTCTCGAAAAATACGTCCAAATTTTTAAAGACGGAAATTGTCTATTTCTACGTCCAGCCGTTTGATCGTCCAGACCGCTAGTACATCTATCTTTATACTATATTCTCATCCCAAAAATTGTCCAAGTCTCAAACACCTAGAACAAGATCTTTTGAATGTGGGAGGGGCCAGCAAAGTGATGGACTGGACACCCAGACATGGCAACACAGTAGTGGGGCACCTTACAGGGCACTGCTGTGAACTTCACAAAAAGGGTGCCACATAAACATCTCACCACAACTCCTTTGCAGGTCATGGTGAACCCCCCAAAACCTACTATACCCACCCATCTACAACCCCCAATAGCCCTTATGGCTGCAATTGCCACCTATATGGCAGTACAGTAGGGTTTTGGTGGACTCACATTTTCTATCATGAATGCAGTGGGCCTGGGTCCTCCTCTCTATGGTTCACTAGCCCACCCCCCAGACTACTTAAGCCACCTCTGTGTAGCTCTACTATGCTTTCCTATGCCAGGTGCTGGTGTTCTGGAGGCAGGTATGTACGTTTTTATTCCGATTTGTTTGGCAGTGGGTGTGTGTGGTGGTGGTGGTGGTGGGTCAGTGATCATTGGGGGAGTGTGTGGGGGTCTGTACTTTATGTCTTCAGTGGTTATCTGGTCACTTTGGATACCTTCTAGGCACTTAGACCTGTTTTTGGATTACCTAAGTCACAACGTATAAGTTCCGTCCAGAGAGCCTCGTAAACTTTCGATTATCCCTGTAGTACGACAAAGTTTAGATCGGCCCACATCCCACCCTAACCACTCCTTCAAAAACGCCCTTTTCAGCTCAGGACGCACAGTAGGATTCAGAGGTCTAAAAAGTCTCTGGATACATCTAAAAACCCATTTTGTTGATTGGCACTTGGACGACCTGTCTTTTTGATCGTCCAAGTGCTGATTTAGATGAATTTTTAGACGTATTTCTGTTTCAATTATGAGCCCCATAGAGTTTAAAACTGTTTGTCTGATTCATCATATTATACAGGCAGAGGCTTCCTATCAGGCAGAGGCTTCCTATCATCTCACTTTGTTCTTTTCACATTTGCATTATTCATCTAATAGACTGAATAATACATTTTAGAGTTACACCTTTTAGACATCAATTTAATTTTTCTTTTACATATGCTGTTATTGTTATTTGGAATTATGTTGAAATGATTTTTATTAGAGCAGATAAAAAGCACAGGTACAGTTGGAATTATTCAAATAAGGACAGAAGTTAGTTATTGGAAATTTTGTAGAATGTTGAAAACATTTTTATATGATAGATTGTAAAGTTAGTACTTTTACTTAAAGAATTGTGAGGTCTTCTTTTTATCCAGGGAATTGTATTTTCCCATAGAATTATGGCTTCTTTTTTATGTAAATCACATTGAACTAAATGATATTAGAGCAATTCAGAAATCTTGTTTTAGATTAGAACATTAGCATTGCTTTTTTTTAATTTCAGTAACTTTTATCGTATTTTGCTCTCACATTGAAGTTGATTACTGATAGCACATTTATTTCAGATAAGAGAAAGTCAAACTGTAGAAAAATTGCAATGCTGAATTGAGATCCTACTTCTTTAGAGGTGAGAAGCGGCCTAGTTGTAGAGCTGCTGCCTCTGCATCCAGGAATTGTGGGATCAAATCCCAGCACTGCCCTCTCCCTATGACCCTGGGCATGTCACTTAATCCTCCATGGCCCCAGGTACACAATAAGTACCTGTATATATTTAAACCACTTTGAATATGTAACCACAAAAAGTCAATATACAAGACCCCTTCCCTTGAAAGGGGGTATTCTCTCTGGTCTGAACCTTACTGATTTGTAGTTTTAGAACAGAAGCATTGAGACTGTGATAAATGTGATCCAGCTCTTCATACCTTTTGAGATATCACCATATCCCCACTTATTTTAAAGGCTTTTCTTGTGCAAAAGGCATGATAAGAGCATTTAGTCCAAAGTTTTGGTTGCACTAGTATTGGAAAACTAGGATGAGAGGGCAGAGAGGTGAGGGCGGTGGAGGAGGCAAGACTCTGGATGGGTAAAATGGAGATGGTCAACTGTATTTATGACTTCTTTACATTTATTAAACTACTAAAGACTCACAGAAAATTGGTGATGGTTCTAGGACTTGCTGCCTTCTCAGCAGCACCAGTAAGACAGTGCATGAGACAACAGAGCCGCATAACAGTCACTACAAGTGTTCACTTGGTGTCTCCAGGAGCCTCCCCATGATAAAAGTGCCATGTCCAGTGTCGGCAAGAGGAGCCCTGGGACACGAGTAGTTCTTTGACAGGGTATGCATGCATGATATGGCATTCTGCAGGATATGCTAAAGCGTCTTGCCAATGGCCTAGCAATTGGGTGGAGTGGGCAGGAAATCCTACAGGCCCCTAAGCCTAAGTGTCATAGGCACCTGGTATAAGAAACTTGGGGAGGCTAAGCCTCCTCAGCCCAATTCATAACCTTTTTCTCCTCTGCTGCCAGAATGAAAAGCAAACAGGCAACACCTCCTCCCCGCTGCCTGTCTGCCTGACCTGCTGCCTTTCCAATTCAGCGGCTGCTAATAAAGAAAACTGTGCACAGAACTACAGAGCTCTGCAGGCCAGTTCCTACCCGCTATAATGCAACTTCCTATTTGGCATGTGCTATCGAGACAGAGTGCTCACATTAGCCTTCGCTAACTTAATAATGTAGGGTTAATGTGGGAACTCTTAGCGCCCCCTAAATAGGGGCAGGTAAATGCTGTCATGTTAATATCAATTGCCACACCCTTTTACTACATTAATGCACAACTAGAAAAAAAAAATCAAAAAAGCCCTTTTGAAGAGAGGCTCTCAAAATGAGCTTAACATATGAGAAAATTCTGTGTTAGGGCATGCTAACCTCATTTCATAGTGCATCCTTAGTAAAAGGACCCCTTAATAAATACAGTCACCTGCACCATTGCATATTGACCCAGTTGTTTTTATTTTCTTGTAAAATGTTGGCTTGTCTGTTCCTTTGTTTATGTTCATTAGATTCTTGATGCACTGTTTTTCTGTGGCACAACCATGGTGGTTTACATAACATAACATAACTTTATTTTTGTATACCGCCACAATCAAAAGAATTCTAGGTGGTTTACACAAAAGAATAAGAACTGGACAATCAGCAAAGTACAAAATATTAAAATCAGAATACAGCATATTAGCTAAAAAAAGAATACAGTACATTAACTAAAAGACGATAAAAATTTAAATTTACGCAGTAAAATTATTATGTTGAGGATAAAAAGATCAAGTTACGAGATAAATTTATCAAATAAAACTGTCTTAATTTCTTTTCGGAAGGTGCCATAAGATAACATGGCTCCGCTGATATAGTTACCTATTCAAGACTGTTGTTTACTTGCTTGAAATGCTAGCATCCTGTCTAAAAAGGACTTAACTTTATAGCCTAAAATCTTCGGGAATGCAAATAAGTTACAATTCCTGGTAACCCTCACGGGGTTGTATAGCACAAAATGAGATAACAGGTAGGTAGGGGCCAATCCCCAGACCATATACATATATTACATGCAGATACTTTCTGTATCCCTAGTGGGCTCACAGTCTAAGTTTTGTGCCTGGTGAAATGGAAGGTTAAGTGACTTGCCTAGGGTCACATGGAGTTGCAGTTCGAATTGAACTCAATTCTGCTGGTTATCATGCCACTGAACTAACCATTAGATTACTGCCTCCACTCCAAATGTGGAGGCAATTACACAGCAGATTTTCATACATTTGTGTATTTACTTATACTTTTATGTATTCTAGATTGGAAAGATGGCCCTGCCGTCACCCTGTTTCAGATTCTTCCCATTTATCCTTTTCCATCCATGGATGGGGACATCGCTTTCTCTAAATCTGGAGGATCCAAATGTCTGTAGCCACTGGGAGAGGTGAGAATCGAACTGTTGTGTTAATATTTGTCTGAAGAGAAGCAGTTTTCTGAGATACTATTTACTCTTTTACATAGGCAGGGATTGGGTGGTGAGACTTAAATTGGGGATTTCATTCCTAGGTGGTCTTCAGGTCGCTGAGCATATGTCACACATGGAGTCCAAATCCTTTGAACACACATTGATTTGAGAGTATTCTTTTAACTTTGATAAATTTCTCTGACTCCTTCCTACCTTGCTATATTACTGAAATACATGCTACATCTCTTTCTTTTTCCGTTTTTACTAAACCTCTCTTGGCATTCTAATGTAATTCCTTTTCGGTTCTTACCAACCCTCTCTCGGCACTCCATGTAATTGATATTTGTTACCAATGTACTTGACAATATTTTTCTGTAACATCACTGTATATGTACAGCCTCCTCACCTGTTAACCGCTCTGAACTGCTTGTGGTATTTGCGGTATATATAATAATTGTTATTATTATTATTTATAAATTTCTCAGTACGCATCCAAAAGTAAAGAATAAACAAAAAAGAAACATCAACAAATACAAGTGGCTGCATTACTAATTGATACGAAGCCCAGAGTATATTACATTACCTTACATTACATTAGTGATTTCTTTTCCGTCATTACCTTGCGGTTCAAGGCGGATTACATAAGGAGTTTTCTGGATATTTCCCGAGGTATTATGGAGTGGAGCGGGTTGCTATTGGGGATTGTGATGATTCTTGCTGTGTTAGTTTGTCTTTAAGGATTTCTTGAATAGCAGGGTTTTTATTTCTTTTCTGGAGGATTTGTAGTCTGGGTTCGTGATCAGTAAATTGGCCTGCTTGAGTGGCCAGGAGGCCATCTTACATTTTTTTTTTTTTTGTTTAACGTTTCTGATTGGAGGGTGCGTGAATGGAGTGTGGGTTCTCCTGTGTCTGGTTGTGGTTGTTTGGATTAGTTGGTTGTTCAAGTAGGCTGGGCAGTCTCCATTTATGGACTTAAATAGTAGACAGTAGAATTTGAATAGTATTCTTGCTTGTATTGGGAGCCAGTGTGAATCGAGGTATGCCGCTGTGATGTGGTCGTGTTTACTCAGTGAGTAGATAAGTCTCAGAGCTGTGTTTTCTACTGTTTGTAGTTGTTTTATCATGCTTGTGGGGCAGGGGAGATAGAGGATGTTGCAGTAGTCTAGAAGACCCAGGACTAGGGACTGGACCAAGAGCTGGAATTGTTTTCTGTCGAAGAATTTTCGAACTTACCTTAGGTTTCTCATGACTGCAAATGATTTCTGTATTGTTTTGTTGATTTGTGGCTTCATGGTACAGCCTCTGTCTATCAGCATTCCCAGAAGTTTTAGAGTGGGTTGAATGGGGTATGTGATTGAATTTATTACTAGGTTTGTTATGGTTGGGGTTTTGTTATTTTCAAGGAGGATGACTTTTGTTTTGTCAGGATTCAGTTTCAGTTTGTGCTCTATCATCCATGTTGCTACTGTTTCTAGTGCTCTGTGTAGTGTGTCTGTCATAAAGGGCACTGGTTGATCAAAAGGAAGGAGAATGGTGATGTCTGCATAGCTATAGGAGGTTAGGCCTAATTTGTCTAGGCAGGTGCCAAGGGATGCAATGTCGAGATTGAAAAATGTGGGAGATCTTTAGGGTATGCCGCAGGGGTTGGACCATGGTTCTGATTTTTCTTTGTTTGATTTTACTCTGTAAGTCCTGGATTGTAGGAATCCTTGAAACCATGTGTGTACCTTACCTGTGATTCCTATTGAATCTAGTGTTTGTAGTAGGATGTCATAGTCTACCAGGTCAAAAGCTGCGGTGAGATCTAGTTATATAATCAGCATTTTTTTTTGTCTGTGCTGAGGTTTTTGTCTAGCTGTGTCCAGGAGGGATCCCAGTAGTGTCTCTGTGCTGTAATTGGTTCTGAAACCAGACTGTGTAGTGTGGAGTAAGTTGTGGTTTCCTGGATAGTTGGTGAGGAATTTAGCTACGAGGCCTTTCATTAGCTTGACATAAAGTGGTATTGAGGCTATGGGTCTGTAGTTGGATGGTTGATCTGTTGCTCCTTTGGAGTTTTTAGGATCGGGGTGATGATGATTTCACTGAGGTCTTGCGGGAAAAGGCCGTTTGTGAGCAAGGTTTGTATCTATTGTAAGAGGAGGGCGCAGAATAAAGTCCTGGAGGTTTTTAACAGGTATGGTGGGCAGTGGTTGAGGTCACAGGCTGCCTGGCTGTATTTTTTATAGAGTTTGTTAAGGTCTGACAATTGTATAGTGGAGAAGTGGGACCAGGTTCTGTCTGCTGCAACTGATTCTTTTTCTGGGGGGGGGGGGGTGAAGGGCAATGTGATCTTTTCTAGGTGAGTAGGGGTTCCAGTGAAGGTAGTCCTGGCAGTTGTTAGCAATAAGAACATAAGAATAGCCTTAATGGTTCAGACCAATGGTCCATCAAGCCCAGTAGCCCGTTCTCAAGGTGGCCAATCCAGGTCACTAGTACCTGGCCAAAACCCAAGGTGTAGCAATATTCTATGCTACCAATACAGGGCAGTGGCTTCCCCCATGTCTTTCTCAATAACAGACTATGGACTTTTCCTCCAGGAACTTATCCAAACCTTTGTATCTAAAATACTCCAACTTTTAGTGAATGAAGATAAATGATTACATTTTAGTGTTATAATTTCTTCATATTTTCTGTAGGCACATAAAATATTGCACCATCCATGATATGCAATGTTTACATTATTTTTCCAATAAAGAAGTTTCAAGTTCAAGTTTCAAGTTTATTAAAAATGGATAAATCGCTTAATCAAACTTCTTAGCGATGAACATAAATAAAATTTACAACATTCAACGGGTACAATATGTCAGATGTACGATAGACCTATAAGACTTACAGTGCCAAAGGGAAGGAGGGCAGGAAATATAATATTTAATAGTAAAGAGAACACAAAAGGGAAGAACAATGGGATGGGTGAAGTAGGAACTAGCAGAAAGAAGACAGGACAGAAAAAAGAACAAAGATAAAGAGATAGAATAAAGGGAGAAAGGAAAAAGCAAGAAATAGTAGTTCTGCAGAGAAAGGGAAAGTCTAATGGAATCAAAACAGCCTAACAAGCAGGGCTAGAGATCGAAAGCATCTCAGAAAAGAAAGCATTTTAAGTTAATTTAAAATCTATCCAGGAAGCGTTCTTCTCTTAAGTGGATATGAAGAGAGTCCCACGTTTGCAGTGCCGTGACTGAGAAGATGTTTTGCCGGCGTCTGTTAATTATTTTTAGTGACAATAATAATATGAACAATAATATGTAAGGCTAAAGCCATCATAAGATCAAATAATCTAGAATAGGTGGGATCTATAGCAATACAGTCAAACCTCGGTTTTGTGAGTGTTTTGCAAGACGAGCAAAATACTCGAGCAAATTGTAACTCGCAAACCGAGCATTGAGTTGATTTGTGAGCCCCTCCCTGACCCGACCCGACCGCGGGAACCAACAGTATTGCTCCCCCCGAGGCCACTGGCGCTGCTCCCTCTCTTCACGATCGCCTCCTCCCCCCCCCCCCACTGACCGACCCTGCCCTTACCCGTGCACCGCAGGTGTTAGAAAGAAGCCTGACGCCGGTTTTCTCCTGGTCTGCTGCTGGGCCTTGAGCATCTGCCTCAATAGAGCCTCAGCAACACCACATACTGCTAAAAAAACTTTCATAGTGGTACGCTTTGTGTCTTCTCGTCACCGCCTCTTAACATGTAATCCTTCTTAGTCTATTACTCATACTTTGTACTACACTTCCCCCTCCCCATTCGCAGTTTCGGCAATCGCGAGACTACGACGAGAACGCCCCAGAGCCATTTCCTATTGGTGATCTACACGGGGCAGGAGTGTAGGAAGATCGCTCCTGCCCCAAAAGCCCACTAGACCACCAGGTAAGGCCGGGACGCCGGGGGGAAGGCTAAACTGTGGGGTTTTTTTTCTTTTTTTCCCCCTCCCCCAAAAATTGCGAATATGTGAAATCGCAATTGACGAAACCGCGAATGTGGAGGAGGAAGTGTAGTACAAAGTATGAGTAATAGACTAAGAAGGATTACATGTTAAGAGGCGGTGACGAGAAGACACAAAGCGTACCACTATGAAAGTTTTTTTTAGCAGTATGTAGTGTTGCTGAGGCTCTGTTAGAGAGAGATCTTTAACCCCCCCTGCCTTTTACAAAACCGTGGAAGTGCACTAAACGCTCTGTGCTGCCCCTGATGCTCATAAGAACTCTATGAGTGTCGGGAGCAACGCAGAGCATTCAGCACACCGGCCTGTGCTAAAACCGACTTTTGCAGTTTTGTAAAAAAAAAAAAAGGGGGGGGGAGGGCGGCGGTATATGCATTAGGTGGTTTTGAACTTGGGGGAGTATTGGTGAATTATTGTTGAAAACCCCTGAGTACATAAGAACATAAGAACATAAGAACATAAGCAGTGCCTCTGCCGGGTCAGACCACAGGTCCATCCCGCCCAGCAGTCCGCTCCCGCGGCGGCTCAAACAGGTCACGACCTGTCTGTATCACCAGAGGGGGCTCCCTTGCCACCTTGGTTTCTCATTTAAGTCCTGTCTTCCTATCGAAGTCCTAATCCTCCGGTCTTGCACATGCACGACCTGGTTTCTATACTCATTACCTGGTTAGCTTTCTATACTTGTGTTACATCCCAGTTCCTCCCTCAGTATCCTATGATCCCTTTATCCTTCAGGAATCCGTCCAATCCCTGTTTGAATCCCTGTACCGTACTCTGCCTGATCACTTCCTCCGGTAGCGCATTCCAAGTGTCCACGACCCTTTGGGTGAAAAAAAACTTCCTTGCGTTTGTTTTGAACCTATCTCCCTTCAGTTTCTCCGAATGCCCCCACGTACCTGTTGTCCCCTTCAGTCTGAAGAATCTGTCCCTATCCACCCTCTCTATGCCCCTCATGATCTTGAAGGTCTCTATCATATCTCCCCTGAGCCTCCTCTTTTCCAGAGAGAAGAGCCCCAGCCTATCCAACCTCTCGGCGTATGGGCAGTGTTCCAGCCCTTTTACCATTTTCGTTGCTCTCCTTTGGACTCTCTCAAGTACCGCCATATCCTTCTTGAGGTGCGGCGACCAATACTGAACGCAGTATTCCAGATGTGGACGCACCATCGCTCGATACAATGGCATGATGACTTCCCGCGTTCTGGTTGTTATGCCCTTCTTTATGATGCCAAGCATCCTGTTGGCTTTTTTCGAGGCTGCTGCGCACTGAGCAGATGGCTTCAGTGATGCATCCACCAGCACACCCAAGTCTCTCTCAAGTCTGCTGTCTCCCAACAATACCCCCCCCCCAATTTGTAGTTGAACAACGGGTTCTTTTTCCCTATATGCATGACCTTGCATTTGTCCGCGTTAAAGCGCATTTGCCATTTGTTTGCCCAGTCTTCAAGCTTGTCCAGGTCTCTTTGTAGGTCCTCACACTCCTCCCTGGTCCTAACTCTGCCGCACAGTTTGGTATCGTCTGCAAATTTTATAACCTCGCACTTTGCCTCCTTTTCCAGGTCATTGATAAATATGTTAAAGAGTAACGGCCCCAGCACCGACCCCTGTGGTACACCGCTTGTGACTCCCCGCCAGTCAGAATATTGACCCTTTACTCCGACCCTCTGCAGTCTGCCCGACAACCAGTGCTTGATCCATCTGTGCACATCCCCTCCCACCCCGTGGTTCCACAGCTTCTTAAGCAGCCTTTCATGTGGCACCTTGTCAAAAGCCTTTTGAAAATCGAGGTAAATGATGTCTATGGGTTCCCCATTGTCCACCCGACTGCTTATTCCCTCAAAGAAGTACAGAAGGTTCGTTAGGCACGACCTTCCCTTACAGAATCCGTGCTGGCTTGTTCTCAATAGGTCATTCTTTTCGATGTGCTCGCAAATGCCTTCCTTGATCATAGCTTCCACCATCTTCCCTATAATTGAAGTCAGACTCACTGGCCTGTAGTTCCCGGGGTCACCCCTCGATCCCTTCTTGAAGATAGGTGTGACATTCGCCAATTTCCAGTCCTCTGGTACCTCACCAGTTTTCAAGGATAGGTTGCAAACATGCTGGATTGTGCCCGCTATTTCTTGTCTTAGTTCCTTCAGAACCCTTGGGTGGATCCCGTCCGGGCCCGGTGATTTGCCGCATTTTAGCCTGTCTATCTGTTTGAGGACATCTTCCTTACTTACCTCTATGTGATCCAATTTTTCAGCCTGTTCCCCACTCATGAGCTCCTCTGAGTCCGGTATATTAGATGTGTCTTCGCTCGTGAAAACCGACGAGAAGAACGTGTTCAACCTCTCGGCTACCTCTTTATCCTCCTTAATCACTCCCTTCCTATCCCCATCGTCCAACGGCCCCACCTCCTCTCTCGCTGGTCGCTTTCCCTTAACGTAACTGAAGAATGCCTTGAAGTTTTTCGCCTCTCTGGCCAGCCCCTCTTCGTATTCTCCCTTTGCTTTTCTAACCTTCCGGTGGCATTCCTTTCGGCATTTCCTGTGCGTCTGGTGATTTTCCTCCGTTGGGTCCTTTTTCCATCTCCGGAAGGATACCTTTTTGTCCTTTATCGCCTTCTTTGCTTCTGTTGACATCCAAACCGGGTCCTTTGATCGCTTGTTCTTGCAGCCTTTCCTGAAAATGGGGATGTACATTTTCTGTGCTTCCTGCAGGGTGTCCCTGAATAGGGTCCAGGCGCTTCCTACAGTCTCCATCCTAAAGATGTTTCTGAGCTTCCTCCCCACCATTTCTCTCATGGCAACATAGTTCCCTTTCCTGAAATTCAGCGCAGTTGTTGCGGTCCTCCTTACTATGGGTGTCTCTCTTTCTAATGTGAATCTGATCGTGTTGTGATCACTATTTCCTAGTGGTCCTCCCACTTCTATCCCTCTAGCAGGCCCCCCTAATCCGTTTAGGATGAGGTCAAGAGTAGTACCCCCTCGCGTCGGTTCTTTGACTAGTTGCTCCATGAAGCAGTCCTTCACAGTTTCTACAAATCCTGTCTCCCTAGTGCAGTTGGAGTGACCCGTACTCCAGTCTATTCCTGGGTAGTTGAAGTCCCCCATCACTGTTACACTTCCAGTCCTGCATTCCTGTCTCAATTCCGCTTCCAAGTCGTGTCCGACTCCTTCTGGCGCACCAGGTGGTCGATAGTACAGCCCCAGTTTTATGCCCGCACCCTTGTTTCCGGGTAATTTGATCCATAGTGATTCCAGCCCCTCTGCCTTTGTTGCCATATCCATCCCGACCGAGTGGATAGATTCCTTTATATATAGTGCTATGCCTCCTCCCTTCTTGTGGGTCCTGTCCCTCCTGTAAAGCTTGTACCCCGGCAGCACCACGTCCCATTGATTTTCCTCTGTCCACCAGGTTTCTACAATTCCAATTATATCCAGGTCCTCCCCCTTGGCCACGACTTCTAGTTCACCCATCTTGGCCATGAGGCTTCTTGCGTTTGCGTATAAGCACCTCAGGCTCCGTCGTTTTTCTTCCACCTTTGCATTTACCTGGGCCACTTGCTCTTGGATTTCGGGCATTTTTTCCGTTCCCTGTGCTTCTGCTTTGCCCTCAGCCTTTACCCTCTTAGCTTTCAGCTTCTCCACATCCCCGCCACCCCACTTCCCCGCTTTTCCTCTGGGTTTTCTAGCCCTACCGGCCCCCTCCTGGGCTATCATCCCTTGAGCCTCTGTTTGATCCCCCTCGCCTTGTGGCACCTCTGTATTGCCCTCAGCTTTTGCCCTCGTGCCACCCAGTCCCCTTGTGTCTCCATGCCCCTTAGTCTCCTCCCAGCAAGCTCCCCTTACCTGGTGTTTCCCTCGCTGTCTGATCATAAGATCCACCGGTCTCTCTACTTCCTCCTTGCAGTCAGCCCGTTCAGCATCTGTTCTGGATACTGTTGTCCGAAGCGTCAACATCAGATCGGCTGTCGGCTTTCCCCCTCTCCTCAGTTTAAAGCCCTCTCGATCTCCTTCTTCACATTGGCTGCCAGTAGTCTAGTTCCCGCTGTGCTCAGGTGCAGGCCGTCCCGCCGGTAGAGCTTACTCTTTCCCCAGAAGGACGTCCAGTTCCTCACAAAGTGGAAGCCCTCCTCCTGGCACCATCTCCTCAACCATGCATTCACAGCCTGGAGGTCTTAAAAAATAATTGCCATTAAAGGAAGAGCATTATTGGACATTTTTCTGCCAAAATGAAATATTTAAGAATACGTCCAGGGCACAAGTTAGATGTCTGGGGCTAGATCTGTTTTAATAATGTATAAGTACCAAAAAAAATATGGCCAAACTGATCAGATGACCACAGGAGGGATATAAGCATGACCCCCCCTCACACTCCCCAGTGGTCACTGACCTCCTCCCACTCTCCAAAGGTATAAATGAAACAGGGGTTATGGTGAAATGTGTACCTGGGACCTTTTATGTGAAGTTCACTATAGTGCCCCACTGCTTTGCTAGAATGTTTGTGTGGCCAGTCTATTACTGTATTTCCCCATGTATAGGCCGCGGCTTATACATCGATTTTGCAAACCGGCCTAGTGGGTGCGGCTTGCTTAAATGGGGCGGCCTATACATCATCCCCCCTAAATACCTCCCTTGCTGGTAAATACCTCCTGGATGGCTGCCGCTGCCTCCTCAAAACAAGTTGTGCAGGGCAGGAGTGATGTTTGCAATCTCAAGCCTCGCCCCGCTCCACTTTCTGATTGGCTGCTGTAGCAAGAACTGACGGCAGCCAATCAGAAAGTAGCACGGATCAAGGCTTGAGATCGCAAACGTCGCTCCTGCCCTGCACAGTGTGTTTGGAGGAGGCAGCTGTCCAGGAGGTATTTACTGGCGAGGGAGGTATTTAAGGGGGTGGGGGATGATGTATAGGCCGCCTTATTGTATAGGCCGATGTAGGTTTTAAAACTCTTAGATAAGCCATGGCTAGTAACATGGGGGGCTTATCTAAGAGTTCTAAAGCCTACATCGGCATTTCCTGAGGCCTCTACATGGGGAAATACGGTACAAATGCTGGCCTCTCCTACATCACAATGGCTTGTTTTGTGTGTTTTGCATTTGGATGTTTCTTTTTTTTTTTTTTAATGGTTCACAAAGATAGACACACAAAGGATAGATGCACAGAGGATAGACACACAAAGCACAAACACATCCATTTTTGAAAAAACAATAGTTTTGCAGTTTTGAAAATAGGCATATTTGATCCTGGATTTTTGTGTCTTCCATAAAACATCTAAACTAGAATTTAGGCGTCATATTGAAAATGCCCCTCCACATGCCAAATCTAATTAATTTACCACTAAGGAATTATGACACACCTAGATTTTTTTTCTAAATTTCCATTACTCAAATCCTAGTAAAACAGTATACAAGACTATGTTTTCATTACTGTTCCACTATCAATCAGCAAGATGATGAAACTCTGTACCTATGACCTTAAGACGATTAATTATAAAATATTCCAGAAAATATTAAAAACCTTACTGTTTCAAAAATGTGTTAAATGCTAGGTGATATATCAGAGAAGTGAGAACTTTTGTTAGGATCCTGGTAATACCCAGTCTATTTCATTTGTAAACCACACTGTATTCTTGAGGCTAGTGCGGGTTATACGTGTCCAACATAATATAATGGCCAAGCCAAAAGAGGCATGAAATTAGGACAGTTGAGCCATCTGGAACTCCTGTGGTGATGCTAAGTTATTCAGGACAAAGCTCATAGTGATTCATTCATGGCAACCCATTCAAGTCCTCTGCAGTAGGAAGCCATATCAAGATCACATACCCAATTATGTCTCAAACGAAAATATCAATTCACTTGTTTTCTGCTGCTCACTTCAACTGTGACCCTGATGCCCCATGCCCCTCAACCTCCAAAAGACCCTGAAACATACTCAAGAAAATGTCCAAACCTTTAAGATGGGCCCAATCAGGACAATAAAGGCCGAGACCATCCACAATGAACAATTTATGCCTCAAAACTAAAACCCCAAGCCACTAAACAAACCTCGTCAGTTCAGAATTTACCCTGTTTCATAAACACTCTGCTGTTTTTGCTTTTGAAGCCCCTTGTCAAGCTCTTTGGGGAATAGTAGGTGACTAAATTATGCAGAAATCTTGGATTACAACTAGTTTTCATTGGTCTGATGAGTTTCAAGTTTTTTTATTTCTTATATTGCATATTGGAGATTCTGAGGGGTCCTTTTACTAAGGTGTGCCAATGGATTTAGTGCATGCTCAATGCCTTGCAGCCGATAGGAATATCATGGGCTGCATGGCATTTAGTACACTAATCCTTAGCTTGTGCTAAATCCATTAGTGCACCTTAGTAAAAGACACAATTTTCTGCTTGACGGATTCTATGTAGGGTACCAATATTAATGGCCGCCTAAAAAGCAGCTGCCGATCACTTGTCAGTCATGCAGTGGCACCCTAAGAATCATGCCTCCATGAAAGAAAGATGCCTGAAATATAGGCCAGGGTTTTCTAGGCCTACATTTCCAGTGCCTGTCTATGCCGTGAATGGCACCTATGTAGGTGCTTTATGGCACTTAATGCCACTTCAGCATCAGCCACATCCATAGTGGCGTTAAGTGCCGTAAAGCACCTATGTAGGCACCTATGTAAGTGCCTACGTAGGTGCGATTCCAGTGCCTTTTATTTAGGTGCCGCTAGGTGCCTAAATTATACCATTTAAAATGGTGTTTCTCAATTAACTTAGGAGCTGGTAGGGTGCCTACCTGTGCCAATGTTTCAGTGTGGTTTATAGAATATCCCCCTAAGTCAGGGGTAGGCAATTCCGGTCCACGAGAGCCGGAGCCAGGCCAGGTTTTCAAGATATCCACAATGAATATCTATGAGATGGATTTGCATGCACTGCTTCCTTGAGATGCAAATCTATCTCATGCATATTTATTGTGGATAACCTGAAAACCTGACCTGCCTGTAGCTCTCGAGGACCGGAATTGCCTACCCCTAACCTAAGTGATTAATTACTATGTGATGAAGAAGTATACAAAGTTATTTTTGGTTAAAGAATGAACATATGGTGCAAATGTGTTTGTTTGTTTTTTTTAATTGAAAAGGCATTTCTGCATTATTGAAGATATGCATAAGACATATGAAAACTTAATTTATCTTCTGAAATAATACCTAGAATAAATAAGAAATTTATTATTCTGTTATTAACACCTGCTATAGAAAGATGACATGGTATCTGAATAGGATCTGTTCGACTGAGAGCTTAGTCTTTCCTGGATTAAATTTTAGTTTGTTGGATAGGTCAATAGCGGCAAGCTTGGATTTGGCCACTTCTAATTTTCCAGTTGCTTCTCTAAATGGGCCATTACTACATTAGCTATCTCCATCTTAGCTGCTCAGTTTGTACAGTACCACAGCTTGTATTTCCTCCAATACTTTCAGCAGCTCCCTTAGGCCTGCTGATGTACTAGGAATTGACCACAAGTCACAAGTACCTGACAGAAACCCAAATAGTACCAGGATACTGGGCTAGATGGCCCATTGGTCTTTTTCTATGGAAGCCCCTAAGATTTGGCATGGCTTACCTATCCAAATACAAAAGGATCAGAATTATCTGACATTTTGAAAACTGTTTGGTTGTTTCGGCAACTTTTATCCATGGTTATTCTTATTATTGTATTTCTTCTGCTTAAATCACTCAGGACTTGATACATAGATTTGCTAATGCTTTTGGTATTTTATTCCTAGTGACTTTATACTTTGCTGATATTTCATAATAGTTGTACAAATTAAGGGCTCCTTTTACAAGGCCACAGTAAGTGCTTATAGGAATTCTATGAGCGTCGGAGCATTTGCCTCACGGGCCCACGGTAGAAACCTCTGCTGCAGCTTTATAAAGTCAGTGCAAACTTCTAAAAAAAACCTGCTTATTTACTTTTAAATCACTATGAAGCTCCCCTTCCTCAGGGAAGTTCCCTTACAGTACTCCCCACACTTCCATCTTTTGTGAGTTTTTTCTCCTATTTAGATTGCAAACTATTTACATATGTACTGTACCCACAAACACTTTGTTAGTTTATCTATATGTGTACAGTGATATATAATCTGTTGATACTATGTAGGTAAAGTTGCATTACATGAACCACATTTGCATGAGATAGAGGGCTCCTTTTATGAAGGTGCGCTAGGGTTTTTAGCGCACGCACCGGATTAGCGCGCGCTATAGCGTGCACTAGCCGAAAAACTACCGCCTGCTCAAGAAGTGGCGATAGCGGCTAGTGCGCAAGGCATTTTAGCTTGCGCTATTCTGTACAATAAGGCCCTAACACGCTTTCATAAAAGGAGCCCTGAGTTTATGGTGGAGATCTAAGGTGAAGATGGGGGATATATAAGGGTAAGGACTAAGGATGGATGGATTGAGGTTTTATAAGATTGTTTTTATTATAACTTGCCTTGCTCTTTTTTGGAGAGGCATGAATAATCAGATAATGGAAAATGAATACATATAATAAAAATGCTTTCCTTCTTTTTAGTTATTCAGTTACTGTTCAAGAATCTTATGCACATCCCTTTGATCAAATTTACTACACCAGCTGTACTGATATCCTGAACTGGTTTAAATGCACAAGGCACAGGTAATAACATTTGCAGAGGCAGTTTCTGAACAGAAGCATGTGTTTTCTATGATTGTGTATTCTGTGTGCCATAAAATACATGTATGAGACGTGATAGGCTGCAGGCAATAGAGGTGTCTCTACAAACATTTGTGCATCATAATTTTAAAAAAGATGTTTATCTGCTGTCATGTGAAGACAAGAAAGCAGATGTGGCCTTAAGAGGTAAAAGACTGGCAACCATGTCTAGACATGATAAGATATTTGCAACAAAATAGTGATGCAAATGTTTAGACAGGAAAATGAAAAGCGAAAGGCTGAAAAAGAAAAAGCAAGGTTGCTTAACGTTACACTATGTGACAGTGATAGAAGTTGTATAATGGGTACGCCTCATGTCAAAATGATTGACAGCTGTCAAGATAAGGATCGACCAATCGGCGTTCACTCCCAGGTTAAGCCACGCTCACTCTCCACCCATACCACGCACACTCTCCGCCCAAACGCCACCCACTCTCTGCCCACACCCCCTTATTGCCACCCACTTTTGCCTAAGCCCCCACCAAGCCCCTATTGAAGAAGGAAGTACTAAAGAAAATGACTTGGAGGTTGACGACTTCATACCTAGAGAAAAGACCAAGGCAGCCGACTTCATAATTCAACTTCCATGGAAAATATTGCGGTGCGATGAAATCATTGCTGCAGCAGACAGACTGAAACTATCAATCAGACCACTCTCATTATCTTAGCAATCATTAAGTCTGGCAATGGTGACCTCAGCAAATTTGACATCTCGCAATAAACTACACGCCGCAGCAAAATGGCTAAAAGACAAAAAATTGCTGAAAATGCTAGTGCCGCTGTACAAGAGAATCCTCTACGCTCAGCTGCTCCTCACTGGGATGGTAACGTCATTAAAGAACATCTTGAAGAGTCTTATGAATGACTTGGCTGCATTTGTATCTGGTGCTGCAGCATACACAGAAGGTAAACTCCTGAGTGTGCCAAACCTGTCTGATGCTACAGGCATGTCACAAGCAGATGCACCTTACAAGTTATTTGAACCATGGCAGCTGGTTCACAATATTGTAGCATTGATCGTTGATACTAGTGCTAGCAAAAGTGGCATTAAGAAAGGTGCTGATAGGGGGATCCAAGATGGCCGCGGTGCAGATGCTCTGAGAGCGATGCTTCTGACCGCTCCACTCTTTTTTTCCCCTTTTTTTCTTGCGAATCGGCTTGTTTCCTACCTAGGATGCCGAAGAGAAGGGGTAGGAATGCTGTTGGCGCCTCACGGCGCTCCGAGGTGCCCTCCTTCGGCAGGATTGAAGAGATGTTGCGGCGGATGCAGGAGGCAGCCCTGCCTGAGTCGGGAGCAAGCCCGCTGAGAGCACCGGATGGGGGCGAGACCGGCGATGTCTCTCCAGGGCTCGAGACCACTTTGAGCACCGTCCCGAGAGCTCCACCTCCATGTCCCCGGTTGACCAGTTTCCCAGGGGTGGGGGAAACCCCGGAGATGGGGGAAGTACTCCCCCAAGAGGCAGCAGGGTCATCATGGGAGACTGAGGCAGTACTCTCTGTTCAGGGAGCAGCTGCAGAAGAAGCCGGGGGAGGTCATGTAACCGGAGGTGAAAGATTCCAGCCAGGACCTAATCAGGGGAACTTTTCTTCTCTTGACGGTGAGCACTTTAGCATTCTGCACAGTTTTCCTACTATAGAAAAACCAGCACAAGTGACTTTAGATTCACTGTGGGATTTGATTGTAAATTTCACTAAGACTATTAGTCCCAATTTCCAACATATTGAAAGGAAATTGATTCAACATTCTAGAGAGCTCAAAGATTTGTCAACGGAAGTGACTATTTCAAAGAACACTACTCAAAAGCTTGATCAAGAAATATCTATGACCAAACAAGTTCAGCAGTCCCTAATTAAAGATAATATCAATTTACGGAAGAAAATTGAGACACTTGAAAATAATTCTAGGAATAATAATTTAAGATTAATTAATTTCCCTAGATTGACTTCGGTTACTCCTAGGGAAATGCTTAGGACAGGGGTGTCCAATGTCGGTCCTCGAGGGCCGCAATCCAGTCGGGTTTTCAGGATTTCCCCAATGAATATGCATGAGATCTATTAGCATACAATGAAAGCAGTGCATGCAAATAGACCTCATGTATATTCATTGGGGAAATCCTGAAAACCCGACTGGACTGCGGCCCTCGAGGACCGACATTGGACACCCCTGGCTTAGGAGATATCTGATAGAAATTTTACAGGTTTCAGAAGAAACTTTACCACCATTTGTTCAAGTGTATTACTTGCCAAATAAAGAAGGGGCACAAACGCAAGTTAATGTATCGAATCAAGCACCATTGAATGTATCTGAATTGTTGGAAACTTCAGAAATAGAAACAGTAGTACCTTCAACAATGATTTTGACCGTAGCTCTCGCTTTGGATAAAACATGGTTGTTGAGACTTTTCTTTAAAAACAGAAAGAAAGAGTTCCTCTGTTGCAAAATACAAATGTTTCCTGATCTTTCAAAAGAAACTCAAAGACGGCGAAGAGAATTTTTGTTGTTGAAACCTGGAGTCACTTCACTGGGAGCAACGTTTTACTTGCGACATCCGTGCAAGTGTATAATCTGCTACTGTTCAATTAAATATGTTTTCTTTGAACCACAACAACTAACAGCTTTTCTGGCCATGTCCAGATTGGATAAAGAGAAACTATCAGCTCCATAATTAATATATCTGCCTTTTCTCAGTTTGTCTGTAATTTATCTTCTAATAATATTTCTTTAGCTCGCTTTAAGAAATCTTGGATCCACTTTTTGAGGACTTGAGTTGAGTTGGTTGGAAGATTTTTCCTGTTTTAATTTTATTTGGATAGTTTATGATTTATATTGTTATAGGTCATATCTTTATAACTTACTTTCTGTACAAATGAATACTTGTAATGTCACTTGAAAATTAATAAATAATTATATCATATAAAAAAAGAAAGGTGCTGCAAAACTATTGGAAGATAAAATTGGTATGAAGCTCTTCTGTTTGGCCTGTAAGTATTATATCTTTAAAGTAGTTATTGGGGCAATATGGAAGGGTCTGTTTGGTAAAGCTACAGGGCCAGATAATGAACTGTTTTCAAATTTCAAGAAACTGTGGGACAAACTAGACAAGCAAGACATGAAACTTCTGACACTGAAAGTTGATGAACCTTGGTTGGTGGACAGGAGAAACAAGGTTATTGAGGAACTGACTGCATCTATCACCCTTTCTGTCAAAACATATTTCCTTAGATTACTCCTGAGCCTATCACCTCAACTTAATCCTCTTTCCAGAGCTTCCTTTCAAATGAAAGAGACTCACCTCATGTGCATTTATGCCACATAGTTATTTAAACGTCTCTTTCATATCTCCCCTCTCCCGCCTTTCCTCCAAAATATACATATTGAGATCTTTAAGTCTGCCCCATACATCTTATGATGAAGACCACTGACCATTTTAGTAGCCTTCCTCTGGACCGACTCTAACCTATTTATATCTTTTTGAAGGTGCGGTCTCCAGAATTGTATACAATATTCTAAATGAGGTCTCACCAAAGTCTTATTCAGGGACATCAGTACCTCCTTTTTCCTACTGACCATACCTCTCCCTATGCACCCTAGCATCCTTCTAGCTTTTGTCATCACCGTTTCAACCTGTTTGGCCACCTTAAGATCATTGCATACTATTCCACCCAAGTTCCGCTCCTCTTTTGTGCACAAAAGTTCTTCACACCTTAAACTGTACTGTTCCTTTAGGTTTTTGCAGCCCAAATGCATAGCCTTGCATTTCTTAGCATTAAATCTTAGCTGCCAAATTTCAGACCATTCTTCAATCTTTGCCAGATCCTTCCTCATGTTATTCACATCATCAGGGCTGTCCACTCTATTGCAGATTTTGATATCAGCCACAAAGAGGCAAATCTTACCTGACAGCCCTTCAGCAATATTGCTTACATAAGTATTAAAAAGAACAGGTCCAAGAACCGAACCTTGAGGCACACCACTGGTAACATCCCTTTCCTCTGAAGGATCTCAATTGACCACTATCCTTTGTTGCCTTCCTCTCAACCAGTCCTGACCCAGGCTGTCACTTTGGGGCCCATTCTGAATGCACTCGGTTTATTTATTAGACGCCTATGTGGAACACTGTCAGTGGCTTTGCTAAAATCTAAATATATCATATTTACTCCCTCTATCCAATTATCTGGTCACCCAGTCAAAGAAATTGATCAGATTTGTATGACAAGACCTGCCTCTAGTGAATCCATATTGCCTTGGGTTGTGTAATCCACTGGATTCCAGAAATGTAACTATTCTCTGTTTAAAAGTGTTTCCATTAATTTACTTACCACAGAAGTTTGACTTACCAGCCTGTTGTTCCCTGCTTCTTCCTTACTTCCACTTTTGCCCTTCTCTGTCTTCCAGTACCACCTCAATTCTAGAGAATCATTGTAAAGGTCAGCCAGTGGAGCCACCATTTCTAAACTATCTAATGGAACTCCTGGGACATAACGATGAGCCAACGATGACCTACTTGAACTTATAACTATGTATTTGTAACTATGACCTAACTGTATAAATAACTGTACTGATGTACCTGTACCAGCAACTCTATTGAATGTCCAAGTCAATCTGTGCATTGTAACTTCCTGGGTAACTGATCCAACCTTTTGTAATGTAATCCAATTTTGATCTGAACAGGTAACAGAGGAATAGAAAACCCGATATAACATAACATAATATAATATAATATTCCCACATGTTTATTTACCATCTATCAAAATATCCCCCAATAGGGACACACTCGGTTAAGAGGTATCCAGATGATCCTTACATACAAATGTATTATACTATAAGGAATTTTATTTTATGGAGGGTTTTTTTATATTGCTGTATTTTTAGATTCATTTTTTCAAATAAAGGAAACAAAATATAATAAGTGATATCATAAATATTTCTCAAAGTTTGTTTGTAGTTAATGTTTAGCTGTGTGGCAGGATGCCAGATCCTATTGCTCATGGCTGACCAGTGATCCACTTGTTTTGTAGCCCAGGCTTCCTCATAGACGTCAGGGAATGGCGAGCAGAATGGATCATAGTGCACAGCAGAGTGGGAGAGTCTTTCCACACTGAATTTTCTTGTTTGTTTTGTAATTTTCCAATGATATGACCAGGCTGATCAAAAGTACTTTTGTGATTGGCAATGGGAGTGGGGGGGGGGGGGAGAATGAATATTATGAAAGTGCTTAAAAAAATTCCAGACATTTAAATGAATAATTTTGGACATGTAAAATTGTTATATGTCCAAAATTAGCCATCCAGAATGGTTTGGGACTTTGGGTGTAGCGTAGTGGTTAGAGTTACAGCCTCAGCACATTGAGGTTGTGGGTTCAAATCCCGTGCTGCGCCTAATGACCCTGGGCAAGTCACTTAAATAGACTGTGAACCTGCTGGGATAGGTAGGGAAAATTCTTGAGTACCTGATGGTAAACCGTTTAATACACCTTGTCCAAGCAATATATCAAATCCCAATCCCTATAGCAGAACAACTGATTTACATGTGTGTCTAAACAGCAAAATTCAGCCACTAAACATACAAATTAAGGGTCCAAGTGGCTTGCAGAAATGGCAGCTTAGACATTAAAGGTCATACATGTGTATTAAGGGCTCCTTTTACAAAGGTGCGTTAGGGCCTTAACGCGCGGAATAGCGTGCGCTAGCCGCTACCGCCTCCTTTTAAGCAGGCGGTAATTTTTCGGCTAGCGCGCGCTAATCCGGTGCGTGCGCTAAAAACGCTAGCGCGCCTTTGTAAAAGGGGCCCTTAGTGATGCCATCTAAAAAAAGATGACAAACATGAATATATTTATGATTTGAAACCATCTGTTAGACACTTCAAATTATACATTATACATGCAGCTGAAAATTTACCTCACAATGCTGTAATAGTGATGCACACTTAGTTGACTGTGTTTAAATGCTGTTTAAATATCTACACCAGAATGTTACCATTCAGTCATTCATGATCCAACTCTTTTCCTGTCTGCTGGCAAGGGAAGGGATACTTTTCCCTCTACTGAGATGCTGAATGAGATGCGTTCTTGATTGCTGAACCTTTCAATACCATTTTTTCTACCAGTAAGGGATGGTCATCTGCTCTCAAAGGCTTGATCATATCATATTAGACTACCGTTGGCTTTGTCCAACAATAGTCCAACTCATTGGTCCAGCTTTGCTCTTTTTGTATCCAATGCTAGTTTGAATCAACATTTTTTGTAAGACATGTAATACCATCATCCTTGCTTTTTCAGAATCAGTTATCGGATAGCATATAGGCGTGGAGAAAAAACCATGTACAGGCGCAAATCCCAGTGCTGCCCTGGATTTTATGAAAACAGGGAAATATGTGTCCGTAAGTGCAAAACTTTTGTGTCTTGAAATATAACACTTATGAAGATTAATCTTGTGTATTTTGTCATAGAAGACAACCTAAGAACAGAGAATGAAGTGGGGGTGGAGCCTGTTGGAGGAGGGAGATGAGTGTGGCAAAGGGACACTAGTGGTTGAAGCAGTAGCATAGCCATCTCTGCAATAGAGGGGCCCAGGGGTGGACTGTAATGGGGGGGGGGGAAAGTATTCCTTTCCTCCCATGACATGTAGGCACACTAATTGTACTTTTGATGGCGGGGATGCTGAGCCCTGTCAGCCAAATTACTATAGTGTCACCACTCCCTGCTGCTTCCTTTCTGCTCTGAGCATGCTAGAACTTCTCATGCATGCTCAAAGCATGCATGATAAGTCCCAACATACTCAGAACAAGAAGCAAACAGCTGGAAGCAGTGACTGTAGTTCTTTGGCTGGTAGGGCTTGGCATTCCTACCAGCAAGATAAAAGGGGGTGCTGGAGTTTTGAAGGGGCTTGAGCCCAGCCCCCCTCCCGCCATGGTTGTAAGATGGATATAGCAGACTTACTGGGAAGGTGCAATAGCCTAGATGAAACGTGTGTATATCTGAAAAGTATGAAGTCAGCATGGGAATGGGATTTTAATCAGAGTGAGTGCAGGAATCATACAGGAAGTAAGCACGAGAAGTGAGCCAAGTGTAACCCCTGCCAGCCTGAGAACTCTCACAGCTGCTATTGTCCTACTGTGCAGTACATTAGGAGTAAAATATCAGGGAAGTAAAACTGGCTTTTGCAGGTTTAACTCTCTGGGAATTTAGGGTTCCAGGTTGGAATCAGTAAAAACTGGAAGGCTATTGACACAAAAAGCAACTCTCTTTATATTCCCTTCCCCAAATGAAATAGTTTAGGCCAGATGTTGTTCTGAAGCAAAGGCTTTCTTAAAGTCTTAAGGCGTAAGTAACAAAAACAATAATGGCCGAACAGAAAACTATCAAACATTTTCAGGTATTTCATTTATTAAGAATTTGCTATAGAGTCTGTTCACAGGGGATCATGGTGGTTTACAACTCTAAAATAATTTTTAAAACTATGAAAACAAAAACGGATGGACTTTGGAATTCGACAGAGGGGTGTGCATGGCATAGGTTTCTATTTAGTTTAGAACGTGAAGTGACACAGAGGGTGTGGAATTGTGATAGACTGAATCACATCTTTTGGTGGGAATCCCTGTGCTTGTGTTATCGATACAAATGTATGAATTTAGAAATAAAGGGTTATGGTAAAAATTTTAATAAGATTTGGGGCCTTTTAGTAGATTTTGTATCCACCAATCAATAGTTCAAGCCTTCCATTTTATTGAGTTTTACACCAATCCAGATTGGGAGGGAGGGATGGGAGGGGGGAGGTGAAAAGATGTTTATATTATTATTGTTAGTAATAAGTGCTGTTATTTGGTGCCAATTGTTGTATTTTTGTATGCACTTTGTATGTTATTAAAATGAATAAAGAATTTAAAAAAAAAAGGAAAAGAAAACAAAAACTCCATAAAAATTAGGATAGACCTGCACACATATACAGCAATCAAACCTTAAAACAGAGCAGTTCTTTTTAGTCTTGGAGTTTCACCCATGTTAAGCATGCATCCTACTATCTCCTTTTTCCAATAGATACTTTGCACAGCTGGATTGAGCTCAGATGTGATCACAGATTCAGTTCCTTCTGAGAACCTGGCCCTCCCTTCCAGATCTGATGTATCCTCTCCTTCTTTTCTAGAATCAGGGGTACCCTGCTGCTTTCTCGTACTTCAGAGATGCTTCCTTTCTCATCTCGATTACATTATTGTACATTGGATTTTCTCAGTGCTCTGATTCATTGGCTTGGCCAGCCAAAAACCTCTTCCCCCTTCCTTTGTGGTTCAATGGCCAGTGAGCCAAAGATAAGCAACATCTTTTGGGCTTGTTAATTATACCATTTCTTCTAAGCAAAACCTTCTCCTGTCATTGTCTCACGAGTCAGGAGAGTCCTTCCCTTGTTCTGGAAACTGCATGGGTATAAAAGGGCCACAACATAATTAGTAGAGCCACTAGAGATCTCTGCCATCTAAGCAAGGCAGAATCCCAGGGGTCTCTACACAAGGCTGGGGTTTGATATGGTTTACACCAGTGTTCTTCAACCGCCGGTCCATGGACCGGTGCCGGTCCGCAGAAATTTTCTGCCAGTTCACAGGGCTGGCACGTCCATCGGGCAGAAGACAGTGTTCTTCAGCCACTTCAACACGGTGTCTTCGGGCTGGCTCCCTGATTGCTGCATTGCACAAAGCCATGGGAAAAAGCTCCTACGCGCATCCTGCGCCTGAACCGGAAGCATTCTCTTTGACGTTGCAACATCAGAGGGAAGGCTTCCATAGCTTTGTGCAAGGCAGCCCACAGTTATGTGCAATGCAGCACTCAGGGAGCCAGCCTGAAGAAGCCGTGTTGATCACATCATGAGCTGACCTGAAGATAACACCGGGGGAGGGGGGGGGGAGGGTCACAGCATAGAGGGAGAGAGACAACAACGGCAGGGGGAATGTTTTTATTTAGTGATTGATTTACTTCTGCTGTCTGTTCAGGAAGAAATGCATTTGTTTCTTTTCCTCTGGGGTTGTACTGCATGCACAGTGTTGCATCTTAGAATTTGTTTGTAAATATTAGTACTTTTAGTTTTTGGTCCTGCATTTGCATGGTAGGAATGCATTTTCTGGTAGGAATGAATGTTTAAAAAGTATGCTTTGTGTATTTTAATTTTGTGGTTAACCATTATGTGTTGTTAATACGATTATATTGTGTGTATATATGAAAAATGAATGGAAAAAATGGTGTTACAATTAGTACTATTTTGGGGGTGGGGTCTGGTGCGGCGATTGGGTGGAGATGGGCACGACTTAGCCCAGTGTTCTTCAACTGCCGGTCCGCAGACCAGTGCTGGTCCACAAAATAATTTTTATTTCTGCCGATCCATAGGTATCAAAAGGTTAAAGAACACTGATTTACACAGTGAGGAATGATTGATGAGTGTGTCCAGTGGAAAGGACAATAAAGTATCATAAAAAGAAACTGCTTTATCAACAGATTCTGACAAGTTTATGGAGGAGAAGAGAGATAGTAGTGGAGAAGATACAAGGGCCATTAGCGAGGAGATTCCCAGAGATTTGTGGTGACTAGATGACACTGTGGGAGGATCATCATGTTTGAAATTTATCAGATGGTGGCCAGATAAGGGAAGAACACAGGTGGACTAACTTAAGAGAGAGCAGTTGGAGGAAAGGACCAAATCAAGGTAGTGGCCGTGTTGACAAATGGGGCAATAGGATATAATTGGATTGTAAAGGAGATATAGGCAAAGAGGTTTGAGGCATAAAAGCCAGAGGGGTCATCAGTATGGATGGATGTAATGGGCTGAATGTTCAAGGAAGAAGGAAAGTTAGGAGTTGAAATTAATGAGGAAGAAAAGGGACTTATGAGGGCACTAATAGAAGAGAACTACCTGGAGAGATAGCAGGTGCAATAATTTGACGGAGTAGGTTTAAAAGGAAGAAAAAGAGTAGGATAAAGGAGGAAGAGGGGTCTGATACCTAGAGGATGGGGAAAGTAGCAGGATGACACTGCCATAGTCATAGTTACTAGGGCTCTTCTTCCATTCTCTATCTATAAGGAGGAGGGGAGGGAAAGATGAACAAATTGGGTTGTGAATAAGGTATGTAGTAAAAGTAACTTTTTTTTTTTTACTGAGAGAGCAACAATTGAAGCAAGGTCCTTACGAGAAAGCCTGGTCTGAAAACATGAAAATGAAGGGACTAGTTCTTGAATATAGGAAAGTTTGTTAGAAAGAGAGCAAGCATTCCGTGCAGAACATGAAACATGGATAAAAGACAGAGAAAAGAGAAATCTAGGGATAGTTGTAGAAAGGATAACAGGCTTATGTATATAGATGGGGTGAGAGTTGACTTGAATGGCCAGAATTGGGATCAGTGTGACTCCAGCAGGGAGGATGAGAAGAGGAATGGAGCTATGATGATAGTAATAAAGATGAGATGGCCCTTATCCTGAGGTAGCTGGAATGTTTTGATGGATTAATTCTATGCAGCTTGAATGTGTTGTTGAATTGACTCTCTCTAATGTGCTGTGAGAACATCATAAGAAATGCCGCTGCTGGGTCAGACCAGTGGTCCATCCTGCCCAGCAGTCTGCTCACGCGGCGGCCCTCAGGTCAAAGACCAGCACCCTAACCGAGACTAGCCCTAACAGCGCACGTTCTTGTTCAGCAGGAACTTGTCTAACTTTGTCTTGAAACCCTGGAGGGTCTTTTCCCCTATAACAGACTCCGGAAGAGCATTCCAGCTTTCCACCACACTCTGGGTGAAGAAGAATTTCCTTATGTTTGTACGGAATCTATCCCCTTTCAACTTTAGAGAGTGCCCTTTTGTTCTCTCTACCTTGGAGAGGGTGAACAGTCTGTCTTTCTCTACTAAGTCTATTCCCTTCAGTATTTTGAACATTTCAATCAAGTCCCCTCTCAGTCTCCTCTTTTCAAGGGAGAAGAAGCCCATTGATTGAACGAGTATAGAATGGGAGAAGGCCAAACCTTGGTGGATCACAGAATCTTGGGATAGTCATGGTTGAGGCAGCTGAGAGAAGTATGCATAGTATGCATATAAGTTGCAAATTATATTCTAGGCTCCCCCAAAGAGCATACATGAGCAATTCAAGAAAACTCTATCAACAAGGCTGGATGGGATATACCTTCAGCTTTGCTTGTTGACTGGACAGGAATGTATCACTTCAGTGGTGTGAAGGATCTGAACCTGGGTGTCCCTTGCTACTGCATAAAAATCTGTGCTGCTGCCTGAGCTCTAGAGATGGCCATGGTCAGCAGTTGTTTTGATTTAATTTTAGTTTGGAAATGTGGAGGGGCAATTTTGATAGGATGTCTAAGTCCAACTCTGGGCATTTTGAGAAAAATCCAAAAATTGGGTGGAGAAAATGTCCATTTTTGAACCCGAAAGACTACTATCTTTTTTCTAAAATGGCCCAGCTCAGTAAGAAGAGGTAAGAGAAGAGCGAGATTGAAGGATCAGATAAATTTTCCGAATAACTAACCACTAGCCTACCTCTCAGATCAGCTTCCTGCTCTGTTAAGATTGCCCATAATACCTGAAACTGTCTCAGAGTCTGGTATCCCCTTCCAGTTTCACTTTCAGGAGAGAGGGAGTGGGACAGCAACCACTTGGGGAATTAAACATATGGATATTCATTTCGGTAGGGTTACCAGATTTTAGAGAATGAAAATCCATGGCCCCGCCCCCAAGCCCGCCCTGTTCTGCTCGAGTCACGCCCCATTCTGCCCCCAGCCCCACCTCCAGCCCTGTAATCCCTCAACCTGGTCACTTGTCAGGAGGACATCTGCGCATGCACTGGTGTGACGTGATGACGTTGCACACTAGCGGTATGGTGTCGCCTCATTGCATCTGCGTATGCACAGACGCCATCCCGACATCGCTGCTACCTTGAAAGCTTTTCAAAACCCGGACAGAGTGCCGGGTTTTGAAAAGCCATCCGAACCCCTGGACATGTCCTCGAGAAGGAGGACATGTCTAGGGAAATCTGGACAGGTAACCTTACATTTTGGCCTTTTGAGATAATAATAATAATAGCTTTATTTTATATACCGCCATACTCAGGGAGTTCTAGGCTGTTCACATCAGTTAATTAAGGTTACAAACAATGAAGTCTTTGGAGTTAACAGTTTAGGAATGTACAGGTCATTGAGGTTGGCAGGAATATACATGAGTGTACAGGAGGAAGGTAATATTTATTTACAGGCAAAAATAGGAAGGAAAAACAACATAAAACCAAATTCAGGTCCTTGATGTAACGGGTTGGGAGAGTACAATAAGAAGGAGTAGGTGGAGATTCACGTGCATTGATGGGAGTTGAAGAAGTGTAAGAGGGTGTGTTAAGGATTCTGTCCGTGGAATAAGTGTGTTTTGAGTATACTTCAAAAATGAGCACTATAATAACACAATAGATGATGGCAGAAAAAGACCTGCATGGTCTAGCCAGTCTGCCCAATAAGGCAAACTCATAGCATATGATAGAATATAACATATTCTTGGTCTTGATTTGTTCTTGCCATTTTCAGGAAAACAGACCATAGAAGTCTGCCTGGCACTGGACATAGAAACATAGAAAAATGATGGCAGATAAGGGCCATAGCCCATCAAGTCTGCCCACTCCACAGACCCACCCCCCTAAGTCTGCTCTCCTGGAGATCCCGCTCCTAATGACCCATCCTTAACTCCACCCTCTTAGGGATCCCACATGGGCATCCCATTTACCCTTAAAATCTGGCATACTGTTGGCCTCGATTACCTGTATCGGAAGCTTGTTCCAATGATCAACCACTCTTTCGATGAAGAAATACTTTCTGGTGTCACCATGAAATTTCCCGCCCCTGAGTTTAAGCGGATGCCCTCTTGTAGCTGAGGGTTCTTGGCGAAGGAAAATATCTTCTTCCACCTCGATACGTCCGGTATTCCCCAACTACTGCAGTTCCTGTCAAAGCCCAGCCCAGCCCATCTAAATCTGTCTAGCTATAATCAGGGCACAGACCGTAGAAGTCTGTCCGGCATTAGCCTAATTTCCCAAATACTGGAGTTACCATTTAAGCAATGCTAAGTCTTGTTTTGATTTCATTCTCTTTCCACATAGGAACCCTTTGTGTTTATCCCATGCATTTTTGAATTCTGTTACCATTTTCATCTCTGCCATCCGTATGAAAGGATACAAGCCGGCTGTGAAATAAGACCAAAATGCTGAATTTCAGAGTGCATTTTACTGTGTCTGCCAAATGCATTAGGACAACTGTAAACCATGAACTTGCTGTCATTGTTCTTGTTTTTAGATGGCATTTGATACAAGAATATGAAACAGCTGTACCACGAATCTTATTTTTCTTGTTTATGACTGGTTTCTTTCTTTGACAGCTCACTGCTCTGATAAATGCGTACATGGCCGTTGCATTGCACCAAACACCTGTCAGTGCGAACCTGGCTGGGGTGGGCCGAACTGCTCCAGTGGTAAGACTTCACCTGCTCTTGTCTGTCTAAATTGTCCCTCTAAGCTGGCAGTTTTTGAGCATCATTCCTCGTATGTCTCTCCTTAAAATATGAACACTCGTTTTGGTAGGAGATTGAGAACTTAGAGCTCTCGTGGGTCATTTATTTAACTGGTGCTAGAATTAGGCAAGGCTGTATGAATTTGCCCTCCTCAGAGAGAACCATACAGTTTTTGAGAAGAAGAATAAGACGCAGTTGTTGATAAATACATTAGTGCCAATCTCTTCATGTGTTGTTCTTTCTCAGCAGGATGGCAGCACTTTATCATAAGCAAACTTAGTGAGTGCTCTAACTGACAAAATTATACACGTCGTAATACAGAGCCTCATAGTCAAAGGGGCTGAGCCACTGGAATTAAGAAATCTGAGTTGTGCTTTTGATTTATACCACTTTAAACCCAATACTGAGTACATAAATGGTCTATAAAATTTTGTATCAAATTACATGAAGGCTTGGATTCTCTAAATGGCGACAATATCGGTGGCTGCCTCCAAAGTGGCCACTGATCACGTTTTAATCGTGCAATGGCGCTGTTTAGAGAATTGTGTCTCCGGGAAAGATAGGCACCAGAAATGTAAGCCAGGGTTTTCAAGGCCTACATTTCTGGTGCCTATCTTTGCCCTGAATCGCTCCTACGTGGGCGCTCCGTGGCACCTAACGCCACTTCCGATGTAAGCCAAACCTATAATGATGTTAGATACCAGTAGGCACCTCTGGAGGCGCTATTCCGATGTCTTTTATTTAGGCGCTGGTAGACGCTTTAAATTTAGCATTGCTTGCCGTTTCAAAAGGCATTTCTCAATTAACTTAGGCATTGGTAGGGTGCCGTTTATAGAATTTCCCTTGAAGTGCCTATTTTCATCCAATTATAGGTGCCTAACATTATTTTAGGCTCCTAAATTTAAGATAGAACTTACCTAAGTTTAAGTGCCTACCTTCATCCTTCTGACCTGGCCCCTGTCTTAGCTTTGCCTGCTTTTAGGAACTTTCTGCAATGTGATTTTTAAATTTAAGCACTCCTCAGGGGATAATTTTTAAATAGCTCTTAAAGTTAGGGCCTAGATCTTTGGCAGATTAGCCTGGAGGCTTTAAATTAGACATTGAATTTTAATGAAGGTGAAGAAGAGGCAGAATACTATGGAACTTAATTATTTTATGCGGTGCACCATAGCATCAACTTAGAGTTAAATGTATTTGCTTCACTTTTTGTTGTACTTCCCTTAAATAGCTATTTGAAGCTTTGTAAAATTTCAACAAAAGTACAAAAATAAATCACCCTGTAATTTGTGCTCAATTGGGGCTGTGAAAGACCCTTTATTGTACCTTGACGTGCGAGATCCCCTGGGATTTTAACATTTCCACATACCAATTGTGTGGCAGGCTTGGACTGAATTTCTCATTGGTTTACTTTGCTGCAAGCAGGGATTAGCTAAGGGCAAGAGTATTTTGTTTGCAGGCTGCTGAATCAGTGCTTGGGACCTGAGCTTTGGCGTGCTTCCACTTTTCGGGCAGAGTGGGAAAGAAATGTTGTTTTCATGTCATTGTACTGCTGTAGACTGCAATTGGTACTTTGCCTCTTTTAAAAAAGGAAATGTGGTTTTTGTTGACCAGCTTCTGAAATAGGGTGCTTAACTTGAGCAACGTGGGTTGGTGAGATGTTGGTATGACACAAGAACTTAATATTTCCTCTTGGTCACTCAGGAGGCAATTCTATACCCTGGCACCAGCATTTGGGTGCATAGTTTGCACAGGCATTGCAACTTTTCTATAAGAGCACTTAAGTGCACAAGAATTCTTATAGAATACTGGTGTGAACACAATTACACCATTCTCTATAGCTTGAGTAAATAGACATGCCTAAATGCTGCACTTATGTGCGCAACTTACAGTATTCTGTAAACAGCTGGTGTAATTGTCGGCCCCCCATATGACATGTCCCGCCTCTCTGAATATCCCCCTAACAATTACACGCTAAGTCATTTTTGGTGCATAATTATAAAATTGTTAGGTGCACTACTGCTATTTACGTGCAGAAGTGTACACCTGTCTATTTGGATGCATTATTCTGTAAATTTAAGCATGCAAATGCACTTAAATGTAGGTGACCTGTTATGGAATGAGGGGGTCATTGTGCCACAAAGTACAGGACAATTCTGCATGTTGTAACAGGTAGCCACATTAGATAGTATTTAGAGAATGACTGCTAGCCACTCACCATTCCGTGGATTCTACAGATAAAATTCTCCCATGCTCTTTTTTTTAATTTTATTTCTGGAAGAGCTTTGTTGGAACTTCAGACAGATACTGCAAGCAGCAACTCATTCCCTTTGCTTTCATTGGCTCTGAGTCATCTCTCTGATGTAACTTCCTGATTCCCCCCTGAGGATGCTGACTGTATTTGTCTGTTTTTGTAACCTTTGGTCATGACTACTACATTTTATGTTTACTTGTTGTTTGGTATCCTGTTTTCTATGTACACTATATCAGTGCCTCATAAATAAAATTTGCACCCCCCAAAAAAACGACAACCCCAAAACAATGAAACTAAGAAACTGGCACTTCTCACTGGATATATTAAAGATTTTCTCTCATATTGTGAGTGTAGAGGAAATATTTAATCCAGGCCTTTTGCCCTTTCGGATCCTCTTCTGTAGAGATGGATTGTTATGCATGTGGTATAAGATTCCATTTATATTTTTCTTGAAATAAGAAAAATTTGGCTTAACTGTGGGGTTTGAAACCTTAGCATTATTTTATCAACTGTCCTTTACAGGCTGTGACATTTATTAGGACCACATTATTTTAAGAGTGGTTTATTGATCAGACACAATAGACATGGGTCAATGTCATTTGTTGGGACAAAAAGCATGTTGAACATGAGCCCTGGAGCTGGTAAGTCAGCTTATCCATCAGCTCTGTCAGGAAAGCTTTCAAATCAAGCTACAGGAATATGATTGCATTGGAGTTTGTGGGTGACTGCTTTTCTGGAAGCCCAAATGGAAAGATACTAGATTTGATGAACTGTTCAGTTATTCTAAGAGATAAGTTACAAAGATGAAAGATTCTAAGAGCTATTTCTGATTCTAATATACAATCACAAAAAGACAGGGCTAGAAGAAACCTCAAGAAAGTACCTGGTCCATGTGTTGCCTCCAGGAAAAATCCACTATAGGTAAAATATTTCAGACAGATGTTTATCTAAATTGTTTTCTCTGGTCTTTTTTTATCTCATGGTTTCCTCTTGTTCTTCTATACTGCCGCTCAGTCGGAATCAGGCCACCATGAGTGTAATTTTCCCTTATAGTTACATCCATCCAACTTCCCATACAATGTGCTTATCTGTAAAGTCTGCAGGTGCATGTTGCACATCAAGTTTCAAAGAAAACATTTTCTCTTTGAAAACTGAGTCTGGAAAAGTATGCATACAAAATAATTCAGAAGTAGGTGCATTAGTCTACTGCCTCCTCCAACCATGCCTTTCTAATGTGTGGGTAAGATTATGTGTATGAAAACATTGTGGAATTGTGCTTTGAGTTTGTGGTTTTGTTTCCCCTGTTTTGTTTTAAGATTATGTGTATAGCAGAACTATGAATGTAAGCCTGCCCACAGATAATGTTTTGTGCGTGCCCTTTGGTCTTTGGTCGCTATTTTCCAGGCTGGAGGTAATGAATGTTTACGTTCAGTGCTTCGCCGGTGGATGGATATTAGGCTTTCTGCATTTACTTGTTTGCCCCCTGAAGAAGGCAATCCAAGAGCCAAAACTGGGATCCTAGTCGGGACCCTAGCTTTGTCATCCAGCTAAGTAAACATATTGGGACTTCGTTTGGCTTTTCTTGTTTGTTTCACGGATAATGTTGGCAATTTTCAGAGATTATCCACCTCATTTTAAACAGCTCCACAAATTTGGAATTCACTTCCACTCAATATAAGAGAAGAAAAATCACTTAGCAAGTTTAAAAGTCTCCTAAAGAGCTGACTATTCAAGGACGCTTTCCAATAGATCTGTCATAACCTATAATGGTTTCAGGAAGACAATCTAATAGAATCAAGCGGATATTTGTTCCTCTACCTTCTGTGGATTAATCCTCCCCTGGTTTTTTTTACTTTTAGGTTTTTTAATTGTATTTATGTTAATTGTTGTTTACCACTTCCCTCCTGATATGTAATATTGTATTAGGAATGAATGTTATGTTTGTTGGTTTTTATATTTTACATAACTTTGGAACTTATGTAAATCGCATTGGATTTGGACTATGCGAGGTAATCAAAGAAACTAAATAAACTTGAAACTTGTCATAAAAGAGAAAATTGAGTTGTGCAGGTCAGTGCATCTTAAATTTCACAAGTAATTAGAACAGAATCTGCCAACCTATAGTCTGCTCTAAAATACAGGAGAAACGAATGTTTATGTTCCAGGTGAGTGCACCATAAGCATTCATTTTAGCAAAATAAATGCAGAAAACAGTGATGGGTTCAAAGCCAGCCCATAAACTGATATGTTCTAGCACATACCTGATTACCTTTGTGACTTTAGAAACATAACCATATATTATCCCGATACTGTCATAATTTCCCTTGCTGGTTTGGCATTTGGGGGGAGACAAAAGTCCCTGGAGGATTAAAAAGTGCAGCACCCTATAATCCAGTGTCCCACAAACTTTCTCGAGCCGCAGCACACTAAACATAGTGGCCGCAGCTCAAGGCATCCGGAAGCGCGGACATCGCTGTGATGACATCGTGTGCATGTGTGACATCATCACATTGGAATCTGCGCATGCAAGAAGGCCCTCCAGATGGGCCCTGAGACGCCAGTAGGTGGAGCCAACAGAGAAGAGGGCCAGAGAGAAGGAGAGGCACTGGCTTATTGTCTACAGGATTTGCCTCTCGCCGGTGCCTCTCTTCCTCCCCAGTGTGCCGCGGCACACCTGAAATCCCAGGATGCAATACACTGCTCTAATCCCTCCAGTGGAGTGCTGCTCAGTAGCAGCTGCTTCCCAAATTCTAAATGTGCTTGGCAGCAGGTGTAACTCCCAATTGATCTTTTAGGATACAGACATTTAGGGCTCCTTTTACAAAGGCGCGCTAGGGCCTTAATGCGCGGAATAGCGCGTGCTAAAATGCCGCCCGTGCTAGCCACTACCGCCTCCTCTTGAGCAGGCGGTAGTTTTTCCAGCTAGCGCACGCTAATCCGGTGTGTGCGCTAAAAACACGCACCTTTGTAAAAGGAGCCCTAAGTCCCCTTCTGAAATGGGGAATAAGTGTGTATTTACCTGCCAAGCCCTTGCCCCAACCGAAATATGACCAAACCACACTTCTTTGCCTTTTGTACGCACTTGCGTTTGAGATGTGTACATTTCAGCTTTGTGAAATGAGGACATGGATGTTTATTCAAGATGAATATTTAAGTGCTGGTTGATGCATGCCTCAAATATGAATAGGGCTTGTAAAACGAGGGCCTATATTTCTATATATAAAACTCATTTTATGCATGGGAATGGCTTTAAAAATTGCCCTCTGAAGTGACAGTCCTTCATCAGGGGTTATACACTACGGCTTTTTCTGGAACCCTGCAATCCTAGATCCTAAATTTGGACCATTAGGTGTTACCCACCACAGCATTTCTAGGCAACCCAATGTGATAGTTACTGGGGAAAGCTGAAGCCTTTAAGGAGCACATGGTTTGAAATATGGTAAGAACATAAGAATTGCCACTGTTGGGTCAGACCAGTGGTCCATCGTGCCCAGCAGTTCGTTCACGCGGTGGCCCTTGGTCAAAGACCAGCGCCCTAAATGAGACTAGCCCTATCTTCGTACGTTCTGGTTCAGCAGGAACTTGTCTAACTTTGTCTTGAATCCCTGGAGGGTGTTTTCCCCTACGACAGACTCCGAAAGAGCGTTCCAGTTTTCTACCACTCTCTGAGTGAAGAACTTCCTTATGTTTCTATCCCCTTTCTTATGAATCTATCCCCTTTCAGTTTTAGAGAGTACCATCTCGTTCTCCCTACCAGAGATACTAGCCTACCAGAGATACTAGCCAAATTCAGATATTTAAATATTCTAGAATTCTAAAACATAACTTAGGAGAGTAAGAATGTACAGAAGTAAATCAAGAGTTAGATATAATAGGCATCTCTCAGACTTGATGAAGAGAGAACGACCAATGGGACACTGTAATATCAGGTAC
Source organism: Geotrypetes seraphini (assembly GCF_902459505.1). Taxonomy (NCBI): domain Eukaryota; kingdom Metazoa; phylum Chordata; class Amphibia; order Gymnophiona; family Dermophiidae; genus Geotrypetes; species Geotrypetes seraphini. The sequence goes on along the minus strand of NC_047084.1, from coordinate 521,401,204 downwards.
AAATCAGTATAAGTAGTAGTGAATTCCACCAAAAGTGTACTCCACCTCTACCGGGAGACTGTTCTATGCATCTACCACCCTTTCTGGAAAAAAGTATTTCCTTAGATTACTCCTGAGCCTATCACCTCTTAACTTCATCCTATGCCCTCTCATTCCAGAGCTTCCTTTCAAATGAAAGAGACTCGACTCATACGCATTTACATCATGTAGGTATTGAAACGTCTCTATCATATCTCTCCTCTCCCGCCTTTCCTCCAGAGTATACAGATTGAGATCTTTTAAGTCTGTCCCCTTACGCCTAATGATGAAGAGCACACACCATTTTAGTAGCCTTCCTCTGGACCCACTACTCGGTTGCCATGTCTGGGTGGCCAGTCTATCACTTTGCTGGCCCCCTTCAACATCCAAAAGGTCTTGTTCTAGGTGTTTGGGACTTGGACAATTTTTTGAATGAGTATGTAGTATAAATGTAGTATAAAGATAGACATATTAGCGGTCTGGACGATCAAACAGCTGGACGTAGAAGTAGATGATTTTTGGGAAAAAAACCCATTTTTGGATGTATTTTCCGAGAATGGACTTTGGACGCTGCCAACTTTGGGCTACTAGCGCCCTAGACCCAAAAAGGACTTGGGGATCCTTTTACAAAGCTGCGTTAGGACTTTAACGTGCAGAATAGCACATGCTGAATTGCCACGCATGCTAGACCTTAACGTCAGCATTGAGCTGGCGTTAATTCTAGCCACGTGGTGCGGGTTTAGTGTGCACTAAAATCCTGCGTGCGCTAAAAACGCTAGCTTAGTAAAAGGAGCTCTTAGACATTTGTTTTGATTATGAACATAAGAACATAAAAATTGCCACTGCTGGGTCACACCAGTGGTCCATCGTGCCCAGCAGTCCGCTCCCGCGGCGACCCTCTGGTCAAAGACCAGCGCCCTAACTGAGACTAACCCTACCAGCATACGTCCTTGTCCTTGTCCTTGTCTAACTTTGTCTTGAATCCCTGGATGGTGTTTTCCCCTATGACAGACTCCGGAAGAGCGTTCCAGTTTTCCACCACTCTCTGGGTGAAGAAGAACTTCCTTATGTTTGTATGGAATCTATCCCCTTTCAACTTTAGAGAGTGCCCTCTCGTTCTCCCTACCTTGGAGAGGGTGAACTACCTGTCCTTATCTACTAAGTCTATTCCCTTCAGTACCTTGAATGTTTCGATCATGTCCCCTCTCAATCTCCTCTGTTCGAGGGAGAAAAGGCCCAGTTTCTCTAATCTTTCACTGTACGGCAACTCCTCCAGCCCCTTAACCATCTTAGTTGCTCTTCTATGGACCCTTTCAAGTAGTACCGTGTCCTTTTTCATGTATGGCGACCAGTGCTGCATGCAGTACTCCAGGTGAGGGCGCACCATGGCCCTGTACAGCAGCATGATAGCCATGTTTCTGTATTTTTGTGTGATATGTTTCACAGTACATGCGCACACAGTTTGTGTGTGTGTGTGTGCACACTGGGGTTTATATGTGCTTATATCTGTATACATTGTGTATATCTGTATGTGTGAATGTGTATCCATGTATATTCTTTTATTCATCTGTTACTCCTGGTGGAATTCAGTGTAAAAAATTCAAAATGACTAAATTCTGGAAAATTCTGCAAGTATGTCAAAATTAAACAATATTTTTGCTAATTATTATCCATATTCCATCTAAAACACTAAAAATAGTGGGGAATGTGTGGCTCCGAGCAAGTCACTTAATCCCCCCATTGCCCCAGGTACATTAGATAGATTGTGAGCCCACCAGGACAGTTAGGGGAAAATACTTGAGTACCTGAATGTAAACCACTTGGAGGGGCATAATAAAAAAAAACGTCTAAGTCCCCTTTTGGCCTACGCCCTAAACGCTGAAAGTAGAAGAATGAAAATGTCCATTCTCAAAACAAACGTCCAAAATGAAGTTGCCTTAGGCCCCTCTTGTGGGCGGGGCCTTAGGCACATGAGCTGGGTTGGCCGCCGTGCTGATCGTGGCAGCCGCAATCAGCTCAGTAGCCCCTTTTTGGCACTTATACCTGTTTTGACTTGGTCTAAGTTAAAACGTATAAGTGCCGACTAGGCAACCTGTTACACCTTTTGGTTATACCTGCTGTAAGACTAAGTCTAGATTGGCCCACCTCCCGCCCACCTGCCCTTTCCCCTCCTCTTAAAAACGCCTCTTTTCACTCTATGCATTTAGAGGCAGGGGAAAGGCCTAAGCTGGTTTTAGATAGTCTAAAACCTTCTTTGATTATCAGTACTAGGACGATCTGGCTTTTTGATTGTCCAAATACCGATTTAGACCACTTTTTAGACTTTTTTTGTTTTGATTATGAGCCCCCTAGAATATAAATACTAAAATAATAAAAAAAAGATATCCTTTTATTCTACCTATGTAGTCTGGATGTTTTATTTTTCTATTATGCTTGTTCCAGTTTCTCTTTTCTGCTTTCCTATCTGTTGTCTGCTAATTTTCCTTCAAGCGGCTGCTGTCCATTTGTCTTTTCACCTCACTGCCGCTTGTTCCCTCACTACACCTGCCTATGACATATTGATCATTCCTTTTTAGCTCTTTTCTGCCTCTTACTTTTCTTCTCCTCTTTTCACTTTTCAGCCACCTATCAAATTTCCATTTTCTCTCTCATTCTCCATTTTATTCCTTATTCAGTCCTCCATTCTCTTTCATCTTCAACATACTCCCCATGACAATATTTCTATCCTCTATAATAACTGTCCTCTCATCTGTTTCCTTGCCATCCCCTCCTGGCCTCTCACTCAGGGTTCTACCATTCTCAAAATCTTCCTTCCTCCACAGAGTGATGGGTTTGGTTCTGGCCACCCAGATGATCTTTATCTGCTGTCATTTAGGCCCTCTTTTACTAAGCCACGATAGAGGTTTTTACCACGGCCTGGGGCACTAAATGCTCCAATGCTCATAGGAATTCTATGAGCGTCAGACCCTTTAGCAATCTGGATTGCAGTAAAGACCTCTATCATGGCTTAGTAAAATGGGGGCTGGGGGGGGGAGGTAAGTGTGTTACTGGATTACTTGACCATTGCAGCAGACAATACACTTTAGTACCTTTCTGGATGCTAGGATTTGGGGGAGGGGAAATTGGGTAATTATAATGAAAGAACAATGTGGGGAGGTACATATAACATTTGTTATGCTCATCTGCTGCCCCAGCAGTGTGAGGGTCACTGGATCTCCTTTTTCAGGTTCTCCCCAGTGACATAGTAAGGTGGGGGGAGGACGGTCCACCCCAGGTGCCACCTTGGTGGGGGAACTGGCTCCCGTCCTCCTCTCTGCCCCCCTCCCCACTCCTTCTCCACCACCCATTACCGTGTGTGATGCCCCCTCCCTTCCCCCATACCTCTTTTACATTCCAGGCGCGAGCAGCAACCCCAACCTGCTGCTCGCACCAACACTGGCTCTTCCTCTGATGTCACTTCCTAGGTGTGGGTCCAGGAAGTGACATCAGAGGAAAAGCCAACACTGGTGTGAGCAGCAGGTTCAGAGTTGCTGCTCACGCCCGGAATGTTAGAGGTACAGGGGAAGGTGTGTGCCTACGCGCGGCAGAAGGGGGCAGTGAAGGAGCGGATGGGGGTGGGGTGGGACAGAGAAGAGGGCATGGGAGGGGCGCCACTGCCCCAGGCGCCTCTCACCCTCACTACATCACTGCCCCCTCCCCCCCTCCACTGCCCTAGGCACCTCTCACCCTCACTAAACCAATGCCCCCTCCCCCCTTCCGTCTATGCTGCAGGGACTGCCTGGGCGATATATATGTGTATATATATATATATATATATATATATATATATATATGCCTTCCCTTTGACTGTGTGTCATAAGCTGGCTACCTCTTTTGTTATCTAGGATGAAAGCAGTTGGTTCCCTTTGCAAAATATGTGAAGAGTTATTGGGCTAGATTCACCAACCTGCCTGATTGGGCCTGATCTGGGCAGGTCCGACAAATTCTGCAAACTTAAATATGCAGATGAGGTGATCGGAGGAATGCCCCATCTGCCTACCCGGATCGCTGGTGTGCAATCCCCGCGCATGCGCAGACCATCTGCTTTTCCTGTAGATGGCCTGCGCATGCGTTTTGTGTCCTTTTTTTTTTCTGGGGTTTTTTTTCTGGGCCCCGACTCTCCTCCTGTTATCTACGTCAGCGGCAGCCTCTTCCCTCCTTCCTTGCAGTGCGAGCCCATGGGTTTAAAGCGGGCCTGCACTGTGGCGTGCAGCCCTGCTTTAAACCTGCAGGCTCGCACTGCAGGGAAGGCAGCAGAAATCAGTCTGGGCGGCGAGAGGAGCTATTTCAAATTGTCAGGGAGCCAACAGGCACTGCTCCCCCCATTGCCCCAGGGCTTCTGCAGCCCCTGAAACAGGCAGCGAGATCGGTGCAGCAGAGAGCAGGGCAGAGTGCAGGGTGGCAGTGGAGCAGGAGAGTCGGCAGAGAGGTGTGGACTGGTCCCCAGCAGTCGCTTCTTGAGTTGATCGGCCAGCCCAGTCAGATCGAGAATTTTGTGTTGTGAATCGCTGCCTTCCCTCCTTTTGAATGCCCCTCCCCTCATTTGCATGCACGGATCAGAGGATGGTCGGCAGCGAGGTAAGTGAATCGGGCCGGAGGGAAATTTGGTCGCTGAGGGGTCGCAAACCGATCGGTACACGATCGGTTTGTCTTGTGAATCTAGCCCCATTGAGTACTGTAAGAAGTACTTTAGCAGTTTATTTTGGGAGAGTATGGGACATCCTCACTCACTACTTTTTTTTTTTTTTTTAAAGAGCCAAAGTATAGTATAATGAAGGTTTCTAGGGTGGATGGTACAAAGCAATATGATTCCAAAGTTTCAAAGGAACTGGGTGAAATGATACATTTTCTTTGTTTAGTGCATGGATCAGGAAACTTTAACAAAGTGAGTGAAGCTGAAAAAAAAAAAAAAAATTGACCTACAGTATAATCCTGTTATACCGGACTTGCTTATAATGGAACCTCACATATAGCAGACGAGGTCCGCTGGTCCTGGCCAAGCGCCATTATAAACATACAGAAAATCACTGGACTCGTATATAATGGACTTTCAGATATACCGGACAACTATTTTGGTCCCCAGAGTTGCTTTTAGCTGTTGTTTTATTCGGCTATAACGGACATGCAGGCTCCGCCTACAAGGCACGTGGCATGCCGGTGATAAAGTATCAAAATGCAGCCCAGAAAAAAATGACAGAGTATTTTTCTTTCCAGTACAGTGTTCTGGTTTGCAATCATTTTGTGCCATACCAATATATTGCTGAGTTTTGTTATTGATGTTGCTGATATGCTTTTGCAGTGACTGTTGTTCATCGATTTACATTGTTTCAAGTTGCCCTAAATAAAGTTTTAAAAAAATGCAGCTCTGGATATAACGGACTCTGAATATAACAGACTGTTTTCCAGGTCCTTTGAAGTCCGTTATAATGGAATTATACTGTGTCTTGACAACAATGAGAGAGAACTAAGATTTGCTAGAGGGTAGAAATCTTCCACTGCCACAGATGAATGAGATAGAAACGGAAGATTGTAAAGAAGATCCATGTTTAATAACATGGGCTGTTTCACCCCTGAAAGGCTCCATGTGTGCCTTTGTCTGTCACAGATGTAGGAACATTTCTTATTCTGAAGAAGTGGGCTGTCTGGTTTTCTTCTAGTTATTATGAGAGATCTTCTGAAAGGACAGCTTGTATTTTTCCAGTTCCTATGGTAAGAAATGCATATTCTATACGAGGAATGTTAAAAACCAAAACTAACAACCTCAGTGCTTTGTCACAGGACCACACGTAACAGAGCAGCAAATAATCTGTTGAAGATATCTTAATTACATTCTCAGCCATCTATTATAATCCTGGTATTCCAGTGGACGTGACAGATTTTCTGTTTATAATTTCCATTGTGAGTGAACAAGAAAGTCTTTAATATTAGGTCTTGGCGCTCGGTCCATCTCATTACTTTCGCAGTATGGTGCTGAAGGCCGCGGGATTTACGGGCCATGGCTGGCTAAGTAGCTCTGTCAGATCTCAGCCTGCTGTGTAAAACAGGCTGTGGGAGGTGGAGATTTCACAACATAAGCAATCAACCTCATCACTTTCTGACTGATGTGCCCTTCCACCAACTTAGTTAACTTGCCCGTATGGTTACCTGCTTAATGCAGCAATGACTCTCGTTTGCTGGAAAGTGAAAATCTTCAGTAAGTTCAGTAATTACAAAAGTTTATTGTGAGCTTCTATACTGCTACTAATGACTGGGAAGTCAATTCAGAGCGGTTTGCATGAGCTTCTGTAAAAGGTGTTGCAATACAGAGTTATTAATACCAGCATAATTATGGCGTGATCAATCAGTCATCCTACTTATGTTACCGAAACATCGATCGTCCTACTTATATGTATATGGTCATACAAGGCTCATTGAGACTGATAAAATGACATTTTGATGTGCAGGAGTTAAGATATGGAACTCCCTGGTGGGTCAGATACGAAATTGTCGTGAAAGGGGCATGTTTAGAAAATTACTTAAGACGCAGTTATTTGTAGATGCCTTTCTCTAGCCAATAATTGTCCTCTCTGGCAGAGTTGATGAACTGTTCATGACATTTATTATGCAAAGCTAGGGTTTTATTGTGTAGTTGTGATTTCTGAGGATTGTTTGCATATTTATTCTATCATGGTTTTGTTTTAAAATTATGTTTGTAAATTATGTAAACAGTTTAGTTTTAAACGGTGAATACATTTTTTAAATAAATAAAATTGTCCTACCTATCTTCACATCTAATATTATGTTTACTATTGCAGCTAAGTACACAATATTTACACACCTCCTAAGGAGTTTGGCCTATTCAACTAAATATAGGGCTCCTTTTATCAAGCCGCGCTAGTGGTTTAATGCGCATAATAGCGCACGTTAAACCGCTAGCCGCTACCGCCTCCCTTGAGCAGGCAGTATTTTTTGGGCCAGCGCGGGGGTTAGCGTGTGATGAAACGTCGTGCGCGTTAACCCCGCTAACACGGCTTGATAAAAGGAGCCCATAGTCTATATCAGACATGGGCAACTCCAGTCCTCAAGGGCCGGAATCCAGTCGGGTTTTCAGGATCTCCCCAATAAAGATGCACGAGATCTACTTGCACGCACTGCTTTCAATGCATATTCATTGGGGAAATCCTGAAAACCCGATTGGATTCCGGCCCTCGAGGACCGGAGTTGCCCATGTCTGGTCTATATACATGCATCTGTATCGTGTACAAAGAATATGTAAATAAAATGCATTCTCTTTACCATGAACTAATCCCCCTCATTCTATAATAGATTGCCTAACACTAGGTACCAATTGCGCACAAGTTATAGAACTTAACTGCTAGCCGTCCACTCAGCAGTATTCTAAAAGGTTGGCATGCAACATGCTTAGCACATAATTGCAAGGGATGTAATGTAATGTAATTTATTTCTTATATACCGCTACATCCGTTAGGTTCTAAGCGGTTTACAGAAAATATACATTAAGATTAGAAATAAGAAAGGTACTTGAAAAATTCCCTTACTGTCCCGAAGGCTCACAATCTAACTAAAGTACCTGGAGGGTAATAGAGAAGTGAAAAGTAGAGTTAGAGGAAAAATAAAAATAAAATAAACATTTTAACAAGACAGCATTGATCTAAATACTTTGGAATGTAGAAGAGAGGAGAGAAAGGAATAGAAGCAGAAGGGGGAGCCGTTGAACAGTAGAATTCTGGAGAAATTTAAATGATAGAAATAGAACAAAACAAAGACAAAAGGCAAAACAATAGATAAGATTAAAGATAAATCATAAGCTGGGCTTGGGTGGGGCATAAGCTGGCCCCACATTTATGTGTATAATTTACAGAATACTGTAAGAGACATGCTAAAAGTGCCGCATCTAGGCATGTCCATTTATGCCTGCTATTGACATGGTGCAAGTGGATGCAAGTAAATGCCAGTTTGTACTAGGGTTCTATAATAGAATCAGGGCACCCAGATGCTGTTATCACATTAGCACCTAGTACACTGCCTCTTGGGGGGGCCTAACTTTGGTGACCTTTATAGAATTCTCCTCTAACTGGACAATAAGGCAAGTTGAAGAAGGAGTGAGAAGGAGCTGGTAGCCTTTCCTTGGCACCCAGGGAATTCTTCAGAATTCAGATGCTGCTAAGGGTTCCCAAATCAAGAGAGGGCAAACCTGGTTCAAAACATAATTCTGGACTCTCCTCATATCGCGCTGACTACAGATTTCAATTTTGCTGTCAGTAGAGAGCACCATTGCTCCTGTTGGTGGCACATTATTCCTCACAGAAATATATTCTTCAGACAAAAGGCCAACCCAGAATGGGATAACTTTGCAGGTCGCAGGTATGGCTCTCTGTAGATTTATCAATCCTTCTTTTTACTAGACTCTAGACCAGTGGTCTCAAACTCGCGGCCCACCAGGTACTATTTTGAGGCCCTTGGTTTGTTTATCATAATCACAAAAGTAAAATAAAACCGTTTCTTGATTATATGTCTCTTTAGCTATAAATTACAATATTATTATTGAGACTTAGGGCTCCTTTTACGAAGGCACGTTAGGGCCTTAACGCACAGAATAGCGCACGCTAAAATGCCGCACACGCTACTCGCTACTGCCTCCTCTTGAGCAGGCGGTAGTTTTTCAGCTAGCGTGCACTATAGCGCGCGCTAATCCGGTGCGTGCATTAAAAAACACTAGCGCACCTTCGTAAAAGGAGCCCTTAGCCAAAAGAAAAGGTTTATATACTATAAAGAGATTTTACCTCATGCAAAATTGTCATTTCTGTAATAAAACATTAACTATTTTTTTCTGGGGCCCTCCAAGTACCTACAAATCCAAAATATGGCCCCACATAAGGTTTGAGTTTGAGACCACTGCTCTAGACTGAATACTTTAATGTAGTTGCTGTCCAGCACAGTAAATAGCGATTTTTAAAAAAAATCTTTGGGCTCCTTTTACAAAGGTGCGCTAGCGATTTTAACGCCCGCACCGGATTAACGCGCACTACCCGAAAAACTACCGCCTGCTCGAGAGGCGGCGGTAGCAGCTAGCGCACACTGCATTTTAGCGCGCGCTATTCCGCGCATTCAGGCCCTAACGCAGCTTTGTAAAAGGAGCCCTTTGTTTTGCATTAATTTCCGTGGGATGCTGTACATTGCCATGAACACAGAACATGTGCTCATCACGTCGTTCTGTGATTTCCTTAATTCGGTGGTTCTCAACCTTTTTTTCAGCCGGAACACACTTGATAGACGGCCCTCACGGACCTTTGGTTTGATGCAGTAAGGTAGCTCTTATGAATTAAAATGTAAACGTGCTCTGCATCCAGAAAAACCCTATCTGTCCCCAGCAGATGCTGATCATAACTGGCACATTTTCTCCATGGAAAATACCCTATGACAAAAAGATATATTTACCATAGTGGTAGAGGAGAGATATATATTCTGGGCTGCAAGTGCGGGTAGAGAGAAAGATGCTGGACTATAGTGCTGCAAGAAGGGATAGGGAGGACAGAGATATTGGGCAAGGTAGAACCATATGAGAGAGACTATGAGGGCTGTCAAGGAGATGAGTGAGCTGGGCCTGTATCTATATGTATTATGGTGTTCTTTTGTTAATAAATGGTTATTTTAATGTTGTAAACTGTTTCTATCTTCTGCAAAGCCTGAAGACTTTTTTATTTCGTGACGCTTTTACCTGTGCTTAGAAGAGTATCTCTTTTTTACTCAACCAACTGCTTTTATAAAGCGACCCCACCCCATATGTTTTATCCTATTCCCTCTTTTCCTTCTTCTTCTAATTATGTAACTTTTCCCCTCCTTTCCCTCTTACCCTCACTTTCAAGTCCGTCTAGTCAATGTCCTTAATGTACACTTTCATTATCTTTTTTAAGTATTTATTCTTTACCTCTTTTTAAATATTTTATTGTAAACCGGCCAGATACTTGTTGATGGTCGGTATATTAAAAGTCAATAAACTTGAAACTTGACATAGAGGTATATTAAATAAAGAAACCTGTAACCTATCAGATTGGTCAATATGAATTGACATTTTCAACATTAGAATTCCTGTCTTAATGTTGCAGTCTGAAAAGGATTCAGGTCCCAATTCCTGCCCCATACTTTCTCTGTCTCTGTTATATGTAAGTCAGGTACCTGGGGACACATCTTAAAGACCAGAAACCATCTTTCTAATATGTCCGTCTTTTATTATGAGTTTCACATATTTATACGAATCAGGTTTGCCAGCATGTGTCAGCATGTGACGTAAGGTCACATGAAACTTTAAACACATCAGCATTTTTCCTATCTAGAGATTGAAGTCCACTGAGGGTCAGAAAAAGCCTTGACCAGCAGAGCTTCTTAACTAAAGCTGTCTGTAAATACGGCTTAACAAAACAATTGAATTCACTTCACTACAACTCTGTTTAAACATTCATGTCAAAGAAAGAAAGACAAACATAGATGTCCTTATACCATCTTCAAAGAAGGGAAAGATAAACAGGGCCTACCTTTGCATCTTTAAACAACATATGCCTAAGGACACTTACTAAAGTTCTGATACGTGTCCGTTCAATTCCCCTCTTACGTCATGTAAATGACGTCACAAATACACAGCATGAGCTGGAAGGGAGTGATACTCTAGGTATGTCTCTCAAGGAGGGGTCTTTTTAGGAGCTGTAATACGAATAACACAGTACATGAGCAGTCAAGACAAGAGTGCAAATAATAAGAGATTATGCATTCAACTAAAGTGCTGATCCCAAAAATTAGATAAATCAGAGTTACATTTGAACTCAGCAAAGAGGTCTGCTAATTTCTGAATGTCCATAGGAGGACCTATATTGTCAGAAAGAAAAGTACAACAGCTTAAAGTACTGAGGAGAATTTAACAGAATTCTCAGCTAGAATCATATCTAGGGCCATATGATTTTGAGAACCATCTGAGAAGTGGAGCCTAATTGATCAGTAATACCTTGCAAGGCGTCCCTAGAATAGTTCACAAAGCGTTGCTGATTATAATAATTTTAACTAATCCGATCAACATTCTTATTAATAGTAATAAAGGGAATAAGGAACTCAAACCCAGCCTTAACCTGAGCTCGGGCCTTAAATTCATCTGGGACCCCTCTTGGGACCCCTATAGCATCTATGTATACATGTGATCAGATTTATATCAAGACAAATAAAAGGAAAAACCATGTGAATAGGAAGGATGCCTTTCAGAAAGAATATGCAGAAGCATAGTAACCTTAACTAAAGTGCACTGGCCTATCCACTGGCTGGGTAGCTTAACAGGGAGCCAAAAGTCTCCATAAAGCCAGTAAATATCAAATCTGATGCAGCAACAATAGGGCATACCTATGAGCCAAGACAGAACAATAACCTGGGGGTAAATTACCTACAAAACTACCCTGTGTCAGATTAGAAACATGACATGTGTAATTGCCCTTATAGATGATAACGGCAATATCAAGCTTTTGCTGTCCTGGCAACAAAGGGTATTTAGAACACTACAGTGCACAAAGAGGATAGGTAAAATTAGAGGAGATACTGGTAAATAACCCAAAAAGCATGGTTGGATACCAGGAGGGAGGTCCAGAGGTACGGTTCCTAGATGGGGTCTAGCTTGAGCACATATGTAACAATTACTCTTATTATGTTGATCAGCAGTGAATTTCATCCATTCTAACCAAAGGTTACGTTCTGAAAACCCTACCTCAACAGCCACAATATCTTCAAAAGTGGGATTGGCAATAGCCATCATGTCAGTAAGTTTATTGAATGTAGGGGCCAGTGGGTTAGTATTTTTTGGGGCCCCCACAAAATGGCGGGAGAGGATGAGTGGAGGTAGATAGATCCCGTAAGAAAACTGATAGGTCGGATAGCTAGACCCACCCTTAAACCACATGTCCATAATGTACATACCTTCATCAGTAGGTCTAGAGTTGTCAATAGTAAGAGAAAGCTTAATAATTTGTGCAGGAACACTTTTCCTATAACAGTGTCCAACCTTATGAAGGGTCATACAAGTAAGCAGTGATTTACCATTTTGGTCCACTGTTTTTCAGGGTATTTTCTAGTTTATAAGCCCAGTCAGTATTAATATTCCACCCTACCACTCCCCAGAATGCACACTTATCCCCCCAACGTAAGTCAGTAACATATATATATATGTCCTTAGTTTTAGGAATCTCTGAGGACCAATGGCACAGCCTTGGGATATCAATTGATGAACAGTCCACAATGTCACAATACTCAAAGGAGAAGGTGGCAACTTGCACACTGCTGGAATTATACCAAAGGGTAGCATCGGTCTTTTCTGGATTCCAATTGAAGGACAGCCTTTGCGAGGGAGTAGTCCAGCTTGACGTCGTGTTCGCAAAGAGGTGTCGGGGGTGCTGTTTACAGCAGGAGTGTCATTTACAGATGGGTATGGGCAGAAAGTGTCGTGGACCCAGAACACATCATCCCTGTAGACCCAGTTAGAAATGATCCATACAGGGAGAAAAACTAGCAGCAGCGGTGCCAGTAAGAGAATGATAAAGTTGGTAGAATGCTGCAATGAGATCATTATGTTGTTCCACTGGAGGAGGTGAAATCTGCGCAGGGAAGACTTGCTTCTGGGGTTTTAGGTTAACCCTCTTCAAGCGACTTGCGTGGATCCAAACAGGAAACTCCTCAGTGAGTGCAGCGGGCCTGGGCACAGCGATCACAGTAGTGGGAAGGCCAAAGGGGAAATCCGTCTGCTTCCGATCCTTGGAAAGCTGCTGGACAATCACCAGGCTGGAAAAAATGGGTAGGAATCTGTGGAGAGAAAGGAGAAGTGCAAGACACGTTTCTTTGAACAAGCCCTAATATTTCAATTAGCTTTTGGACGTATTCCTCCTGTATCAAGGGAAAATCTACCCATGGGGCGGGGAAAGGTCATCCCGTGAGAATCTCAAAGGGAGAGCAGCCAGATGTCTGTACATACAGAAAGAGATACTTGAAAAGAAATGCTTGAAAAGCATTCCAAATATCATTCAGCAGCTGTACTCCAATGTGATCCAAATAAGAGATAGAAAACAAGAAAAACCATGTTGCCTGCACTGAACGTGGCAACATGCAACAATACCAATTCATTCACTTAGCATAGCCATGGCAAAAGAGCGACAATACTCACTTACTTAAGGTTCTTAATTGAACAATCCAAAAGGATATGTTTTTATCGTGCTGCATATAACTATTATGCACTTCAGAGAGACCATACTGATGTACTGAATGTATTCAGAAATGTATACTGAATGGATCATATGTAGGGAACACCACGAAATAAATGCTGTATAAAATAAAGCTTTTTCTTATAACCCCTAACTAAACTATATTCAGAATATAAAAGCTATAAGTAAAAGAACATTGCGCAGTTAGGCTAGTAAGAAGTGGAAAAAGAGCTCTAAAAATGGCCAATATTATGTATCCTGGGGTACCCACTAAACTAAGACAAGTAGACATGACACAGACAAAACATAAAGTTTTAAGCGTGGAGCTATTACTCCATCTGTCAAGTGTGCAGGGCTGAATTTAACTCTGCAAATAAACACATTGATATAAAAAAACCAAAACTACAAATAATGTATATCATAACCATCTCATATTTGGAAAAAGGCATAAAGCTAATGTCTCTTTGGAGCGTCTCTATCTCTGCAGTGATAAAGAGGACCCACGGAAAACATTAGAAATATCTGTGCCAAAACGGATCTGGGATGGCTATGTATAAATCCGGAAAAAACATTTTAAATTAGCAACATCCTAATTTCAGCTAAAATAATAGAAAGGAATTGTATTTTCCAATTTATTTTCAATTCACAACCGTGCCAGTTGTAATTATTGAGCTATATATCTCTGTATCAAGGAGCAAAAGGTCAAGAATGAAAATATCACTAGCAAGAAGTTAAAATGTCGAGCGAGCACTACGATAACCAATACCATGATATTGAGCAATGAATAAGGGAGAGCTAGCAGCTGGTATCCAGGGTTTCCCCTCTTTGCACCAAAGTCCGTCCAAAAGGGCGGCTTTGGGCACCTGCCAAACGCCAGGCATCAAATTCAGAGGAGGGGGTGGAAAAAGAGAGGAAGAGAATCCTGTTCACCCGTGAGACCCAAAAACCCATTTAAAAGAAGGGCTTGAACATCGTGAAGAGTATGAAGGGTAATGGGGTGACCTAGGATCAGAAAAGTAACCATCTCTACCACCATAGCACAAGCAGCCAGGGAACTTGAACAGGAGTGACTATAAAAAAAGGCAACAGAGCGTAATTTACCGCCATGTTCTCCCTTCATGGTGTTACAATAGTCCCAAACAGATAAAACGTGGGCATAAGCAGGAAAACCCAAACTTGAGCTAGAAACCAAAGCACATCTTAAATGTCCAACATTTCATAAGTCCATCTGATAAGAGCAGTCATTTCAGAAACCAGGGTCTGTCTCAAAATCTGGTCATAGAAGGAACAAGCAGAGATCCATTGGCGGCAGTGACCAATCATAGCAAGAAAAGTAAGCATGTCTTTCTTGGTAGCTGGGCGGGGCCGACCCAGAATAGCAGCAGTGCAGAAAGTGCAGATTTTCCTCTGACCATGAGACAAGACAAAACCCAGGTATTTCACTTCAGATGTACACCAGTGCAGTTTATTTCATGACACCTTGTGACCACACACAGACAACCATTATAAAAGATACAAACTATCAGCCTGACAGGTCTCCTGAATTATGGAACACAAAAAGTTGTACAAAATGAGAATAGGACCATGAGGGGCAGTGCATGACTTTGTAGAATAGCCCGAAGGACATTCCACACTAGGTATACTGTTGCTTAAAGGTGAAGGCAGCCTCACCAAAGGGACTAAAAATAAAGCATTCTTTAGGAAAATGACAGAAAAAAAATCATTGGCTGCCGGTGGAATGGTGGAAGAAACATAAGTGCAATGAGAATTACCAAAACATTAACAGCCCTAAATCTAGGACGAAACAGGGAATGCCATCAGCTTTGGCAACAAGAGCGATGGGCGTATTATAAGAAGAGATGGTGGTTTTGATAATGCCGGAGAAAAGTCAAGAGACAAGCAGTGGAATCTCACCTTACTGCTTTATAAAACCAAGAATGAGTAACTTCAAAGAAGCACTATAGGGGGTCAGTGGAAGCCCAAACAGAGAAGTCTGGGGGAAGGGACAAAAACATTCATGCACAGACCCTGATAATGAAAGCAAAGAACAGATTAGCTTTGCTCTGCACAAGAAAGAAAACCTTTAAAACGGAATTTTTTCTTTTTCTTGTTTCTTTTTTTTTTTTTTTTTATGATCCAGCACAGAACACAAAGAAAGCAGCCGGTAGAAAAAACGCACAAAATTAGGGCTTGTGTACAAACTACAAGGGAAAGATCTTAGACTGATTCAAACAGCGCATTCAATTCATTCCACATAACAGCATGTCCTACCTCAGTATTAAACATTGGTGACACAGAAAGATGGGAGCTGAAGGAAAAATGTCATACACACACACAGCCGTACAAGTCTCATTTTTCTAGGAGTAAGTGCCTTTATGACTCATTACAAAACCCAATATAACAATGCAAAAATATTCGCTTATCTTACCTTATAAGCGAGGTACAGTAATAAGAGACAATAAAATCTTATACTCTATAAAAGTTTTAACCTTACAAATGACAGAGTGGGCAGGGGGGTTCTATAAATAATTTCATTCTTTCCGAAAGAATGGCAGCTGCTTATATATATGAGGGGCGCTTACCGAAAGTACCCCGAGATTTTTCCCAAAAAAACTCCATAATAGAACCCAAAGCTTGAACTTAAAATAAGGGGTGGGTACAGGTCACCACTACCCAGTGAGTATTAAAGAACAGAAAAAATTCAGAAATACTCACAAAATACCGGTGATATCATCTGCCCATCGCGGACAAGCCCCCAACTGAAAAGGATTCAGGTCCCAATTCCTGCCCCATACTTTCTCTGTCTCTGTCATATGTAAGTCAGGTACCTGGGGACACATCTTAAAGACCAGAAACCATCTTTCTAATATGTCCGTCTTTTATTATGAGTTTCACATATTTATACGAATCAGGTTTGCCAGCATGTGTCAGCATGTGACGTAAGGTCACATGAAACTTTAAACACATCAGCATTTTTCCTATCTAGAGATTGAAGTCCACTGAGGGTCAGAAAAAGCCTTGACCAGCAGAGCTTCTTAACTAAAGCTGTCTGTAAATACGGCTTAACAAAACAATTGAATTCACTTCACTACAACTCTGTTTAAACATTCATGTCAAAGAAAGAAAGACAAACATAGATGTCCTTATACCATCTTCAAAGAAGGGAAAGATAAACAGGGCCTACCTTTGCATCTTTAAACAACATATGCCTAAGGACACTTACTAAAGTTCTGATACGTGTCCGTTCACAGTCTATTAGGGGTCATCTTTGTGTGGTCTGAGTTTGTGCTTTCAAGCAAATTCCCATCTTTTCCAAAAATAGAGAACTGAACCCAATTGTTACTTTTTATATTCCTTTTGGTGAGGTTCCTTTATCCATTTCCTCGGAATTTCACCTTGCAACAGATGATTTACTTAGAGTGTCCAATAGAATCATTGGAGCAGCTATTATGCTTAACCCCCCCCCCCCCCTGACAGTCTGAAACCTGAGGAAAACCATGAAGTGGCAGTGTGCCCGTTTTACCAGAACAACAGCTGGGCTGTTTCTTGCCTGCTCTGTTTTTTTCATTTTTGAAAACCAGACAGCAGTGGAAACCGCTATGCAATTTGATATTTGGCTAGTCGCATCCCAAGCTAATAAAAAGCAAACACAAATCTCAGAAGAAAGATGCACTTTACCTAAGCACAGTATGTTTTCATCTTTGTATCCTTATGTATGTATTCATTTTGAGTTTTTTTTTGTGCAAATGAATCCCTTTAAACATAAGAATAGCCTTACTGGGTCAGACCAATGGTCCATCAAGCCCAGCAGCTATTCTCACAGTGGCCAATCTGTGTCACTAGTACCTGGCCAAAACCCAAGGAATAGCAATATTCCATGCTACCAGTCTAGGCCAAGCAGTGGCTTCCCCCATGTCTTTCTCAATAACAAACTATGAACTTTTCCTTCAGGAAATTGTCTAAAGCTCTCTTAAAAGGACAACTCATTGGTTACAAATCACATGATGAATTGTCAAGGTTTCTTTCCATTAGTACCTACCATTCACAGTGAGATACATTATAGGCTATTACCTCACCTGTCCTGTAATATAATCTTATTTTTTAAAAACTAGTGACTTATGTAGCAACCTTTAACTTTGTCCTGGAGAGAGAAAGGCCTCTACAGTCTCCAATTTGTGTCATTCTGTTTTTCCTTATCCAACTCTGCTACTACTACTACCATTTATCATTTCTAAAGTGCTACTAGATGTACCAATGCTGTAAACAAGCATGTAAGTTTTGAGTTTCAAGTTTGTTAAAACGTGATATATCCAGTGTTTGGGCAAGTAATATATTATTAAGTAATATCTTATGGTTTATTATTTATTATAATTTAATATACCATCTTTCCTAAGCAGATAACAAAGCAGTGAACAATAGAAAATAAATCTATATCTCATGTTATCACTAGAGAATGACACGGGGAAAAAATCTGTCCCCCGTCACTGCACCGTCCCCGGCCCACCATCCTCTGCACCGCCCAGTCACCGCCGTTCCCTTCACCGCCCCGTCACCGTCACCGCCATCCCATTCACCGCCCCGTCACCATCCACGCAGCATCCATATAAGCCTCAGTACTGCGAAACACCATGAAGACAGAAGAGAGTTCTGCCACTACTACTGCACTGAGAATCTGTTTCAGTGCCTCTGCTCTGTAGTAAAAAAACGAACATAAAATAAATCAATTAACTTGTCCTCCCTTTCAATGACGTGCTCCCCATGTTCACCTATAGCTCGAATCAGGTCAATTGTGCACACTAAAAATGCAGGAGGATCTGGAACGTGAGCGCAGGCTGGCAGTGATACAAAAACAGCAGACACCCGACCGACTGCAGTGTTCCGCCATCTCCCTCCCTCCATCTCACCTTAGATGTAGAGTATGCCGGCTTTCTTTTTCGCCCAGCCGCATGTGCGGGTGTTCATTTGTTCAATATTCTCCTCTGATGCAACCGGAAACAGGAAGTTGCAAGAGAGGAGAAGATTGATCAATGCGAGCGCGGCTTGGCGAAAAAGAAAGCCGGCATACTCTACATCAGTGGTTTTCAACCTTTTTACACCTGTGGACTGGCAGAAATAAAAGAATTATTTTGTGGACCGGCAAACTACTAGGACTAAAATTTTAAAACCCTGTTTCTGCCCCATCTCCGCAAGCTCGGTCACCTCAGTAACTATAGATAAATAGACAAATATAGACAGCAGATATAAATTCTCAAAACTGACACATTTTGATCACTAAATTGAAAATAAAATCATTTTCCTACCATTGCTGTCTGGTGATTGATTTCATGAGTCTCTGGTTCCGTTTCCTTCTGTCTGTGTATCCTTTCTTTCATTTCTTTCTTTCTGCACTCAGGCCCAAGAATTGTCCCTTTCTATTCCCTCCCTCTTTCCTTCCTATGTCCTTAGTGCCCCTGGTGCCTCCTTCCCATGTCCTTAGTGCCCCTTCCTGTCTTTAGTGCCCCCAGTGCCTCCTTCCCATGTCTTTAGTGCCCCCAGTGCCTCCTTCCCATGTCCTTAAGTGCCCCTTCCTGTCTTTGGTGCCCCCAGTGCCTCCTTCCCATGTTTTTAGTGCCCCTATGCCTCCTTCCCATGTCTTTAGTGCCCCTAGTGCCTCCTTCCTATGTCCCTCTCACTGCCTTCCACACTTTGTCCCACTCCCACCCCCGAAGCTTGCCTGCCTGTGCCTGTCTACCTTTCTCCCTCCCTAGCCAAAGCCAGCCTGCTGCCTCCCTGCCGCTCAAAAAAAAAAAAAAAAAGCCTCCGTCCTTTTCCCCTTCTCTTACTGCCATGCTGCAGCTGCTAAAGCCGGAAGTCTTCTTTCCGACTCAATTCTGAAGTCGGAAAGGACGTTCTGGGCCAGCCAGGCAGCGATTGGCTGGCCCAGAACGTCCTCTCCGACGTCAGAATTGACGTCGGATAGACTTCCTGTCGGCTTTAGTAGCTGCAGCATGGCGGAAGGAGCAGGAGAAAAGGAGAGGCTTTTTTTTTTTTCTTCGCGCGGACCGGCAGAAATTCAACCGGCGGTGCTCTTCCAATTCAAAGGTGAGGTGGAGGGAGGGAGATGGCGGGGACCGCGCGATCTTGATTGCCTCACTGCGGGGACAAGTCCATTCACCGCTCCACGGGGCGGTGAATGGCCTTGTCCCCATCCTGCAGAGGCCACTATTTTTTCTTCACCGTTTTGGCAGGTTACCCGCGGCTAAATGCGGCTAGCCGCGGGTAACCGTGTCATTCTCTAGTTACCACAAGGACAAATAAGGGCAGGGGTGACCAACCTTTTGGTTTCCCTGGGCCGCATTGGCTAAAACAATTGTGTCTGGGGCCACGCAAACGCTGCAGCAAGACAGAGGAGGGAGCTGGCAAGATGGTAAACACCCGGGGGCAGCAGAGGAAAACACTGCATCGCCCTCGACCGGAGCCGCAGGTTGGACACCCCTGGTTTAGGGAGTTACATTTAGGGCTCCTTTTACGAAGCCACGTTAGACCTTAATGCCAGCATTGAGCTGGCGTTAGTTCTAGAAGCATAGCGTGCGGTAATTTCCTGCGTGCGCTAAAACTGCTAGCGCAGCTTAGTAAAAGGAGCCCTTAGTATGGGAAGGATTAAAACAACATGAATACTGAACAGGTGAATAGGGGGCTCATAATCGAAACGGAAATATGTCTAAAAACCGGCCTAAATAGGCACTTAGACAATCGGTGAGACGAGTTGTCTAAGTGTCGATAATCGAACCGGTTTTTACATATATCTAAAAGTGACTTAAGCCTTCACAGTGCTGCAATATGCCCAGAGCTAAAAGGGGCATTTTAGGAGGAGTGGTGAGGGCGGGATTTGGGCAGGATGTGGACCATCCTAGACTTAGTCATACTGTATGTATAACCGAAAGTTAAAGAATACTGCCTAGATGAAACTTGGACATTGCAACTTAGACCATCTAAAACCAGATCTAAGTCTCAAGAAGGTAGCCAAAGTGACCAGATAACCATTGCAGGGACAAAGTACAGATCCCTATACACTCCCCCAGTGATCACAGACCCCTCCCCCCCCGCCATAAAAATCGTAATAACAACTTTACATATCTGCTCCAGAACATCAGCCTGGCATAGGAAAGCCTAGTAGAGCTGTACAGAGATCTGCGGGGTGGGCTAGTGAACCATGGAGAGGAGAACCCAGGCCCATAAGCCACTCTAACCACTGCATGCATGGTAAAACATGTTCACCCCCCCAAAACCCCCACAAACCCTTATATACGGCCATATAAGTAGAACCTGCAGCCATAAGTGCTATTGGGGTGGTAGACAGGTGGGTCTAGTCAGTTCTGGGGGGGGGGGTGTTTTGGGGGGCTCACCATGACCTATAAGGTTGTTGTGTTGAGATGTGTGTGTGGCACCCTTTTTCTGAAGTTCACAGCAGTGCTCTGTAAGGTACCCCACTACTCTGGTAAGATGAGTATTTATCTATTTAATACCAAATAATTTAAAAACTTTAAATGCACTATTAAGCACTAGCACTTTAAAGAATATTGGACCGATGAAGAAGTTTGTATTGCTAATCTGTGTGTGGAATTTGCTATGCACACAGTTACACTGCTGAGGTCTAACGAAAATGTTTATTTAGGGTGGTTATCTATAGAAGTTTGAACAGAGATAAACCTTAAATTTATCAATTTTGAGTGGTGAAGCCTTTTTGAATCTCTTGTGGTGACAAAGATATATAGAGCGTATATGTTCAAAAGGTATCAAGGATACAAACTTTTCAAAATTATTGGGGGTTCTAAGCTTAATGCAAATTATCCTTCTCTGGACAGAGTGAGAAAGTTTGCTCAATATTGGGGGTTAGGGGTGCTCAGGCACCCACAGAGCTGGCTTCTGTGGTCTCGATCTCTTATTTATTTATCGTATTTCATAATTATATCAAGCAAAGAATTTGTATAGAAAAGAATGATATAGTCTAGATTCACATTAAAAAAGGGAATAAGAAGGAAAGACAAGAAAATGGTCTCAATCTTTTTAATTGTGCTTTTTTGAGCATGCTCACACTCTGAATATCATTATCCTAGTGCACTGTATTTGAGGCACTGGATGATTCAGTTTTAGTGCATATTTTAATGTGTAGGTTCCTAAAACAGCTAAGGAAGAAACTATGGCTAGGTGAAGTGCTGAAAGTCTCTGTCTTTCAGTCTCTTCTCCTATGGCATTATGGTAGATGTGGCACAAATTAGGTGTGCGGCTCTGAGAATCTTGTTTTCTCTGAAAACATCTGCATAAATGTCAGTGGATTATAGCAAATATTCCATTTCTAAGAGCCAGTAATATGCGCTAAAAGCCCATAGTCAGCCAAAAATGGCTAGTTTTGTGGCCTACACAATTTTTCTTTTCACTGTATTTTTATTTGAAACTGTAGAAAGAACTTGCTATTCTTAGATGGTGAGTAATATGGTTTCTGAATCAAGCTGTAAGAATGTCAGAAACATTTGCTCTATATAAAGATTTTAGGCCTAAATGTTTGTGTCTTTAATGGCGTTTGGTATTCTTTGTACATTATAGCGTATTTGCTGATTTTGCTAATGTTCTAGTCTCTTCCATGCTATTTTTCCCTATCAGCTCAATGAATACACCTGAGTAATACATATCCACTGTAGAAATTCCACCTTCTCTTCCTGTGGCTAAACTTCACTGAGCTCCCTCTTCTCTCAATCTTCTATCTTGCATTCATCATTTCTCATCTCTGCTCTTGTTTTTTTTACCTGTTCTGCCCCTTGTGACTGATAGGCTGATTTTTAAAAAGGGTTCCAGAGGAAATTATAGACCAGTGAGTCTGATGTCAGTGCCGGGCAAAATGGTAGAGACTATTATAAAGAACATATATGTAAGCATGGATTAATGAAAGAAAGCCAACGTGATTTTAGTCAAGGGAAATCTTGTCTCATCAATGTACTGCATTTCTTTGAAGGGGTGAGTGAACATGTAGATAAAGGTGAGCCAGTTGATATTGTGTATTTGGATTTTCAAAAGGCATTTGACAAAGTACCTCATGAAAGACTTCTGAGGAAATTAGAAAGTCATGTGATAAGTCCTTTTTATAAATTGAGAACTGGTTGAAAGACAGAAAACAGAGAGTGAATTTAAATTGTCAATATTCTCAATGGAGATGGGTAAATAGTGGGGTTCCCCAGGGGTCTGTACCAGGATCATTTCTTTTTAACATATTTATCAATGATCTAGAGATGGGAATAACTAGTGAGATAATTAAATTTGCTGATGACACAAAATTGTTTAACATTGATAAATTGCAAGAGAATTGTGAAAAATTGCAAGAGGACCTTGTGAGACTGTGAGACTGGGCGTTGAAATGGCAGATGACGTTTAATGTGAGCAAGTACAAAGTAATGCATGTGGGAAAGAGGAACCAAAATTATAGTTATGTGATGCTGGGTTCTGTGTTAGGAGTTACTGCTTAGGAAAAGGATCTAGGTGTCATTGTTGAGGATATGTTGAAACCCTTAGCTCAATGTGCGGCGGCTGCTAAGAAATCAAATAGAATGTTATGAATTATCAAGAAAGGAATGGAACACAAAAATGAAAATGTTATAATGTCCTTATATTGCTCTATGGTATGGCTGCACCTCAAAGACTGTGTGCAGTTCTGGTTGCCATATCTCAAAAAAGATATAGTGGAATTAGAAAAGGTACAGAGAAGGGCAACAAAAATGATAAAAGGGGTGGGATACTTCTCTATGAGGAAAGGCTAAAGTGGCTAGGGTTCTTCAGCTTGGAGAAGAGATGGCTCAGGGGTGATATGATAAAGGTCTAAAAAATAATGAGTGGAGTGTAAAGAGTAGATGTAAATCACTTGTTCGCTATTTCCAAAAATACTAGGACCAGGGGACATTCGATGAAGCTACTAAGTAGCAGATTTAAAACAAACCGGAGAAAATATTTCTTCATACAACCTGTAATTAAACTCTGGAATTTGTTAACAGAAAATGTGGTGAAATCAGTTCGCTTAGCGGGGTTTTAAAAAAAGGTTTGGATAATTTCCTAAAAGAGAAGTCCATAGGCCATTATTGAGATGGCTTAGGGAAATCCACTGCTTATTCCTAGGATAAGCTGCATAGAATCTATTTTGCTACTTGAGATGTAGCTAGGTACTTGGGACCTGGTCTGGCCACTGTTGGAAACAGGATACTGGGTTTGATGGACCTTTGGTCTGTCCCTTATGGCAATTCTTATGTTATAATGTTCTCCAGGGAACCAGTCAACCATGAGGAGAAGCAGTAAGCTCATCAGTACTTATTTCTGGCTTCTAGTTCCAACATGAGAACATAAGAATAGTCTTACTGGAATAGACCAATGGTCCGCCTAGCCCAGCATTCCATCTTCAGGGTGGCCAATCAAGGTCACAAGTACCTGGCAAAACCCCAAAGAGTAGCAACATTCCATGTTACCAATCCAGGGCAAGCAGTGGTTTCCCCTATGTCTGTCTCAATGACAGACTACAGACTTATCATCCAGGAAATTGTCCAAACCTTTCTTAAAACCAACGACGTTAGCTGCTTTTACCACAACTTCTGGCAATGCTTTCCAGAGCTTATTGTAACTATTCTGAGTGAAATATATTACTTCCTATTGGTTTCCCCTAGTCTTTCCAATTTTTGATGGAGTACAAAATCGATCCACTTGTACCCATTCTACACCACTCAGGATTTTATAGATTTCAATCATATCTCCCCCTCAGCTGTCTCTTTTCCAAGCTGAAGAGCTCTAACCTCTTTAGTCTTTCTTCATATGAGAGGAGTTCCATCCATTTTATCATCTAGGTTGCTCTTCGTTGAACCTTTTCTTGTTCCGCTATATCTTTTTTGAGATAAGGAGTGAACTACAATTCATATATAGGAAAGAAGGAGAAAGGTTTAGCTCTGCCAATGTATTTCTCTGTCTCCATCCATCCAGCAGCTGTTCAAAAGTGAGAGGGAGAAACTAATGCTTATAAGCCTTTTGAAAAAGGGATGTCATGAGTGAAGTTTTGAACTTCAGGAATGAGGCAAGGCCATTTGATAAAATAGGGCCTGTGATATAAAAAAATATGTAGATTGTCAGAAAAAATCCAAATAAATTTGCTAAAGTGAAGAGATAACCAAATGTTGGGATGATGAGAGTTTGGAAGGAAGCACAGGATACTAACCGGCAGGAAAGAAAGAGTGGAAACCCTGAATAATGGATTTTGTGAATATGTCCCTGTGTTATATCTTATCTGAGGAAGGAGTGGCCTAGTGGTCACAGCTCAAGTCTCAGCACCCTGAGGTTGTGGGTTCAAACCCAACGTTGCTCTTTGTGACCCTGGGCAAGTCACCCAATCCTCCATTGCCCCAGGAACATGTTAGATAGCTTGTGAGCCCACCAGGACAGAAAGAGAAAATGCTTGAGTACCTGGTTATAAACTGCTTAGATCAGTGGTTCCCAACCCTGTCCTGAAGGACCACCAGGCCAGTTGGGTTTTGGGGATATCCCTAATGAATATGCATGGAGCAGATTTGCATGCCTGTCACCTCCATTATATGCAAATCTCTCTCATGCATATTCATTAGGGCTATCCCCAAAACGCGACTGGCCTAGTGGTCCTCCAGGACAGGGTTGGGAACCACTGGCTTAGATAACCTTGATAGGTGGCATATAAATACCTAATAAAACAAAATTAAATAAAATTCACAGAAGTCCTAGTGCTTACCTATCTACGGTTGACCCCATATTGGAGTGAGCTTTGTACCTTCTCTTCTTTTTAAGCTTGTGCAGGTATGACTGCCTCAGGCCCTGGTGTAATCGCACCATTCATAGAGAGAGAAAGCAGTCTTGCTGACAGCCAGTAATAATAAGTTTATTAGCAAAGCAACTTTCAAAACAAATAGGAATCTGAATGCCTAAGATATTCAGTCAAATCTTTCAGCAAAGGATGCCTCAGAGGCAAATTCAAAAGACACTCTATCAGCATTATGATTCCAGGAAAATATATAAAGATATTTTCTAAAATGATTTTATTTATTTAAAATGTTTTTAATCTGCCTTTATCCAAGGCGGCTCACAGTATTACATACATATTTCAGGATTTGCACAACATAAAAATCTCATGCATCAGCAAAAATCACAAGATTATACCATCTCAACCTATAAATTACAAAGCTTTAGTGTTCACTAATTCTATAAATGGGCATCCCGATTATAGGTGGCAGTAGGCGTCCTACCACCATCAGGCAGCCAATCGGAATGCACATTAAAAAAAAAAAAAAAAAAAAAGAGGCAGGATGCCTACACTGTAGGCGTTTGATGTGGGTCTAGGGCAGGGGTAGGCAGTTCTTGTCCTTGAGAGCCAGAGCCAGGTCAGGTTTTCAAGATATCCACATTAAATATGCATGAGATAGATTTGTGTCTCAAGGAGGCAGTGCATGCAAATCCATCTCATACATATTCATGGTGGAGATCCTGAAAACCTGACCTGGCTCCGGCTCTCGAGGACCAGAATTGCCTACCCCTGGTCTAGGGAGACAGCTAGGGACACTTAAGCTCGCCCAAGGCTGAATAATTTGCATAAGGTGCTCCCCGCCTCCCTTTTTGTTTGCTCAGTCATGTGATAGTCAGAAACCTCTCTTATTTTCTGAAGTAGCCCAAATAGAGAAAATCTGCTTTTAAACCCACTGTAAACAAAAGATTTCTTATCTCCTCACTTTCTTGTCAAAAACCCACTCCCAGAGGAGGTTTCATATACTTTAAACACACAACAATAACAGCTGTTCCTGTTAGCCTTTTTTTTTTACGGGGGGATATAACAAACCTCATAGCTCTGGAGTCTGTGTGAAAAACTTTGCATTGTTATATCATTCGCTCCAATCAAATAATGCTGACCTTGGAAAATTGCATTGTTATATCATTCGCTCCAATCAAATAATGCTGACCTTGGAAAAAAGACAATTTTTCTTTCTTCTCAAATAAATGAGTCTTCTAAATTATCTAATCCTGAAAACTAAATATAATTTGGAAAAGGAAATTTGTATATTAATTAAAAATAAATCCTGTGGAATTTTGGAGAAATTAGTAAGTACTTCATTTGGAGATTCTGAAAAAAATTTTTGGGTCCTTCTACATCTGTATTCTGTTCAGATGCAGAGCTGGTGGTGCTGAGCACACGCTCTAATGGCTTTTGCAGGAAAATAAAGTAGGCTACAAAGAAGCTGTCTTATCAAGCTATGCAATAGCTTTGAAGAGACACAATCTCAATTATTACCCTTACTGGAATAGGCAATATCCCTTGAATAGACCTTTGTTCAATTGATGTGTTGTAGAGTTATTTCTACCCTGAAGAATTATCTTAGCTTTTGATTCCAATGAAAGAAAGTAGGTCTGTTCTCTGCCTCGTTGCTGTGCCCTGAGGGATCCATAGTGAACAGTAAAGATCCAGCCACCCAAAAGAGAACAATATTAGGCTTCGGGTTGCAAAGCACTGAAGAGCAATCATTACTTAAAAACCATCCCATCCTCAGATCTGATGATGGCCTTTTTAAGAAGAATGTGTAAATAGATTTAGCCATTATTGCATATATCTTCCATTCTGCCAACATTGGATAAAGTAATATGGTTGCTAAGTCAGTCCAGTTTAAAGGCAATTAATACATAGAAATAAAAAAAAAAGGAAAGCAAATTAGGTGATACCTTTTTAAATGACTAGCTTAATACATTTTTAACAAGCTTTCCATTGGTAGAGCAACTCAAAGAATTCTTATAACGTGCTCTATTGCGCTAATGCATACCGATACCATTAATGTGCACTGCATTATAAATAGCTTGCATAAAATGGAAAGGGCAGTAAATATGCATATTAGCCTACAGTGACATTGTGGCACCTTTTGGTTAATCTAGCCCTGTGTTAAGTATTCTCTCTTTGAGGCCCTTTTACTAAATCACATTAATCACTAATGCATGCTTACTGTGGGGGGAAAGGCTTACTGCAAAACACGTTAAAGTGTTTTGTGATAGTTTGCCTTTCAGCATGTGTTAACTCGCACGTTAGCTATTTTTAAAACTATTTTTTGCTGGAGGCATGTCGTGAGCGTGGAAGTGTTAACCAGCTGGCGCATTTGATTTTGTGCACGCTAACTGGTTAATGAAAGTTTACATAAGAGTACTTTGTGTCTCTTAAATAGGAGAAAATTTACCAAGGCACTCAAATCTTCAATGTTTCTAACTTTCTGAGAAACTATCAACAGATAATAGGCAACTGTTTACAAGTGTATCGGGCGATGGTGCGCCCGCATCTGGAGTACTGCGTCCAATATTGGTCGCCGTACCTTAAGAAGGATATGGCGATACTTGAGAGGGTTCAGAAAAGAGCGATGCGATTGATAAAAGGTACGAAAAACCTTTCATATGCTGAAAGATTAGAGAAACTGGGGCTCTTTTCCCTGGAGAAGCGGAGACTTAGAGGGGACATGATAGAGACTTACAAGATCACGAAGGGCATAGAGAAAGTGGAGAGGGTCATCAAACTTTCGAAGACTATAAGAACGAGAGGGCATTCGGAAAAATTAAAAGGGGACAGATTCAAAACCAATGCTAGGAAGTTCTTCTTCACCCAGAGGGTGGTGGACACCTGGATTGTGTTTCCAGAGGGCGTGATAGGACAGAGTACGGTTTTGGGGTTCAAGAGGAAATTAGATGATTTCCTGAAGGAAAAGGGGATAGAAGGGTATAGATAGAGGATTACTATACAGGTCCTGGACCTGATAGGCTGCCGCGTGAGCGGACTGCTGGGCATGATGGACCTTTGGTCTGACCCAGCAGAGGCACTGCTTATGTTCTTATGTTTAGTGTCCGTTATGTGTCTCAATATTACTCACTAACAGTCCTCAGCGGCACCATCACGGACTCAATACTTTCATAGTCCTTGGCTTTATGTGTCATTTCTTCATTTGGTTTTCTATTATGGTTTTCTCAAGGCAATAATCCCTGGAATATAAAATATAGATAACATAGCTTTAGTATCCTCATAACCCATTACTAAGCACCATCGGAATCTCATCAAATTAAAGTTTGAACTAGAAAATTTAAAAATTGTGATTTAAATTTTAAAAGCTTAGTTTCCTGCTTATAGCGATTGTTTTAGACCACAGCCATCATCCAAAGATGGCGGCGGCGTGCTTTTTACCACTTAAGTAAAAAGCATGCCCCGTTCCCGTGCAGCTCTCTCTACTTTATCTGGACAGTTTATACTTATTTGCAATATTCAGCTTAATTCTGCTAATATTTGACTGTGTTTGGAAGAAAGTAACACAGTTAAAAATCAAGGTGAACAACTTAAACATTTGCAGATACTAACTGCAACTTTGGTGAAAGAGGAAATTGAATCTTGAAAATATGGTTAGGTTTTCGATCTCAATTTGATAAACTTTTCACCAAGTTATAGGGCTCCTTTTATGAAACCACGTTAGCGGTTTAACGCGTGTAATAGCGCACGCTAATTTACCAGCCACGCTAGTCACTACCGCCTCCTCTTGAGCTTTGTAAAAGGAGCCCATAGTCTCTACAAGGGATATGTTTCATCATTACTTAAGAGAAGTTCTTATGGTTCCACTGTACTGTATATGCATATCATTTACCTCTAGCTAAAAAGGAACCATTGCAATCTTGCCCAGGCTTAGCCCTAAATTATGAAGCCGAAGTTCTTAATGTTTCTGAAACATTAGAGCTACATTGATTGTTTCAAAAAGAGAGAGATTCCTATTCTGGAATGTCAAGTAAGAATGTTTCTTGACATGATTAAGGAGACCTCAAAAAGGAGAAAAAAAATTACTTTTTCTTAAACTGGCTATACTCCTGGTGGGAACTCTCTCTTAAAAAAAAACAAATTTGTGTAAATTTGTTATTAAATGGAAGTCAGTAAAATATATATTTTTTTAACCTCATCTTCTGTCTTTCTGAGTAACAATAAAATGGACTCTAGTTCTTCAGTTAGAGACGTAACCGTTGATATTTTTTTCTGGTGTAAACTACGCTGCTGGTCTGTTGTATTGCATAATATTATTGTCTCCATGTTATTTCCTACTACCATTAATTATTTCTATAGATGTACGCAGCACTGTACAGATTCGCAAAGAAGAGAAAAACAGGCCCTGCTCAAAAGAGCTTACAATCTAAACAGACAAGACAGACAAACAGTATGTCATGAATACTGTTAAGGGGAAGGGTTAATCAGCTGGCTGGGTTGGTTGGCAGAGGAGTAGGATTAAGGATTGAAGGCTATTTAGATATGTAATCATAGGATTTCCCCTAATTTTCTTTTTGTTCTCCAAACAAACCAGAGAAAATATTTCTTCATACAACATGTAATATAAACTCTGGAATTTGTTGCTGAAGAATGTGGTAAAATCAGCTAGCTTAGCGGGGTTTAAAAAAGGCTTGGATAATTTCTTCAAAGAGAAGTCCATAAGCTGTTATTAAGACGGCTTGGGAAAATCCACTGCTTATTCCTAGAATAAGTAGCATAAAATCTGTTGTACTACTTGGGATCTAACTAGGTACTTGGGGATCTGGGTTGGCCCTGTTGGAAACAGGATACTGGGCTTGATGGACCTTCGGTCTGTTCCAGTATGGCAATTCTTGTGTTCTTATGTGAGCCAAGTATAGGATAATCAAGCCATTATGACATCACTGACAAGGTTGTCTCTTAGCCGCTGGTGGAATGAGGCATTTTGACATTACAATCTCAGCTCTGGAATGTTGCTAATCTTTGGGTTTCTGCCAGGTTTCTTGGGACCTAGGTTGGCCACTGTTGGAAACAGGATACTGGGCTTGATGGACCTTTGGTCTGTCCCAGTATAGCAATTCTTATGTTCTTATCCTGCATTGTTGTGGATTGTATAAGAATTTAACACTTTTACTAAATGGCGCTAGAGATTTTTAGCGCAGGCCAGCAAAGTAAATGTTCCGATGCTAGTAGGAATTCTATGAGAATTGGAGCATTTACCTTGCTGGCCCATGCTAAAAACTTCTAGTACCGTTTAGTAAAAGGAGCCCTAAATTTTCCTTCTTTGTAATGGATGGTA
Organism: Geotrypetes seraphini; assembly: GCF_902459505.1. NCBI lineage: Eukaryota > Metazoa > Chordata > Amphibia > Gymnophiona > Dermophiidae > Geotrypetes > Geotrypetes seraphini. Next base: position 521,370,798 of record NC_047084.1, on the reverse strand, counting down.
TTGCCTTTTTTTCCTTTGTTTTTTGTTAATTTCTATATTTCTTTTCAAGTGAATTGTCCTTGTAATAATATTTAAAATTTTCAATAAATACAAAAGTAAAGAAATAAAAGATAACATGTTTAATATTCCTAAAAGAAAAAACCCTGAATTTATTATTATAGGAGCTTTCCTAAAGGAGCCTTCTAAGGGGGGCAATTTCTCCAAGTGAGTTAGTTTTGCATATACCATGACAGGAATGAACCTCAGTCCTAAGCCAGGGTATGTGGAATATGATCTCAGTCTCTCAAATTTACTAACATTCACTGTAGTACTTGCATTGTGCCAAAGAGAGCTTCTTTCTGGAGTTCATAAGATGTACACTTCCCCCTCCATATTCGCGGTTTCAGCATTCGCGGTTTTTAGCTTGTTGGCTCCTCCCCCCAAATTACATCAGCTTGCATAGACAAATCGCTGATTCCAAGCGTTTACAGAGAAAATTGCTGATTTCCAGCACTTTGTTCACCATGTTTTGCCTCTCCTTCAGGAACAGGCCAGGTCTCCCACCATGTTATTTGCGCTTTCACCATATTCACGATGGATTTTAATAGTAAACAGCACATAACATATAAAAAAGTTATTCGTGGTTTTTCAGTATTTGCGGTTCTGTTAATCCCCTATCACAGCGAAAACGGAGGGAGAAGTGTACAGGCAACATATTCAGCTATGAGTATGCTTGGAAGTTCTTTTTGATCACTTCTACCTGTGTCCTCGTTTGCTCTGACACAATGCATGCACAGGGGTTGTTTTCAATGGGAGGGGTAAGATTTATCTTCAAGAACCACCAGTAGGCTAAATGATACATTTCAAGTTTTTCTTTCCCACAAATGAAAATGCCATACAATTGCTTGTTGTTTCCAAAGATGTTTTTTTCTGTATGGAGCTGTAGATAGGTTGCAATCATTTTCGGAAGAATAAACAATATATATCCATCCAAAAGATGATGGTTGACTTTAATTAAGGCTTTTATTCTTTTCCTTCTGTGCCTTTGGATTAGAGGTTAGATGACCATTACAGTTTTGGGTATTTGTTGGACCTCTGTCTCTAAATAAATAGAAAGACACCCCCACACTCCCCCAGTGCTCATGGACCCCCTCACATCCACAAAGATCAGAATACAAACGTACATACCTGTCTCCCGAACATCAGCACCTTCTATAGAAAAGCCTAGTACAGCTGCACACAGGTGTCTTAAGTAGCCTGGTGAGTGGGCTAGTGAATCATAGAGAGGAGTAGCAAGTCCCATAAGCCACTCTAACCACAACATTCATGGTGGAAAATGTGAGCCCACAAAAACCCCCACAAAACCCTACTCTACTGCCATATAGGGGCCACCTACAGCCATAAGGGCTATTGGAGTTGTAGACTGGTGAGTATAGTGGGGTGTTTTTTTTTGGGGGGGGGTTTCACCATAACCTATATAGGAGTTCTTATGAGATGTTTATCTGGCACCCTTCATGTGAAGTTCACAGCAGAGCCTTCTAAGGTGCCCCACTGCTCTGTTGCCATGTCTGGGTGGCTAATCCATTATCGGACTGGCCCCTCTCACGTCCAAATGGTCTTGCTCTGGGTGTTTGGGACATGGACAAAATTTTGGTTCAAAATGTGGTATAAAGATAGATGTCCTGGCACTCTGGGCATCCTTATCTGGAGATCCAGATTAGAGAATGACACGGTGACAAAATTCATCACCGTCCCCGTCCCCGCGGATAACCGCGGGAAATAATCCCATGTCATTTTCTAGTGTCTATTTCAACCTCGGTCCTTCTACACCAGCATTTTTCAAAGCAAAGCTTGCGGGTCAGTGGTTGTGCCCAATTATACTCTTAATTTCAGAGCCCAGCAGAGGAGAGGAAGCGTGGGAGCCCTGCTCCGCCCCCCTCCCCGACCAGCAAAAGACCCGATATCATCCCCTGCAGCAGCGGACTTCCATTTCCTCCAGAGCCCAGCAGAGGAGAGGAAGCGCGTTTTAAGAGCCCTGCTCCGCCCCTCCCCCGACCAGCGATTCACCCCCTGCAGCAGCAGACTTTGTTTTCAGAGCCCAGCAGAGGAGAGGCAGCGTGGGAGCCCTGCTCCGCCCCTCCCCCCGACCAGCAAGGGACCCGATTTCACCCCCTGCAGCGAGAACTCTTAATTTCAGAGCCCAGCAGAGGAGAGGAAGCGTGGGAGCCCTGCTCCGCCCCCCTCCCCGACCAGCAAAAGACCCGATATCATCCCCTGCAGCAGCGGACTTCCATTTCCTCCAGAGCCCAGCAGAGGAGAGGAAGCGCGTTTTAAGAGCCCTGCTCCGCCCCTCCCCCGACCAGCGATTCACCCCCTGCAGCAGCAGACTTTGTTTTCAGAGCCCAGCAGAGGAGAGGCAGCATGGGAGCCCTGCTCCGCCCCTCCCCCCGACCAGCAAGGGACCCGATTTCACCCCCTGCAGCGAGAACTCTTAATTTCAGAGCCCAGCAGAGGAGAGGAAGCGTGGGAGCCCTGCTCCGCCCCCCCTCCCCGACCAGCAAAAGACCCGATATCATCCCCTGCAGCAGCGGACTTCCATTTCCTCCAGAGCCCAGCAGAGGAGAGGAAGCGCGTTTTAAGAGCCCTGCTCCGCCGCTCCCCCGACCAGCGATTCACCCCCTGCAGCAGCAGACTTTGTTTTCAGAGCCCAGCAGAGGAGAGGCAGCGTGGGAGCCCTGCTCCGCCCCTCCCCCCGACCAGCAAGGGACCCGATTTCACCCCCTGCAGCGAGAACTCTTAATTTCAGAGCCCAGCAGAGGAGAGGAAGCGTGGGAGCCCTGCTCTGCCCCCCTCCCCGACCAGCAAAAGACCCGATATCATCCCCTGCAGCAGCGGACTTCCATTTCCTCCAGAGCCCAGCAGAGGAGAGGAAGCGCGTTTTAAGAGCCCTGCTCCGCCCCTCCCCCGACCAGCGGTTCACCCCCTGCAGCAGCAGACTTTGTTTTCAGAGCCCAGCAGAGGAGAGGCAGCGTGGGAGCCCTGCTCCGCCCCTCCCCCCGACCAGCAAGGGACCCGATTTCACCCCTGCAGCGAGAACTCTTAATTTCAGAGCCCAGCAGAGGAGAGGAAGCGTGGGAGCCCTGCTCCGCCCCCCTCCCCGACCAGCAAAAGACCCGATATCATCCCCTGCAGCAGCGGACTTCCATTTCCTCCAGAGCCCAGCAGAGGAGAGGAAGCGCGTTTTAAGAGCCCTGCTCCGCCCCTCCCCCGACCAGCGATTCACCCCCTGCAGCAGCAGACTTTGTTTTCAGAGCCCAGCAGAGGAGAGGCAGCGTGGGAGCCCTGCTCCGCCCCTCCCCCCGACCAGCAAGGGACCCGATTTCACCCCCTGCAGCGAGAACTCTTAATTTCAGAGCCCAGCAGAGGAGAGGAAGCGTGGGAGCCCTGCTCCGCCCCCCTGCCCGACCAGCAAAAGACCCGATATCATCCCCTGCAGCAGCGGACTTCCATTTCCTCCAGAGCCCAGCAGAGGAGAGGAAGCGCGTTTTAAGAGCCCTGCTCCGCCCCTTCCCCGACCAGCGATTCACCCCCTGCAGCAGCAGACTTTGTTTTCAGAGCCCAGCAGAGGAGAGGCAGCGTGGGAGCCCTGCTCCGCCCCTCCCCCCGACCAGCAAGGGACCCGATTTCACCCCCTGCATCGAGAACTCTTAATTTCAGAGCCCAGCAGAGGAGAGGAAGCGTGGGAGCCCTGCTCCGCCCCCCTCCCCGACCAGCAAAAGACCTGATATCATCCCCTGCAGCAGCGGACTTTCATTTCCTCCAGAGCCCAGCAGAGGAGAGGCAGCGTGGGAGCCCTGCTCCACCCCTCCCCCCGACCAGCGAGGGACCAGATTTCACCCCCTGCAGCAGCAAACTTTTGTTTTTCAGAGCCCAGCAGAGGAGAGGCAGCGTGGGAGCCCTGCTCCGTACCTCTCCCCCGACCAGTGAGGGACCCAATTCCACCCCCTGCAGCGCGGTCATTAGTTTTTAGAGTCCAGCCCACGCCGCCCCTCTCCCCAATCTGCGAGGGACCAGATTCATCAAATGCCACCACAAGTTGTGTCTAAACACATAGGCGATTACCTTCACCAGAGAGGAGAGCGATCAGAAACTCTCACCTTCTTCAAAAAATCCCTCTCATAAACTCTAACACCATTGCCTCAACTCTAACCAAAGAGTTACTAGATCCAAAGAATCATCCACCACACAAACAAAATGGAAAATCACGCATACAAAATCACACTTGCCCTCCTAATACTCTCTCTACTCACTTCAAACTGGCAAACCACAGGATATCACACATCACCCATCCCAATTCTGACATCAACCTTCAGACAACCACATCCACCCAGAAAAATCCACACCACCAGAACCCTAACATCCTGCCCACTGACCAGCCTAGACCACATTCCCACGGTCTGGGGAAAACGACCTCCACCAAAACATAATACTACCTCGCAAAAACAACAAGCACAAGCACCAGCAAATAACATCCTCTACCTCAATCGCAACCTTAACTCCAACACAAAATACACCTCGCTAACCTGTGCCTACATGAATTTAAGGTCAATAAACCCAAAAGCAAATCTAATCAAAGACTGGATAATCAAAGAACAACTAAACTGTCTCTTCCTAGCCGAAACCTGGCTAACATCCAACATGGACCCATGCATAACCGAATTCTGCCCCACAGGTTACAAAGTAGAAATGGTATGTCGAGAAAACAAACGAGGGGGTGGCCTAGCGATTCTAGTAAAAAACAATCTCAACCTAAAAGTGCTACACAAACAATCAACCCCTCACTTAGACCTTCTTGCATGCCAACTATCTGACAACACACTCACAGGCACCTTGAACTGTCTGCTATGCTACATCACTCCAGGAAAATGGAACACCTCAAAACACGATCTTGAAGAATTCTTATTCCAGAACTCTCTATCCTCCTCATACAACTTGCTCCTAGGAGACATTAATCTCCACCTCGAAGACCACACATCCAAACAAGCAAACGAAATACTCTCATACCTTGACGCCCTATCCTTCCAGGTCCTCAATCCGGAACCCACGCACAATAAAGGCCACCAACTTGACATAGCAGCATTCACACCTCATAACCTACACTCCCCAAATATTCACATCACCAATGGTACATGGCATCCCTCTCTATGGTCAGACCACCATAAATACACCTTCACTATCAACTGGCCTCAAAATAACACAAAATCTATGCCCCCCAAAACAACCTTCAAATCTAGAAAGAAAATTGAACCAGCCACATTCTGGGACAAAGTGGACCCAGCACTTGACCCCACAGACCCTTCAGACTTCGCAAAACACTGGCGCTCCCTAAGCGAAACAACCTTGAATGAGCTCGCCCCAGAAAAAACCAAACACAGAACCTGCAGACCATCAGACAAGTGGTTCGACTCAGAACTCCACCTACTAAAAAGGCATTGCAGACAACTTGAAAGATCTTGGAGAAAAAAAGAGAAATGACCAAACCAAATCCGCTTGGAGAACCCAAATCAAACTATATAACAACAAACTTAAGGAAAAGCGCAAAACATACTACACTAAACTAATTGGCACAAACAACCCCGACACAAAAACACTCTTCAACTTAGTAAAAAAACTTACAGACACAAACCCATACCTTGCCACTCAAGGCAACAAAACTCCAACAGCTTCCCAACTAGCTGACCATTTCAAACTCAAGATCATCAAAATCAGAATTACCTTCAACAACTCAACTACCATACTCAACGAGTTAATAACTACCCCCACAACAGAAGAAGCCATAACAGCAGACAGAACATGGACCACCTTCCCAACTCTACAATGGCCTGAACTGAACCGACTATATAAAAAATACAGCCACACCTCATGCGACTTGAACAACTGCCCATCGTATCTACTCACAAATGCCTCCCCTAAATTCAAAACCAGCCTCATGCAGTGGATACAAAGCACTCTCATAGAAGGCCAATTCCCACAAGATCTAGGAGAGATCATAATCACACCCATACTGAAAGACCAAAAAGGTCCTGTAGACACACCTACCAACTACAGACCGATCGCTTCGATCCCACTCTATGTCAAGCTGATTGAAGGACTTGTGGCTCAATACCTCTCTAACTACCTAGCTGACCACAATATTCTTCACTCATCCCAATCAGGATTTAGATCTTACCACAGCACGGAAACTCTACTAGCAACACTACTGGACATAGCCCGACAACACCTCAGTAAAGGTCATAGGATCCTAATTATCCAACTAGATCTTTCCGCAGCCTTTGATCTAGTTGATCATACCATACTACTCCAGATACTTGATGCAATAGGGATCTCAGGGGTGGTGTACAACTGGTTCCAAGGATACCTTAAAACAAGAACTTACAGAGTTAAGATAAACGATACGAAATCCAACACATGGTCTAATCCATGTGGAGTCCCTCAGGGTTCTCCCCTTTCACCCATTCTATTCAACCTCTACATCTCTTCCCTTGGTACCACTCTAGACAACCTAAATGTAACATCCTTCAGTTACGCAGACGACATAACTATCCTCCTCCCCTTCGAAACCCAAGACAACTCCGCAACTGGACACTTGGAAACAATACTGGACGAAGTAGAAAAATGGATGACAAACCACAAATTAAAACTAAACTCGGACAAAACCAAATTCTTAATGCTTGAAACGGACAAAATCCCATCCATAACAGACCTGGAAATCAAAACTACCAAATACCCAATCCAGACCTCCCTCAAAATCCTGGGAGTGCTGATAGATAGATGCTGCACCATGCAGACTCAAATCAACAAAACTACCCAAAAAGCATTCTTCACAATGCGCAACTTACGAAAAATAAGAAAATTCTTCGACAAAGAACACTACAGGATCATTGTTCAATCCCTGGTACTAGGACTTGTGGACTACTGCAATATCCTATATCTACCATGTCCTACAAAAATGATCAAAAAACTACAGACCATTCAGAACACGGCTCTCAGACTAATCTATTCCCTCGGAAAATATGACCACATAACTAACGCCTACCTAGACTCACATTGGCTACCGATTAGAGCCAGAATCCAATTCAAACTATACTGTCTAATCTTCAAAGTACTCAACGGTACAGCACCTGCCTATCTAATCGATCGCCTACACCGTAACCTTCCACCCAGAATAAGAAGAACATTGACACCATTCTCATACCCACCACTCAACGGCACTCATCGTAAAAAGCTCTACGATAACCTCATAGCAACGCATGCAGCAAAACTCGAACCCTCCATAACCAGATTGTTAACCTCAACATCTGACTTCAAAGCATTCCGCAAAGAAATCAAAACGCTACTTTTCAAAAAGCATATTCAAAACACCTAATCTCCTCTTCCACATACACCGACCAGGTTACCCACCCCCTGACACCATATCCTCAACCGACAAAAAAAAAAAATAAAAAAATAATAAAAACCTAATTCATCCTACCGATCCATATTACCTACCAACGCCTGGAAAAATATTTGATATGTAATGTAATATAACTGCTTTCATCCAATGTTACCAAGTCTATACTCATTCTGTAACTATGTCTTACCCTAAATGTCATGTACCCTCCTGGAAATGTCCAGCTTCTTCTTATGTAATCCGCTTTGAACCGCAAGGTACAAGCGGAATAGAAATCACTAATGTAATGTAATGTAATGTAATGATTCTTCCCTCTCTCCTTAAAGAATGACATGAAGATGGTTTCCCGCGGTTATCCGCGGGGACGGGAACGGTGATGAATTTTGTCACTGTGTCATTCTCTAATCCAGATTTAAAAATAAAAATTATTTCTAAACATAATAAGGTGGTTTGCCTTTCAAAAATAGGCATTTTCTTACTGCCAACTTTGGATGTCTAGCGCCATACGTCCAAATCAGACTTAGACATATGTTTTGAAAATGCCATGTGTTTATTCTACTACGGATGGTGTACAGTTTATGTTAAGAAATAGTCCCATATTTTCTAAATCATCCATGTAAGTTTAAGTAAACCTTGAGGTTCATTTATTTATTTATTCAATTTTCTACACCATTCTAGGGGAGCTCAGAACGGTTTACATTAATTTATCCAGGTATTCAAGCATTTTCCCTGTCTGTCCCAGTGGGCTCACAATCTATCTAATATACCTGTGGCAATGGAGAACCAAGTGACCTGCCCAGGGTCACAAGGAACAGCGCAGACTCGAACCCACAACTCCAGCTTGCCGAGGCTGCAATTTCAACCCCTGCGCCACACTCTCAGACATAGCATGGTAGGAGATAGCACGGCAAACATTGTCTGACAGGGATGGCAAAACAAAGTTAACAGAGCATGGTAAACATAGTGTGACAAAACATGATATGGTGAGCATAATACGGCAAAACATAGCACAGCAAACATGGTATTACAAAGCATAGGTAACATAGTATGACATGACGTGGCAAAATTGGTAAGGCAAGCATGCGTGACAAAACCTAGCATAGAAGGTTCAGAACTGCGATTTCTAGCCTGGACTAATTTACTGGTTTCACCTCCAAGCACTACACAGTTTGAAAGCCAGCATCCCATTAGACCCACTTCCTTAAAAGTCCAGAGACTCACAGAGCAGAATTAAGAGCATTATCTTCTGCCAATCTCGCTGCACGTACCTTACCCCTCTCCTCAAATCACTTCACTGGCTTCCTATCCATCTTTGCAGTCCAAGCTCCTATTTTTAATCAACAAATGTATTTGTTCTGCAGCTCCTCAGTATCTCTCTTGTCTTTCCTTATACACCTCCCCAGGAATTTCGTTCCTCAGACAAATTGCTTTTATCTGTACTCTTCTCCTCCACTTCCAATTCCATACTTCATGCCTTTCATCCCACTGCCCCATATGCCTGAAACAAACTACATGAATCCGTCCGCCACACCCTTTCCCTTGTTTAAAAGTAGGCTGAAAACCTACCTTTTTGAGAGAGCCTTCAACTCATAACCTTACTCCCTTCTGCCCTTTGCTCACCACCCTAGCTAGCAGTTTAACCATCCCATCTAACTGTAACCCTTACCTTGGCATCCTGTTTGTCTGTCTTGATTGTTTAGATTGTAAGCTCATTCGAGCAGGGTCTCCTTTGTGACTCTGTACAGTGCTGCATACGTCTGATAGTGCTCTAGAAATAATAGTAGTAGTAGTAGTAGTAGTAGATTTGCCACCAGGCCATTCCAGTGACTTTAAGGGGGCTAGTAATGGAATGTTGTCACTCATACTGAATAGTGCTTGGGAAGGAAAGATGGTTAAATGGAACTGTGGCACATTTTCAGAGTCGGTATACCTTACTACATCAGTGGAAAGGGACCCTTCTAGAGCCTGACCAAACCCATGATCGTTGGTTTCTGACAAAACCAAAGCTGCGACGAAAATTGGCTGCTCAGTTTTGGTAGAAGCCAAAACTGAAACAAAATTGCCCTCCCCACTCCATCGCCCAACCATAAAACCCCTCTCCTGCAATCATTCTCTCACATCTCTTTCCTGCCCAATCACATGTAGGAACCATAGACCCTTCCTGTGACTACCTTAGTGAAGCCCTGAAGGTCTGTTGGCCTCTTCAGGAGCAGAAATGTATCCACTTGTTCCTGCCCCATGCTGCTGCTTCCTCGAAGTAGCCCTGGTGGGCTTGTGGCTTCTTCAGGGGCAGGAATTGACCCCACTTGTTTCTGCTCCAACGTAAATGGTTACCATGCCTACCACAGGCGATCCCAGAAGCCATTTTCTGATTGGAACTAGCATGGGCAGAGAACTTTTTCCTTTCTGTTTTATTTCTACTTGCAAAATGGCTGCCGCCGCAGGAGATCCAAGCAGCCATTTTTGCAATTGGAATCAGCCTCACGAGATTGCCATGGGAGGTCCTGGCAGCCATTTGATTTTGGAGCAGTGCATGGGTAGGAACAAGTGGGGTAATTTTTGCCCCCGAAGAGGCCACTAGACCAGTGTTTCTCAGCTCCTGGTTCTGGAGTATCCCCTTGCCAGTCAGGTATTCAAGATATCTACAATGAATATGCATGAAAGAAATTTGCATATAAGGGAGGCAGTGTATGCATTTCAAATTTATGCATACTCATTGTAGATATCCTGAAAACCTGGCTGGCCAGGCAGTACTCCAAGACCAAAATGAGAAACACTGCAACAGACCACTTCAAGGGAGCAGTGGCATGGACAGGAACACTTAAATGGAACCTCTTGGTCATCATACATAAAATAACATTTGTAAAATTAATTTCATATGTATATGAACTTCATTCTGGTGATTCAGAAGCCTTTTTTTTCTTATAGTAAGGTGTGCACATGTATTCAGTTCTCAATTTATTCTCTTCATCTAATATGAAGCAAGTTAAATTGAGCAATCCAGAGGTAGGACTAAGGCGGTGGACTGGATTAGAAAATGGCTGAAGGATAGATGGCAGAGCATAGAGTTTTTATTCTAAAGGAAGAACGGTGGTAAGTGCAGTGTCTCAGGGTTCAGTTCTTTTCAATATATTTGTGAGCGATATTGAGGAGAAATGAGGCATCTAACCCTGGGATCTTCCATAGAGTGGAAATGCCTGAGGGAGCAGATAGAATGAGTAGCACTCTAATGAAACTAAAGGAGTTATTGATTGCTTGGTAGATAAGCGTCAGAGCTAAAGAACATAGAAGTATATATTTGGACTGCAGAAGAAGAAGTAATGATACTGAAGGCTATAAAGTAGGAAGGAGACCTCAGGGTGATTGTATCCAGTGTCCAGTAGTGTTTTATCATCTTCTCTTAGAAATAGCAAATATGATCAATTGTTAGAAAATTAGACAGCTGAACTTGGTAAACTTCTGATCTCTCAGCCTAACCAGTTGCCTAAGTAAGTAATTTATGTAACTTTGTAAGATGCAGAGAAGATTTAAGCATGCTCTCATGATCATTCCCTGAACTGCTTTAGACCCTGTTTTAACCATAGGCATTTCATAATCCCCGATTTTCATGGGGTTTTTCTCATTCTATGTCTACGGGGCCCATAATATTCTCTTTTTCCATCCCACAGCCTGTGATAGTCATCATTGGGGACCTCACTGCAGTAGCCGCTGCCAGTGCAAAAATGGAGCCTTATGTAATCCCATCACAGGAGCCTGCCACTGTGCCGCTGGGTTCAAGGGCTGGCGCTGTGAAGAGCGCTGCAACCAAGGAACATATGGAAATGATTGCCATCAAAAATGTCAGTGCCAAAATGGTGCTACCTGTGATCATGTGACTGGTGAATGCACATGTCCTCCTGGCTACACTGGAGCTTTGTAAGTACAAGTATTAAGGTGAATTTAGATATAGGTGCTGGTTGGCACAGATGGGCATAGTTTGGTATTCCTTTGTATTATCCATATAAGCTCTGAGGACAATTTTATAAGATGTGCCCTTTATATGCACCAATTTATAGAACAGATGCACTTGTGCACATAAATAACGTCATTAATTGGTATTAATGTGTGTAAGGGCTGGATGCTATTCTATAAAGTACATGCCAAAATCACTTAACACTTAAGGGTGAAGGGGTGCAAATATGAGCACAGTATGGGCAGGTCATGGGTGTGTCTTTGAGATAACTTATTCCAGTGGTTCCCAACCCTGTCCTGAAGGACCACCAGCCAGTCAGGTTTTTAGGATAGCCCTAATGAATATGCATGAGAGAGATCTGCATATAATGGAGGAGACAGGCATGCAAATCTGCTCCAAGCATATTCATTAGGGCTGTCCTGAAAACCTGACTGGCGGTCCTCCAGGACAGGGTTGGGAACCACTGACTTATAAAATACTATAAGTTACGCACATTTCAGAGCACAATTAGGTGCCAATACTATTGTCATTAACTTGGTGTAACTGTTGATTCCTACCCTTTAGGAGTACCAATGCCACCTTAAACTAGTATTCTGTAAGGGCATCCTGGTAACAAGATGCTATTCTAGATTTCACTCTCGGGACATGGCATTAGGGTACCTAAATCTTGGCATCAGTTTATAGAATTGCTATATTTAAAATGACTTTATCTGCAGATCTATTTAATTGCTGATCTAAATTAGTATATATTATGGGGAATATATAACTGTTACTGTGACTGTTATTAAATGATCTATATAGTACTTGAACCAACCTGAACTTTGCTCTGCAAACTGTTCTTAGAATTGCAAAACTCATGTGAGGGCATAGGTATGTATCTTGACATTGTCAAGTTCAAAATATCAATAAAGAAATTAAAAAAAAAAAAAAAAAAAAAATCACCATGATGGTTAGAAATTGCTCTCTGATTCCTGGGGTTTTCTTGCCCTGTATGGATGGCTGCCTGGCTGTGCAGTGGCTGAGAAAAATCACTAGTAGGAGGGGAGATGGATTTAGGGTGAGGGTGGAGTGGAATTTTGGAGGCGATTGGCTGACCTTCTTAGTTGTAAGAGTGTAGCTGGCTACATGTGGGGGGGGGGGGGAGGTTTGGGAATGGATGACTGGCTATCTGGGTTGTGAGAGCTAGTTGGAGAATAGCTGGTTAGGGAAGGAACGAGGTGACTGGATATGGAAGAAATAATGATGGTGAAAGAAGTAAAAGAGAGATATTGGGTGATGACAGGATTGTGGAGTGAAAGCGATATAAGAGAAAGGTGTTAATTGCCAATTATTGGCACCAGTTAAGCTTTTCAATTTAAGTTAGGTGCCTAGATCAGCTAGGTGCGCCAATCTAGTTGTCTAACTGTAGGAATCTTTTATAGCATCAAGGTTTTAGATTATAAAATACCATAATTTATGCGGGCACATGATGGCACTTGCTTTTCTTTATAAAATAGTGTCTAAGTAGATACCTTCGCACCCTTTTGTCCTAGGCTCCATCCCCCAGATTCTATAAAGCGTGCTCAAATTTGGGTGCAATCCCAAGATGCACGCTCAACCTAGTTGAATAGTGACTGAATTAAAACCAATAATTGGATGCTAACAATCAATTATTGGTACCAATTAAAGATTGAGTGTGCATCTGGTTGCACCCTATTCTATAAGCCTGGATGCCCAAATCCCATAGCATTCAACCCCCAAAATGGGTGTGGCCACAGGAGTAGCAAGGGAGGGAGGTGCCAGGCATTACCATACCGTGCACTCTTCCCCTCTGCTCAAGCACTCCTCTGTGTACCTCTTGAAATGTTCACCAGTGTGAGCAGCATCTTCCACTTGCCCGTGCCAGCCTCGGCTCCCTTCTGATGTCACATCCTGGTCCCGCGACCAGGAAGTGATGTCAGAAGGAAGCCGAGGCCAATGCAATCATGATGTGGAAGATGCTGCTTGAACCTGTGAACATTTCAAGAGATATAGGGGGGTGGAGAGGAGGAGACGTGCCAGCGTCCCTGCCAAGATGGCGCCCAGGGTGGTCTGCCCCCACTTATTACACCACTGGGTTAGGGGCATTCATAAAAGATGTGCACAGTGTTATGGAATTCTGGGGATCCATGCCCAACTTGTGCACCAGAATTTATATCAGGTTTTAGCTGGTATATGTCCACAGGCCCAAAGTTGGATGTAGGAATCCCTTCTAGGTATTATTCTAGAAAGGGGTGCTAAGCCTGGAGCACCCTTTCCAGAACAGAACTGAGTGCTGATTTTTCCCAGTGCCTCTTTTTCAGTGCCATATACTGAGTCTGGCCCCAAGATCTACAATTACCCTCAAGCCCTGCTATTTCAGAATTATGCAAATAACCAAACTTGTATTCAATGCAATCTAGCTTTGCTACGATTCTCAATGCTAAGCTCATAGAGATGGGTATACAAAACATTTATTTCCATGGACAATACAAGGTAAAACCCCTTTACTACATCTGGCCCATAATGTAGAATCATTTGGATTTCATTATATTGGAATTTGCAGATATTTATAAACGAGTAAGGTTTATTTAAATCTTTTTCAAAAGGGAGATTTAAATCTATTGCTTGGTGTGCAGGTCAATGCTAAGTGATGAAGAAGCACTTGTTTGACTCACATATAGGCAACTTAGGAACACCCTAAATGTTATGTTATATTATTTGTGGTCTTATAGTCCACCAAATCCTCCAAAATTGCTTACCTAGGGCTTGGGCTCCCTCTTGCCACGATCGTTGTCGGGGAGGGGGGTTGTGGCTCGATGGGGCAAGAGGGCTTGGGTTACCTCTTGCCCTGATGTTGTCGGGGGGGGGGGGGGGGAGGGGAGGTGGATCCTGAAACCGGTGGTGTTTTTGGCAGACACTGGTTACAGAGTCAAGCTTTTAGGCGAAGGACTGGCTCCTCCTTTGCCTAAAAGCTCTTGTTTTGGGTGTTTGGGAGTTAGGCTTTTTTTAGGTTGATTAGATGTTGTTAGTGTAGACAGTTAGGTCGGAGCATTTAAACAGCTGAACGTAGAGGCAGGCCATTATAAAAAAAATCTTCCTTTTGGATGTTTTTTAATGATAATGGACATTTTCCCTGCTTCTACTTTCAACGTTTAAGGCCTTAGGCCAAAAGGGGTCTTAGATTTTTTTTTTTTTAATTATACCCCTCCACGTGTTTTGTTTCTTTTTTGCCTTAACCTTTTAATGTAAATCGGTTAGAAATTTTTATAAGTGTTTTATCAAATTTTAAATAAAACTTGGAAATTTGGATACAACTCATATCAATGAAGGCACGAAAGAACCCCCTGCCCTCACCCCACGGATTGCCTCTACTCATTCATACATTAATCTTTTAGTTGTGAAGATCTCTGCCCCCCTGGCAAACATGGCCCACAGTGTGAAGAAAGATGCCCATGCCAGAATGGCGGAGTGTGTCACCACATCACTGGAGAATGTTCTTGCCCAGCTGGCTGGAAGGTAAACCTGATACATAACCACATCCCTCTTTCCCCCATGCAAATCAATAGAGAAATAATCAAATGCTGAAAGCGATCACCCCATTGAACTATGTCAGTGGTAGTGAATTGTATAAAAAGAGTAATTAGAATGAACAGCATGGTTAATCACTGCAGCGTACTAGTTACTGTAGTTGTAATTTAATTACATAACTTTAGCGTGCGGCCATTTTGGCATGCTCTCTCCTTTATTGTTGCTTCTTTGTAGGCGTCGTTACCTCATTGCTAAACTATAACATTGTAAATCAGCAGATGATTTAACGTGTACATAATTGTGTGTTTAATAACTGAAGTTAGTGAATGAATGAAGTGACAGAATGTTGCAGTGCTTATTTTTTATGACAGGTGCAGTCCATTGGGGGGTGAAACAGGTATCTGTTACAATTTGGGGGAATGTCAGGAAGATATTAAGGGGCCCTTTTACTACACAGCGCTAAAAAGTAGCCAGCGGGTCTTTCCCAGAAAATGGCCAAAATTCCTATTAATTTTTCCCCTTTGCATATGGCTATTACTGTGTGAGCACATACCAACACATTTTATGTAGGCAATAAGGCTCAGATTCTGAAAGAGTTGCTGAAAGTTAGGCGGCAATAGCCACCCTACCATAGCCTACCTCCCCCACCTTTACACTAAGCCATGGTAGAGGTTTCTACTGTGACCTAGAACGCTAAATGCTCCAACGCTCATAGAATTCCTATGAGCATTGGAACATTTAGCGCTCCAGGCAGTGGTAGAAACTGCTACCGTGGCTTAGTAAAAAAAAAAAAAAGGGGGGGGGGGAGAGGCAATTGGTTTTATTGCCTTTAATCGATGTAATAATTGATCACGTTGTATAAAAGCAATCAAATGGTCATAAAAAAGATGGTGCCTCCATAAACGGCATCAGAACCGCAACTACGGAGGCGCCTACCAGTGCCTAAGAGTAAAGTAGGCATGGTCAACGCTGGAAGTACCCTTAGACATCAATAGGCACCTCTGTAGTTGCAATTCTCGCCACAGGTAGGATCTGGAAATGTAGGCCCTGAAAACTCTGGCCTGCATTTCTGGCATCTATCTGTGACGTGGCCATGATTCCATAAACGGCGCTGCCACATGATTGACATGCGATTGGTACTGCTTTCATGGGTGGCTGCCGATCATTACACCACATATAGAATTTGAGCATAAGGACTCGCATGCTAATTCTGTGCTAATCACTTAGCACGCAGCAATGCCTGATTAGCACAGCTGCACCCACTCTCTGTCCCCCCAGCACACCCCAATGTTAAAAAAATTAAAATTAATTTTTTAGAATAATGGGTAGCACATGCACATGCAAATATTATTGAGAGACACTTGATGGTGGACACCACATTGAAGGCGTCGGCGCAGTGCGCCTCAGCCTCAAGGAAAGCAAAAAAAATGTTGGGTATCATTAAAAAGGGTATCACGACCAGGACGAAGGAAGTCATCCTGCCACTGTATCGTGCAATGGTGCGACCGCACCTGGAGTACTGTGTTCAGTACTGGTCGCCGCACCTGAAGAAGGACATGACAGTACTTGAGAAAGTCCAGAGAAGAGCAACTAAACTAATAAAGGGCATGGAGGACCTCTCATATACTGACAGACTGAAAAAGTTGGGGCTCTTCTCCCTGGAAAAGCGGAGACTTAGAGGAGACATGATAGAAACCTTCAAGATCATGAAGGGTATAGAAAAAATAGACAGGGACAGACTTTTCAAATTAAGGGGAACCACAAGTACAAGGGGGCACTCAGAGAAATTGAAAGGGGAGAGGTTTAGATCAAACGCCAGAAAGTTCTTCTTCACACAGAGGGTGGTGGATACATGGAATGCGCTGCCGGAGGATGTAGTAAGTAGGAACACGCTACAGGGATTCAAAGAAGCTTTGGATAGGTACTTGGAGGACAAAGGGATAGAAGGGTACAGATTAGAATAGAGGTAGAGGTAAGTTATAAAATTAGACAGGGACCGCTGTTTCAGGCAATAGGCCTGATGGGCCGCCGCGGGTGCGGACCACTGGTCAAGATGGGCCTATGGTCTGCCTCAGCGGAGGCAACTCTTATGTTCTTATGAGTGGACCCCTTAGTAGTGCATTTTAACCTGCGGTAAGCACACAGGTAGTGCTTACCGCCCCTAAATTAGCAATTGCAGTGTTGTCCTAATTGGGGAGAAAAGGTATCCATCTTGTAGACCCCCACATACTGCTTTTCAATATAACACAGTCAAGGGTTGGATCCCAGTTCATTTAGGTATTAGATATTATCCTGTAGACTTGATATAATGTGAATTCATTATATTCACAGTCAAATGTGGGGCCTACAGTGTGGTTTAGTTACAGAGTCGTGTGCTTTAGCAGAGCTGGTTTGACTTGGGAGACAGAAAAAGAAACTATTCTACCCAGCATCTTTCAGAATTTCATTAGGAGGCTATGTACAGTACAAAGTTGTAGCCTTATTTTTTTTTTTTTTACTCTATTATTCAATTATCAAAGTGCAATAAAAGAAAAATATGCAATATTACAAGCAATAAGCAAAGAATGCAATAGCTATTATAGTCCATATCAAGAAGTGAAGAAAGAAGAAGAAAATTATCGCAAAAATAGCAATATTTAGGTTTCAATCTATATTTAAAGCCCAATCAATCAATTTAACCACTAAGAAAAGTACAGGAAAAGTAAATCATAACACATGACCACCTGTCTACTTCATTTCCCCAGTAGAGAATATCCCAATTACAATGGGTCAAAAAAAAGGTATAGCTTTTCCCTTGATAGATATCGATTTTTCACTCCATTAAAAATTACAAAGATTATGGGACACTCGATGAAGTTACAGGGAAATACTTTTAAAACCAATAGGAGGAAATTTTATTTTTTCACTCAGAATAGTTAAGCTCTGGAACGCATTGCCAGAGGATGTGCTAAGAGCGAATAGTATAGCTAGTTTTAAGAAAGGTTTGGAGAAGTTCCTGGAGGAAAAGTCCATAGTCTGTTATTGAGAAAGACATGGGGGAAGCCACTGCTTGCTCTGGGTTCAGTAGCCCTGGATCGGTTGATACTCCTTGGGTTTTGGCCAGGTACTAGTGACCTGGATTGGCCACCGTGAGAACGGGCTACTGAGCTTGATGGACCATTGGTCTGACCCAGTAAGGCTATTCTTATGTTCTTATGTGCTATTATTTAAAAAAAAAAAAAAAAGAGTTGCACCCAGCTGAAACACTTTAGGCTTCAGAGTCAAAAACTTTCTCCTCTGCACCTGTCATGCCCTGAAAACATCAGGAAAAATATTAATGATTTGACAGAAAAAATTGCATCCTTATGTTGAAATTATTTTTTTTTTTATATAGCTGTTTTGGAAATCACATTGGGGTCCTTTTACTAGGCACGCTAGTGCGTTTTAGCTCACGCTAAATGCTAATGCATGCTAATGTGTCCATTATATCCTATGGGCGCGTTAGCATTTAGCACGCGCGCTAAAACGCACTAGCGCGCCTTAGTAAAAGGTCACCATTGTGAGGCATCTCTAAAAACAGCTGTTAAATTAACTGATGCTTCATCCATCAGCTCTCCTCCTTCCTCAGTATCTTTGGAGTCTTAGGGGACCTTCTACTAAGCTACAGTAAACACTATTGCGTGCTAACCGCAGGATAAAAAGGGGTTACCGTGGGGTTCACTCAGGCAACCCATGGTAATTTTTGCATTTATCTGCACTACCCACATGCTAAAAAAATTTTTTTTTCCCCGTAGGGGTTGGTCTGAGGGCGGAGAGTGAACATGTTCTGTGCTAATTAGTTAGCTATGAGCCCTTACCGCCTACATAATGAGTGGCAGTAGTGGTTCTAATGGGAAAATTAACACGTGGCCATTAATACAGAAAATTCAGAAATCCACTATTTAACCTAGGCAGTAAAAATGGCTTTAGTGCACAGGAATGACCTACATAAGGACACACTAAGGTGACTTTTTACTGCAGTTTGATAAAGAAAGGCCCCTTGAATTCTTTACTTGTGATTTTTCTAAAAGTTCATCTCGCTTTTCCAGAAACAAGTTATTCTTAATAAATGAAACAGTAGCAGACTGAATAGCTGGGATCTGGTTCTCCCAAAGTCCCCAAAGAAGATTCTAAATTCAGTGGCATAGTAAGGGTGAATGGCGCTCGGGTGGTGGTGCTCCTCCCCCGCCCCTTCCCTTTCCCCATACCTTTTTAACTTCTCCGGTGTGAGCAGCATGCCTGCACAGGTCCTGGAAATGACATCGGAGAGAGCGTCGGTGCCAATGTGGGCAGCAATCTTGCGCCAGGGAAGTACAAAAGGTACAGGGGAAGGCAAGGGGCAAGGAAAGGTAAGGAGAAGGCGATGGCAAGGGGAAGGGGAATGAAAGGGCAAGGAGAGGGCAAGGGGAAAGAGAGGGGCAGAGGAGGAGGGGTGCCGTGCCCTTAAGAAGACTATGCCCTTAGAAAGACCATGCCTGGGGCGGACTGCCCCCCCTTACTACACCACTGTCTAAATTAGCCAGCATTGAGTCCTGTCCTACAAGCTGATTCAAAGACTGCTGAGAGAACTAAGCAATATGGGGAAGTTGTAGCCTTGTGACCTGAAATGCCATAAAAAATGGATAAATTGATCCCTGATGTTTCTTAGTCTGGTTCAGTGCCCCGCAAATGTTTTCGAGCCGCGGTACACTAAAG
The DNA here is from genome assembly GCF_902459505.1 of Geotrypetes seraphini. Lineage (NCBI taxonomy): Eukaryota > Metazoa > Chordata > Amphibia > Gymnophiona > Dermophiidae > Geotrypetes > Geotrypetes seraphini. The sequence continues at coordinate 521,351,176 of NC_047084.1, read as the reverse complement.
CTAGTGGCCGTGGCTCGAGGCACCTGGAATTGCGCAGATATCGCCGTGATGACATCACACGCATGCGTGACGTCATCATGTCAATGTCCGCATGTGTGTGAAGGCCCTCAGGCGGGCCTTAAGATGCCAGTGGGGGGTGCCAGAAGGGAAGAGGGCCATAGAGAAGGATAGGTGCTGGCGCCCACGAGAGGTACATCCTTTAGGCAGTCAGCTGGCGCCAGCGCCTCTTCTCCTCCCCAGTGTACAAGGGCACACCTGAAATCTTAGGAGGCACACTAGTGTGAGATACACTGGTCTAGTTAAAAGAGGGCTTTGTAAACTATTTATTATCTTTCAGGCTGTAAATCCATTCATATTATCACCCTGCACTGTGTAGAAAAAAGTTTGGTGTTGTAAATCTGAACAATAGTCTCAGCCTTCTTTCCTGCATTCCCTCCCCTTGCTCTGCTAGTCCTAGTCATTAGATTTCATTTCAATGCAGGGCACAGTGTGTGGCCAGCCGTGTCCTGAGGGTCGCTATGGAAGGAACTGCTCCCAGGAATGTCAGTGCCACAACGGAGGCTCGTGTGACTCTGCCACAGGCCAGTGCCACTGCGGTCCAGGCTATGCTGGAGAACGGTGAGAAGTAATAAGTTGTTACTGTTTTGTGATAGAGGCCAACAAGCAACTAACTATGAATTTTCTTTTTTTTTTTGAGTGCTTTGCTGCTTGCGTGTTAAAATCTTTTACCTCCATAGTACGGGGATGGCAAATTTCCAGTTATCCCAGGAGAAGCAGGCAGGTATTCTCACTAGTGGGTGATGTCATCCGACAGAGCCCCGATGCGGACGTCTCACAAGCATACTTGCTTGAAGAAACTTCAGAAGTTTCGAGATGCCCGCACCGCTTCCCTCCTGGCACGAGGAAGGGAAAGTCACCATGGAAGGAGGGAGTGGGCATCCCTACTGTCATTTTTTTTCATGCGAGGGGGGTCGGGTCAGCATGGAAGGAAGGAGTGGGCATTCCTCCTGTCGTTTTCACTGCCGCGGTGGGGGGGGGGGTGGTTGGTTCCCGGTGCCAGTTTGTTATGGAGGGCCATCATTAGGGGTGTTCTTTTTTTTTTTTTTAAAATGGGGCAGATATTGTGCGTGTTTAACATGCACAGCATCTGTGCCCTTTAAAAAAGAAAAAGCAAAAAAAAAAAAGGTTTCCTGTCCCAAGCAGCTGAGTGGCAGGAGACTGCTTTTGGAGCTTCTCCTGCCTCAGCTGTTCAGGCTTTCCCTTCCGGCTCTGCGTATGTGTGAGAGTTGCTCTTACAACCATCAGTCAGATAGGCGAGCCGGGGATTACGACGAACCTCCACATTAATCATTTGCAAGCAAACCTTTTAGTGTATCAATAGCTCTTTTTGAATTGGTCAAAAAATTGGATCAGAGCAGACCCACACGGTCTTACCGATTATCTTAGTTCATCTAGGCCTAGGTCTTTTTCTGTACTGCAGGAGAGGATGAAACATACACAGTTCTGCTATAACACCCTGTTAGAATAAGCAATTCCTTTATTATCCCCAAAACTAAAGTCTTTACTGTTTCTCTCTTGAGGAGTATATTTGCTCCCCTTTTGCCCAAGGACACATTTTTTAAAATGTCTTTATAGAAGTTTACAAATGATACATAAAGACGGTGGTGTAGTTAGGTGGGGTAGGATGGGATGGGGGGCAGTCCGGCCCTGGTGCTGTCTTGGTGGAGGCATTGGCACCTGTCCTCCTCGCTGACCCCCCCCCTAACTCTACCACGCTCACATGCCCCCTTCCCTTCCCCCGTACCTCTTTAATGTTCTCTATGCGAGCAGCAACTCTAACCTACTGCTCACACCAGTGTCAGCTCTTTGATGTCACTTCCTGGACCCACGCCTAGGAAGTGACATCAGAGGAAGAGCCTAGGAAGTGACATCAGAGGAAGAGCCGTGAACTTGAGCTGCTCAAGCTGGGAATATTAAAGAGGTATGGGGGGAAGGGAAGGGCAGAGCACATGTGGCAGGAGAGAGCAGGGAAGGAGCGGATGGAGGTGGGGGGAGGTGAAGAAGAGGACAGGGGAGGGGTGCCACCGCTACACCACTACATAAAGAGTAACATTTCTATATTAAGAAATCATTCCAATGTGGATTAATACAAATAGGACAAGCTCATTATAATCAAAATTATTGACTTGGAAATCTGAAGCCCACTACTAAGAAGGGGGAAAAGAAAGGAGAAAACAACATTATTTTCCCAAAATATCAATACCCCCTCCCCCCCAAAAAAAAGGCTGTTAGCAGATAACATATACAGTATAAGCAGATTCAATCAACCTTTCTTTTCTTTTTTTTTTAAAAAATTCTTTATTGATTTTCAATTTGAGTACAAAGTGCTATAAATTTTACACACAATTAATATCATGAATAGCACTACATTCGATCAAAGAATAATACAAAATTTATTTCCCCCCTCCCTCCCAACCTACCTGGATGTGTGTGCAAATCAAATAGGAAATAAAGGCATTATACAACTAGTCAGAGTTAACAAAATTTGTTAATGGACCCCATGTTATTTTAAATGGTTTATTATGACCCAATATTTCTGAATTCATTTTTTCATATCTATAACATAGACTTAAGGTTTCCCACCAAAAGGAAAAATTAAGCCTGTGCCAGTTTTTCCAGTTTTTGGTAATCATTTGCATGGTAATCCCTGTCATAATGATAGTCTGCTTTTATATCTATCTAATGGAGGTTTAGCTTTCAAGAATGTCCCACAGATGACCACATCGTAGGACAATAGAATCAATGCTTTCAGTATCATATTAATTTGTCCCCATATTGATTTACAGAAATTGAGTATCAAGGGACAATAAAACAACAAATGATCCAGTGTCCCTACATCAAGGTGACAGTGCCAGCATCTATTAGAACAGGGGTGTCCAACCTTTTGGCTTCCCTGGGCCGCATTGGCCAAAAAAAATGTTTTTGGGGCCACGCAAACGCTGCAGCAAGACAGAGGAGGGAGCCGGCAAACACCCGGGGGCAGCAGAGGAAAACACTGCATCGCCCTTGACCGGAGCCGCACAAAATACTTCACGGGGCTGCATGCGGCCCTCGGGCAGCAGGTTGGACACCCCTGTATTAGACTTTCTATCAACCTTTCTGATGTAGAGAATGGAAAGCCACACTGAAACATTAGTTCTCCCAGGCTACTTTTTACTTGTAGAGACGGAAAGAGCATATCTTAGAATTGTTTCTTGGGCCTGGACCTTCTGATACTAACATGCCTGGGCCTACTTGTGCTATCAGGCCTCACTATACTACTTGATGAGACACTGACATGGGATGCTTAAAATTTCTCCTGCACTGGAAAGTAGAGATGACTGTATATAGTTAATCATATGGCACTGAGGCAAGCATATATTTCCTAAGTTGCCTTCATATGTTAGAGTAAAAGATGCCTTCGTGGTGCTGTGGTGGTGTATTATTTTGAGTGCCATAGCTATCAAGCGTAGAGCAGCTGATGGCACAGAATTAAAGGGAACACTTGGTATGTTCCATGTATATGCAATCATATCTTGGCACCAAACACTCTCTCAGTGGAAAACATCTGTAGCAGCTGATCTAACGTCCAACCTTCAATTTTCTCCAGAAACAGCTTACGGTATATTAGAGGCTGCATTGATTATTCACTTTGGTTGGATTTTATTTTTGCTTGATTTATTTTTTGCTATACTTATGTTCAGGAATCACGGTGAGGAGAAAAATATCATGTTTCCAGTTTTGCATGGGAAAAAATTACATGTAACATTGACATTTTTAAGCAGGCCTTTATTTCTTGTAACACCACAGTGGCAAAGATGGGGCAAAGCTTGGACGGATGGGGGTATCAACTTTGATCTCGTTCAACAAAATTCTTTAATTTTTACCAGAGATATAGACACCAATTTTTTTTTTCTCCCTGTGATCTCAACAAAAGGGCTCCTTTAACGAAGGCGCGTTAGGGCCTTCACGCGCAGAATAGCGCGCGCTAGCCACTACCGCTTCCTCTTGAGCAGGTGGTAGTTTTTTGGCTAGCGCGCGCTAATTCGGTGCATGCGCTAAAAACGCTAGCGCACCTTCGTAAAAGGAGCCCAAAATGTAAGGAAAATGGGGCTACAAGGAAATTTAGCAGTCTGCAGATGTCCAAAATCAGATATTGTATGGTTCACTGTGCTTTTTGTGTGTGTGTTTGTGTGAATTTGTTACGTATTTTTGCAACCAATCTTTCTCATTAAGAAAGGTTGAGCAAACCAATCCGATGAACCACAGAGCTTGGGACGGCTCATCAGATTTATCTTTTAGAGAGGTATGCACACCCATAGAGTGCATTGTTTTGCCTTGGTTATCTCTTAGCAATGTTCCATGGCTGCTGTGTTAGTTAAATACAAAATGTTAATTTGTCAAAGCTGCATTTAGTGGAGCAAGAAATGGCAACAGGTGTTTGGTAGGCTGTGGAATGTAATATAATTTCATGCAGATGAGTTTAAAAGTTTAACTCTTTCCTTGACTAGTCCTCTCTTCCATAGTAATAGATACTATGGAAGAGAGGACTAAACATTTAGTAGTGGTCCTAACAGCAGAGATATATACTTACTATACATTAAGCATGCACATATTATAATTAATTTGATTATTAAACACATTATACAGTGGTTCTCAAACCTATCCTGAGGGACCATCAGCTAGTTGAGTTTTCAGGATATTATTAATGAGTATACAGTAATATGAGAGAGATTTGCATATAATGGAAGTAATAAGCGTACTAATTTATCTCATGCAAATTCATTAGTAATATCCTGAAAACTCAACTAGCTGATGGTCCCTCAGAATAGGTTTGAGAATGTCTACATTATACCCATACAGACTCTGTTACTGTGCATGTGTTTATGTGCGCTAACCCCTGAGATCCATATAGGTCAGCCAAAGTTGGGCATGCAGGGCAGATGCCCATGTAAATTAATGAGTCCAAGAGGTGTAAACAAGCAATAATTGGAGTTAACTGTCATCAATATGGATTTGGGTTCATATTTGCTCTTGTTACTATTCTGTAACATCCATGCCTAAACTTTATAGCATGTAACTCAAAAGAGGGATGGCCATGGGAGGGGCACAGGCAGATCAGGAGTGTTCCCAGAAATTATGCACGATGTTATAGAATACTTTGTTTTGCATGCCCGACTGTTATCAGATTTCAGCTGGAGTAAGCCCTTGGGATCAAAGTCCAAAGCTGGAATCTGCTGTAATTGCTCTTCTATAAACCCCCCATGCACAGCCATTAAAAAAAAAAAATTATTGCAGGAGCACTTACTGCCATCCATTTTACAGCCAGTAAGGGCTCTTGTGCTATCTGTTCGTTAACCAGTTAGCATAAGGCAATGTAGATGCACTAACTAGTTAGTGCAGGAAAGACTACTCTCTGCCCCAGACATGTTGCTCTAAAAAAAAAAATAAATGTATAACTCATGCATATTCCAAAACTACTGTATGATATTGCAGTGCATCTCATGGCAGATTATTTTTTGCTATGAAATAACATATAAAGGAACAAGGCCTACTTCAAACAACTTTTAACATACAGTGGTGCTCAGATTCCAAGATGGAAGGTGAAAGAACTCAGAAAGGGCAACAGCCCTAAAGAGTCTTAAATGGTATCGATCATTGCACCGGGTTGTAAAAGATGTTATGAAGTACTAATAGGTGGTTTGTAAAATTCATAAATCCGAAGATTGCAAAAGGTTTATAGTCCAATTTTTAAGCAACTTTAAATGGTTAGAGCTTCAATGAAGTAAATAACTTAGCTGAGATATAAAGAGTGCATAGGTGTAACCGGGTCCTGACGCGTTTCGCCGCTATGGCTTCTTCAGAGAACCCACTCGCAATCAATATATTCACTGCTTGTTTTCAGTATAAGTCCTACAATATCAAAGAACAAAGTGCATGGAAATGTTGAAATGGATAATATTAACTAAACCAAAAACTTTACCAGACTCTCGACGCTGTCGGCGGGACACCTACTGTTGATTCTGTAATCTTTCAGTTTCCTGTGACGTAAGCGCTCAGCTGAGCACCCGGCATTTATACACTGAAGAAGATGTCAGTCATCTAGTGGAGGAACGCCCACCATTCTACTTCTTTATTCAGGCCAGAGGGAGCAACCGTCCTCCAGTGATAGATCCAGCTTTGTTCACGTTTCCATAGCCATGCCTGGGTATTGCCTCCTCTACTGCCATGAGCCACCTCTAATACCGTGAATTGTAAATCTTGAAGCCCGGTGCAATGATCGATACCATTTAAGACTCTTTAGGGCTGTTGCCCTTTCTGAGTTCTTTCACCTTCCATCTTGGAATCTGAGCACCACTGTATGTTAAAAGTTGTTTGAAGTAGGCCTTGTTCCTTTATATGTTATTTCATCGTTAATGGCCCTTTAGGAACATTCTTTTTGAAACATACCCAGTTGTTTATATTGAGATTATTTTTTGCTGCATTAGGTACACATTAGTGCCTAATGCAGCATAGTAAAAGGACCTCTAAATCATTTTGCCTGGAGTTTATATAATTTTTTAGTTCATAAACCATCATATTCGTTGGGTTTAAGTTTGCAATCCTTTGTTTTTCATTAAAATATTTTCTGGATAAATGGAGGAACATTTGTTTATACAACCTTACAGAGCAGTGGTTTTAAACCTGTCCTGGGGGACCCCCAGCCAGTCGGGTTTTCAAGATATCCCTAATGAATATGCATGAGGCAGATTTGCATGCTTGTGACCTCTATTATATGCAAGTCTGCCTCAGGCATATTCATAAGAGCATAAGAATTGCCGCTGCTGAGTCAGACCAGTGGTCCATCGTGCCCAGTAGTCCGCTCACGTGGCGGCCCTTAGGTCAAAGACCAGTACCTTGATTGAGTCTAGCCTTACATGCGTATGTTCCGGTTCAGCAGGAACTTGTCTAACCTTGTCTTGAATCCTTGGAGGGTGCTTTCCCCTATAACAGCCTCCGGAAGAGCGTTCCAGATTTCTACCACTCTCTGGGTGAAGAAGAACTTCCTTACGTTTGTACGGAATCTATCCCCTTTTAACTTTAGAGAGTGCCCTCTCGTTCTCTCTACCTTGGAGAGGGTGAACAACCTGTCTTTATCTACTAAGTCTATTCCCTTCATTATCTTGAATGTTTCGATCATGTCCCATCTCAGTCTCCTCTTTTCAAGGGAGAAGAGGCCCAGTTTCTCTAATCTCTCACTGTACGGCAACTCCTCCAGTCCCTTAATCATTTTAGTCGCTCTTCTCTGGACCCTTTCGAGTAGTACAATGTCCTTCTTCATGTACAGCGACCAGTGCTGGACGCAGTATTCCAGGTGCGGGCGTACCAGCGGCATGATAACCTTCTGTTTGTGATCCCCTTCTTAATCATTCCTAGCATTCTGTTTGCCCTTTTTGCCACCGCCACAAATTGCACTGACGGCGTCATTGACTTGTCTACCAGTACTCCCAAGTCTTTTTCCTGGGGGGTCTCTCTGAGTACTGCATCGGACATCCTGTATTCGTGAATAAAATTTTTGTTACCTACATGTATTACCTTGCACTTATCCACATTAAACCTCATTTGCCATGTCATGGCCCATTCCTCGAGCGTGTTTATGTCACATTGCAGGTCTTCGCAATCCTTCATTAGGGATATCTTGAAAACCCAACTGGCTGGGAGTCTCCCAGGACAGATTTACTCTTAAGAACCACTGTTACAGAGCATATATAGCATTCCCATGAAGAGGCATTTTTGATATGATGTTTACGTCCAATGATAGACAGTTTGTTGAAAATGTCTAAAGTTGTAATCTTGAATATAGCAATTTCTGAACTGGAAAAAATGTCTGTTTTGTTTAAAAAATCACTATTTTCTAGACATTTTTATACTCATTACACATTTCTATAGGTACCAAAAAAAGACATCCTAGAGAAAAGCACACAAAACAAAGCCATAGGGATGGCTGTGTGGCACCATTCTTAGTAAACTGGCCACACAGACATCCCAGTAGAGCAGCGTGGCAACCTAGTGGTCACTGCAGTTGGCTTCACATAAAGGGATCCAGGAACAAATTCTTTCTAAACCCCTTCATATATATATTTATTATTTAGGACCATTGACACAGATGCATGCTTAAACGTGGACTTGTAGAATCATTAGTTTCCACAATTTAGGTTTCAACCTTGATTGTGCTTCTCCTGTTTCATTTTTGATCTTCTAAACTAAACTAAACCTTAAGTTTGTATACCGCATCATCTCCACAGAAGTAGAGCTCGGCACGGTTTACAGGAGTTGGTATAGAAAAGAACTACAATGAAAAGTAGAAGGACTTAGAGAGAGAAGTTTAGAGGGACTTTGTATATCGATGAGGGAGGGGTCTCCACTTGGCCATCTCTGTAACTATGAAAAATATTTGGAAATATTTAGAATATTATGTTATATTGATTTTTGATTTGTTGTATTGTATGTGATTCTGTTTGTGTATGTACTTTACTGTGACATGCCTTGTGAAAGGCGGGGTATAAATAAATAAATACAAATACAACAGCTAGGAAGTCTAAGGAGTTATAGGCCTATATTCTGTAGAAGTTATATACTTGTATGTACCAGTGGTTAGTAAATGCATATTCACCTATCCTTAGATTTTTTAAAATTATACAGCTACAGAGCCAGCTCTGGTGTGTAAATTAATGCAATGTCCACTCTGGTGGAATATAGGCCTTTCTCACATTTAAGAAATCTGTATATAGTGTATATAGTAAAACCTTGGATTGCAAGTAACTTGGTTTGCAAGTGTTTTTGCAAGACAAGCAAAACATTTTATTAAATTTTAACTTGATATACAAGCAATGTCTTGCAATACAAGTACATATAGTATTTTTATTAAAGTTTTTGAGTTCTGGAACGAATCATCCGAGTTTCCATTATTTCCTATGGGGAAATTCGCTTTGATATACGAGTGCTTTGGATTGCAAGCATGCTTCTGGAACAAATTATGCTCGCAAACCAAGCTTTGACTATATATGAAAATGTCAAATGTCTGCTGAATGAATGTTATACCCCTTCCTCATGCTTGGTTTTATTTTCAGGTGTCAGGATGAGTGTCCAGTTGGTTCTTATGGTGTTCACTGTGCACAGACTTGCCAGTGTCTGAATGGTGGAAAGTGCTATCACATCAGTGGAGCATGTCTCTGTGAACCAGGATATACTGGGGAGCATTGTGAAACAAGGGTTTGTTCCGATGACATCTATGGAATAAAGTGCGACAAAAAATGCCCCTGTCATGTACATTTCACCCAGAGGTAAGCTGGCCATCCTTGATTCTAGCTGGGTCTTTCATTTTAAAAGGTTTGCACTTGTTGAAACTCGAGGAACAGAATGAAATGGTGGGAAAATGATGCACTGGAACAATTCTTAAAGTGTGTTTCATAGCAATGATTTTCTTTTAGTTTCTGCTATCCTTGATGTAGCCTCACCCCTCACTTTAGCCTCTGTAGCTGTGGGTGAAGCCGAGTGTCACTGACAGGACTTATTCTCAGAGAATGCTGCAAAATACAAGCTTCCCCCATTTAGGCTGTGCCAGGAACAGGTGAAATACTGGATAAAAAAAGCTTTTGTTAAGTCCCTGATGTTAGGAGAATCAATACATATTACATGGGTAAGAGATCACACAATATTAAAGTGCACATAAGTGTAAATTTATTGTACTTACAAGTTAAAAAAAATAAAAACTAGAGTATGTTAAGACTCTATGAAATTTTAATAAATACTTTGAGTGAAATACTTTAAAACCAATTAAAAAAATCCCTACTGGCCAGTGTCTACAGTCTAAACTGTAAAGTGAAAGATGTATAGCCACAGTGAAACTAGTCAATTATCGGTTATTGTATTTTAACTGGATAAATAAGTTCAATTTAAAACATAAATTGTGCTGCAGAATTTTGTCTAAATGGGATTATGCCCAGCAGACTGAGTACCGTCAGCCGCTGACCGGCGTTGTGTCGGCTGTCCCTCTGACATCACTTCCGTAGGCGATGGGCTTGGAAATGGGGTCGGAGAGAGGCCACACTGACGTGGACAGCAAAGTTTGTGATGCGACTCGTGCGGGAAAAATGAAAGAGGTACGAGGGAAGGGAAGGGGTGCGTGTGGCAAGGGGGAGGACGGGTGCATGAAGACTGCGCCCAGGGCAGATTGCCCCCTGCACTCCCCTTACTACGAAAGTGGGGCCCTTTTCCTAAGCTTTGATAAAGTGGTCTATTTTTAGAGTCGGATTCACACAGGCACTTGTTTGATTCTATAAAATGGATGCATTTCCTATTTTTCCAATTAATAGCTGTGCACTAATTTCCCAGTTAGTGCAGGAGCCCTTACTGACATCTATTTACTAGGTGGTAAGGGCTTCTGCACTAACCACACACTAATCAGTTAGCATGTGGCAACACAGCTATGCTAACTGATTAGCACTTGGCGTGCACTACTGTCTACCCCCAAACTCACCCCCAGTGTTAAAAAATATTTTCTATTTTTTTAGCTCTAGCTTGTGCAGACCATAAAACTGCTGTGGGATGCCTGAGCATGCCCTGCAGCAGTGGATTTTTTTTTTTTTTTATCATGAAAGTTTATTGAAAATTTTTTACAGAACAGAAAGAAAACAGTGGATTTTAACCTTTGGTAAGCACACACTAGTGCTTACTGCAGCTTAGTAAAAATGCATTAGACTCTTAAGGGCAGAGTGTGGCGCAGTGGTTAAAGCTACAGCCTCAGCACCCTGAGGTTGTGGGTTCAAACCCATGCTGTGCCTTGTGACCCTGGGAAAGTCACTTAATCCCCCCAAAATCCTATGTACAGGAATGAGAAAGAAAATCAAATCTATATCCTATAACTTTCTCACTTTATACTCAAAAATGAATTGACATAGAGACTATAAATATCATGTCAGTTGCTCGACCTACAGCTAAGTAGTTTTGACACACTTTGGCATACATTTTTTGGAACAGTTTTGATAATTCTGAAGTGTCTGACTATAGGTAGGAGGGGGATTAGGAGCCGGTGAAGACCTTCTTCCCTTTCTAGTGCGGCAGCAACTAACTGTCACGCACGGGGATCTGAGGCTCTCCCCTTATTATTCATTATTATCTCATCAAGTTTTGATGTGAATGAAACTTTCAATGAACTTGTGGCGAAATTCAATTCATTTTTTAGTATAAAGTAAGAAAGTTATAGGATATAAAGTCACTTAATCCCCCCATTGGCCCAGGTACATTAGATAGATTGTGAGCCCGCTGGGACAGACGGGGAAACATGCTTGAGTACCTGAATAAATTCATGTAAACCATTCTAAGCTCCCCTGGGAGAACAGTATAGAAAATTGAATAAATAAATAATGTGCTCACTCAGCCAGTTTATGTATTTTAGCAGCAGATTATCAAAATGGCTTACTGAGGTCTTTGCTGAGTTTTCTAGCCGTCTCCGATATTGCCATGTAAATGTAGTACAACGAGGTCATTAATATTAAAATGATCACGCCAAGCGATTCTCTATAATCGCTGAGTGATTCTCTAACCTCATTTGCCAAAATTTGCCAAAATTTGATAGGCTCAAGCACTGACAGGAAAGTAAAGTTTGATAGCTCAACCCCGCCCCCCCCCAAGCAAATTAAAATACAGGCAGTCTCTGGTTTAAGAACGCTCGACTTACATCAAACTCATACTTATGAACCGGGGTACTACCTCTCCCTTCCTATTGCCCCTTCTTCCTCCCTTCCTGTCCAAATGTGACCCTTCTCCTCCCTTCTGTGTCCCAACGCGCCCCCTCGTTGTCGTTCCGTGTCCCAAATTCGTGCCTCCCATGTTTACCTCCTCTGGCCAGCTCCCTCTTCCCAGCAGCACTTCTCTTGTCAAAGCCACGAGTGGCGTCTCTTGTACATGGTCCCCTGGTCTTCATAAAGCCACAATCGGTGGCTCGTGCTTGCGACCTGGTGACCTGGAAGCCTTCCCTCTGCCGCGTCACAGTCACCTGACACTGTTAATCCCCACCCAAGCAAATTAAAATAATAATGAAAAAAAAAAAAAATTGAAGATCGGCATCAGAGAAGCCCACTCCCTCCCGCCGCCAAGCAACGTCCCCCCAACACCCCACCTGGTAGTGGGAGAGATGCCCACTCCCTCACACTGCTGACATCAAGCGACCCCCCCCACACACACACACCAACTAGGCTAGGCACCTGGGCCAATCAGGCCTTAGGATTAGTGGGGATGGGCGGACCCGCTATGCCTAAGGCCTGATTGGTCCAGGCTTCTAGAGCCTGGGCCAATAAGGCCTTAGATTTAGCGGGGATGGGCCGGGAAGGGGCGAGCCCATCTCATTTCCATGAGGCGGGCCTGTCGGCTGGACGGCAGCAAGACCCGTCCAGCCGACCAACATTTAAAGGTTAGTTGGGGGAGGGAGATTAGTTGGGACGGGGGGTCGTCGGGCTTTCTGGCAGGAGGAGTTGGGCATCCTCCTGTCGGCCATTATGAGTTTGGGGGGGAGGGGGGTTCGGGGTTCCGACAGGAGGAGTTGGGCATCCTCCTGTTGGCGATTATCAGTTTGGGGGGAGGGGGAGTTCGGGGTTCGGGGTTCCGACAGGAGGAGTTGGGCATCCTCCTGCCGGTGATGGGACAGGCGGCCGCTATACTTATTGCAGCAAGGAGAGATCCCTTGCAGCGATAAGTGTAGCGACTGTGTCTAATTTAACCCTATTATCTAACCCTTAACCCTATTCTCTAACCGGCGTCTGTACCATGGACGCTGGTTACAGAATCGGGGTTTAGTGTAGGACCGATTCTGTATAGGACACCTCTCCTGGGCGTCCTATACAGAATCAGGGCCTAAGTTCATATTCAACATAGCAGTATATAGGGCTTTATATTTTATTTATTTAGGAAGTCTCGCACTAATTTTTTCATTAGCATGCAGGACTTGGTAACACTTACTGCCTCCTATTTAGGCTCTCTCATACTTAGGATGTACTAGATGCTTCTACATATTAACTCAGCATTATCCAGTTAGCATGCACTAATGCAGAGCGCTAGCTGGTTAACACTTCCACTTTAATTCTCTGTAATAACATGCCTCCTCTCCCCCACAAAAAAAAATAATTAGTTAATGTGTTTAGCATGCACTAACAAGCAAAACACTTTAATACTTTTGCAGTAGTCAGTGGCAAAGTGACTTCTCCGGCGTGAGCAGCGTGACCATGTCAGTGTCAGCTCACCCTGTGATGTCACTTCCTAGGCGCGGGTCCCAGAAGTGACATCAGAGAGCGTTGATGCCAATGCGGGCAGCAACCGAGGAAGTCAAAAAGGTATGGAGGAAGGCAAGGGGTGTGTGTACGCAGCAAAGAGAGAAGCAGGAAGGGCAGAGAGGAGGAGGTGTGTCATGCCCTTAGGAAGGCTCCCCCCCCCCACACACACTTACTACATCACTGGTAATAGCCTTTTCTTCATATGCTAGAGCCCACTGGACCCCTCTTAAGATGTTCAGATCTCACTTTCTAAATTCCAGGAAGTGTTGGCATTGTAGCACTGCAACTGAGGACCTTTACTCTCATGCTTTATTATTGCCCTGTGGTTCACATATGTTGGGAATCTATCCGGGGTGTTATTAAAAAGTTACTGCCCATATCCAATGAGGTATCCTATAAGCTTATTATGTTTCATTCCATAGCTATTCACGGTGCATTAAATTATTGGCTTGGCGCTAGCCATCCAGATGATTTTTTGCCAACTGGAAGTCTGCTTCAACATTAAACAGAACTTTTGGGGTGGAATGTAAAGCCAAAACTTAAGTTTGTGAGTCCATTAGGGACAGAAAAAGTTCCTGTAATAGCAGCACAATAATAGTAGTGGTAAAAGTAGTAAATGATCTTACAAATCACACGTGATCTGTAGAGAAAATGTGGTCCATAATGACCCCCTTCCTGATATTAAAAAAAACAAACTTGCCCAAATAGTCTAGTGACCCTCTCCTTCCAAAATAGTCCCTGGTGTCTAGTGGTACCCATTCCCCCCATCCCCAACCAGACTTAACTTGAAAAAAAACAAGCCCTCCAGGTCCAGTGCCTCTTGCCTCAAGCAGTACCATCATCTTTAAAATGGCGGCTTGCATCCTGGGACCAGTCTACCTTAGAAAGGGATAGGCAGGAATGATGCCTAGATGACAATTCTGCTAGGTGTGAAGTTGGGTTAGAGCCAGGCAGACTTCTATGGTCTGTGTCCCTTAAATGACAACGATAAATCAGGATCACGTATGGGTATTCGATATCACATTCATATCATATGCTATGAATGTGAGGGTGTTAATGGGGACAGAAAAAAATCTTACGGCTGAAAGTAGGAAGTAAAATGTTAGCAGTATGGATGGATTGTGGGTTAATCATGTATTGATAATGAATGTAATTATGATGCAGCCATAATAATAATATGCCTCTGGCCGCCTTTTTGGGCAGACTGAATGGACCATGCAGGGTTTTATGTATTGTGATTTATTAGGTTACTCTTTTTTACTATGTTACTATGACTCAGTGTTTCCAAAATCAGTCTTGGATAGGGTTGCCACATGGCTCCAGAAAAAGGAGGACTGATTGAGACATCTAGGTTTTACTTCCATTGAAAGTCCTGGAGTACCCCTTGCCAGTCATGTACCAGAATATCCACAATGCATATTCATGAAAGAGATTTGCATATAATGGAGGCAGTGTATGTAAATCAATGGCATGCTCCAGGACTGATTTGGGAAACACTGTACTAGAAGCATCAGATCACATGGCGTGGAAACTGCAGGTTGTTTTTGTGGATTAAATTGCATTCCTTAAAAATGTCTCCCCCTACTAGCAGAGAATGCTTTTTTTTTAAATCCTGACCACGTGGAAAGGAAGAAATCCCCATATGAACACATACTCCTCCTCCTCCTGTGTGAAGGAGAAATAATTTCTGTGGTCTCGGCACAGCACTCTCAATTCCATCATCCCTTAGAAGTCTGTGCATGTGTGAGAAGAACCCTTCAATCTTTCCTCTCTGTATAGGAAATCCATCCCCAGCCTGGTCTTCTCTTTGTATGAGAAAGAAGTGAAGGATTCCTTCTGATCAGAGCATATCTCTGTTCTGGAGGCCTGAAGGTGGCTCGGGGTCCCCAGAACTTCAGTTTCTGGTGGTATTTTTAATCTGGAAAACAGTATGAAACCCATGATTTTTATTTTTTTGCTCCATTGGCTCGTAAATGCCCCGTTCTGATCTACATTTTTCTCACAAGATAGTAACAACCTACTGTGTTTTTAATTGGTAAGATGAGTTATTTCTTTATGTATATTTATGAGTTTTACTTTATTCTTTTATGTGTCTATTAATGGTTTTTAATGTACCCCAGTTTGCATAGTGTGATTTGACAGGATTCAATACATTTTAAATAAATAATTTAATTTGAAGTGGCATACATATTCTGTTGCTCCACAGAAAGTTTGATGTGGATTACAAGGAGAAATAGTCATCTTCCCAGCAGAGAATATTAAATATTAAAATACAATATTAAAATACAATACAGAAATTTAGAGTAACCCATCATTTAATAAATCCTAACAAATAATGTTTCTATGGCAAATATCTGCATACAGAAAGAAAGAATAGCAAGATTTATTGTTGTGGAAAAGATGTGCTCAGTTAACTCCAGCAGTACACAGGCGCATGTTTATCACACACACTCCATGAAGGGGGCTGAGAGCGGGGGCGGGGTGCAAGAAATTGCTTCTGTCAGTGGTTGAAGACGATCTTAAAACAATCTTCCCATTGTAGTGCATTAGATTTGGTTGTTTAGTAAGAGCAAGAGGTTTTGTGAGCCAGAGAGCCTCAAGCGGCTTATTGTATCCACTTTTGGGACTAGTATGTCTGAGCACAGCTGCCAATGTCCATTTGTTAGGAGGTAACAGCTGGCTGGTTGCTCATTCAATGGTGCTGCTGTTTCAGGTGGAGACAGCTGGTTTAAATGTCAGGTACATAAAGTGGGGACTCTACACATTTTAACAAATGTCATTTCAAAAAACACATTGTCCCCACTTCACCTTATACTGAACTAATGGGTGCCATATCATTAACAGACATGTACTGGATGCTTGGCAAGCCTTGTTTCTTTGCTGCATTCAGTATTTGCCGTTATGACCTTTAGCACTGTTCTGGATTCCCTGGCATTCTAATCTACTATAATAAAACGCTAAGCGTGCATGTGCACTCTTACCTGCGTGATCCGTGATCCGTGATCCGTAGGTCCTTGGACACCAGGAGTACGCATGTGCGCTTAGCTGTGCTAGTGGCCGCCAGACAAATTGAAAAGTGATGGCCTCCCTGCTCTCCACCTCGCGCAGTCCTCTATCCCGGAAATACGGCCCTACTGGCCGAATTTTCTTTTTAACTTAAAAGACGCTGTGGCGGCTCCTCTCACAAGCCACTCCTGTGTCAGAAAAGGCTTACGACACAGGCGGCAATCGTGAGAGGAGCCGCCAGAAAGTTAAACAAGCAGAGGGGACCGCAGGAAGGAAAGGGAAGGGCGGCAAGGGACTAAGGGAGCCACGGCGCTATCCTGTCGGCTCCCAGACACAACCTACTTCTCCCGCGGCCCGGAAGACCTACCCAAAAAACCACGGACACCGAGCTCAAACAGCTTCCCGTGGCCCAGCAGAGGCCCCGCACCAGATTGCATTGGCACCCGATGTACAAGTCAGCTGCCCCGGAGCCCAAATCCCACCAACACCAGATGGAAATAGGGAAGGTAAAAGGGGAAATGGGAGCCTGAATATGGGTAGGTAAAACGAAGGGAGAAGGGCTACTGCTGGGCAGGGGGAGCAGGGAAGGAGTGCTGCTGGACAGGGGGGAGAGACAGAAAAAAAGAAAGAAAGGAAAAGCCTAAGTCTACACCTCTATTCTAGCACCCATTAATGTAACGGGCTAAAAAACTAGTAGTTGATAAAATCATTGAAATAATGTGAAATATTTTGGATAGTGCACTGCCTATACTAATGACCATGTACGGTCTTTGTATTAGGGTTTATGTTAATAGATAATTGACATATCTCAAGTTTTGTTGATGGATTATTGTCAGAGAGAAGTTTGGATCGTCAGATATTGACAGCTTATGTACAGTAACGTGGTTGTGTAGCATGTAACTCGGTGGCTCTCAAACCGGTTCTAGGGGACCACCAATCAGTCAGGTTATCAGAATATCTTTAATGAATATGCATGAGAGAGATTTGCATGCCTGTCATCTGCCTTATATGCATCTCTCTCTCATGTTTACACTACGTAACACGATTTTTGTTCCTGGGCAGTAAGTGCTCATGCCTAAAACGTGTAGAAAATGTATGTTATTTCTATAACACTTTGCAGGATAGTCACATTTTGCAATTTACCTATTTAAAATGTGAAAACACCGAATTTTCATCTTTTCATTTTTATAAAAAGCACCGTATGAATAACACTTCACATGTATTTATATTGAAGTTATTAAACTAATAAGAACAGATACTACACTTGATCTTAAAAAGTTGACCATAGAAGACTTAGAAGTGAGCAGTTTTTTTGAGATTTACAATTATATTGTAAGTCACAAATCATCTCCCAGATGTAGTCTCATTATATTGTCCTTGTAGCAGCATTCAGAGTCTAGTATATCCTGGTGGAAGAGCTCACCTTGCTCCTCTGAGTATGCTCCCATGTTCTCCTTGAATGTCTCAAGATGACTATCAAGGACATGAACTTTGAGAGACATCCTACAGACCATTTTACTGTAATTCTTCACAAGATTCTCAACCAACTCCATGTAGTTTTCAGCCTTTTGTTTGCCCAGAAAGCCCCAAACCTCTGCAACAAATCTGTTCCAAGCTGCTTTCTCCTTCCTAGTTAGCTTGGGAATTTCTTTGCATTCCAAGATCTTCTTTATCTGTGGTCTGACGAAGACACCAGCTTTGACCTTTGCCTCGGACAAATCAGGGAAGATTTTTTGAAGGTACGAAGCTGCTAACCCCTTTTCTACAGTTCTGCCAAATTGTTTCATTAGGCCCAATTTGATGTGCAGTAGTGGCATCAGAACCTTACAGGGATCCACCAGTGGTTCCCATTTGACATTGTTTCTCTCTACAGAGAACTTGGTTCTCTGTGGCCAGTCCCACCTTGGTAGTGCATCTTTGTGTCCCTGCTGTCCTAAAGGCAGAGATATTAGGGAAACTTGGTAAAACCACCTTGGAGACCCATTAGGAATACCACCATTTTGAGGACTCCGATGACCTCCCAGCTATACTCATCATACTTCAAGATGCCTTGATGCTGTTGTAATCCTCTTTGAGATGCATTGAGTGAGCCACTGGAAGAGATAGGCATGAGCTGTCAATGAAGAGATGCCACTCTTTTGGGGTACAGGCGATTCCAGTTGCCTCAAACAGACTGGTCACATTGTGGCAAAAGCAGAGCCCATCTTGACGGGTCAAGAAAATAGAAAAAGCTTGATGATGCTTCCTCTGATCTGTGACTTGCACACTACTACTACTATTTAACATTTATATAGCACTGAAAGGCTTATGCAGTGCTGTACATTTTATTTTATTTATTTATTTATTTGATTTTTATCCCATCCTCCCAGTAGCTCAGAATGGTCTACAAGCAAACATTCACAGTGGAGCATATTTGGACAATACAGAGACTATACAGAAGTTTAAATACATTTGGTCAACACAAGACTATACAGTAGTTTAGTACAAGGACTATACAGTAATTTAGTACAGGTTAAGAATGGACTGTACAGTAATTTAAGTAGAGGTTTCAAAGGGGGAGAGAGGTTGGAGGGGGGTTTAAGGGGGAGAGGCATAGGCTGGTTGAATTTTAGTTGAAGAGGAGGGTCTTTACCGCTTTACGGAAGGTCATTAATGAGTTCTGTAGTCTGATATGTAATAGATGATCCCTGCTCTGAAGAGCTTACAGTCTAGTTTGGACAGACAGACTGGACATATAGGGATAGGGGAGTTCCTTGCATAGAGAATGATAGGAACCACATAGGTAATTTTACAGTGAATGGGAGTTAAGAGTTGAAAGCAACCTTAAAAAAGTGGGCTTTTAGTTTGGATTTGAATACTGTAAGAGATGGAGCCTGACTGTGAACAAGCTGAGTGGTCATCTTCCATCTACAGTGCTCCAAATCAGGAGAGAACAGAACCTTGGAATCCGAGCAAGGACAGCATATCGAGGATAGAGAATGGCACAGGGACAAATTCTCCCTGTCCCCACAGGAACTCAATTTCCCCATCTCATCCCCATGAGTTTTGTTACTGTTCCTGTCCCTGCCCCATTCCTGTAAGCTCTGCCTTAACCGCAGAAGGTTCAAACATGATTTTAAAGTGTTTGAGGCTTGTGCAAATGAGGATGGAGTTAGCAGGAATGGAGCAGAGACAGGAAAAGAACTCGCAGGGATGGGAAAATGAGTTCCCGTGGGGACGGGGAAAAATTTGTCCCTGTGTCATTCTCTAATTGAGGAGGCAAAAACTCATAACAATATTTTAGGTACATCAGAAGCAGAAAACCTGTGAGGGAATCCATGGGACTGTTGGATGATCAAGGAGCAAAAGGGGCGATCAGGGAGGATAAGGCCAAAGCGGAGAGACTGAATGAATTCTTTGCTTCGGTCTTTATGGAAGAAGATGCAAGAGATCTACCTGAACTGGAAATGGTTTTCAAGGGTGATGATGCGGAGGAACTAAAAGAAATCTCGTTGACTCTGGAAGATGTACTAAGCCAAATCGACAAGTTAAAAAGGGATAAATCACCTGGACCGAATGGAATACATCCCAGAATACTAAAAAAACTCAAACATGAAATTGCTGAGCTGCTGTTAGTGATTTGTAACCTATGTTTCTATGTTTATCGTTAAAATCGTCTGTAGTACCTGAAGATTGGAGGGTGGCCAATGTTACACCGATTTTTTAAAAGGGTTCCAGGGGAGATCCAGGAAATTACCAACCGGTAAGCCTGACTTCAGTGCCGGGCAAAATGGTGGAAACAATTGTAAAAAATAAAATTGTGGAACACGTAGACAAACATGATTTAATGAGACAGAGTCAGCATGGGTTCAGCCGAGGGAGATCTTTACTTCTTTGAAGGTGTGAATAAACATGTGGATAAAGGTGAGCCGGTTGATGTAGTGTATCTAGATTTTCAGAATACTTTTGATAAAGTTCCTCATGAGAGTCTCCTGAGAAAATTAAAGAGTCTTGGGATAGGTGATAATGTTCAGTTCTGGATTGGGCACTAATATATCTTTAAAAAAAATGTCTGTCTCCCCCTTTTCCATGGTAGCTATTTTTTCTTCCATTTGCATCTTTGTTTTCCTGATTACTCAACCAGCCTCTTAACTTTTCTAGATAGTTTTGCCTGTCTTCTTCTTTCTGTGCTCTTTTGTACTTTATGAAAGCTAACCTTTTTCTTTACCTTCTCAGCTACTACTTTTGAGAACCAAAGCGGCCTTCTGTTTCCTCTTGTTTTTAATTACTTTCCTGACAAAATGGTTTGTTGCCCTTACAATAGCTCCTTTCAGTTTTGCCCACTGCTTTCCTTCTTCTTCTAGATGTTCCCATCTAGACAATTCATTGACATAATCCCCTATCTGAACAAAGTTAGTTTTTTTAAAAGTCTAGAACCTTCACTTTCAAATGAGCCTTTTCTACCCCTATCTTAATAATAAACTACACCATGTGGTAATCACTGGATGTCAAACGATCACCCACTATAATATCAGAAATGCTTTCCCCGTGGAGTCCATTACCAACTGCTGGAACAGTTCTCCTTGTAAAGAATTCAGGATCTCCCTACTTCTAGGAGATCCCACAATAGGGATACCCCAATCAACATCTGGCACATTAAAATAATCTATTAATAGTACTTCTTCTTTTACAGATATATTTTGAATGTCTTCTATTAAATCTCTGTCCATTGTCTGTATACAGTCTCTTCCTCTGTAAACCGCTCTGAACTGTTTGTGGTATTGCGGTATATAAAAATAAAATTATTATCACACCAATGTAAATACATTTTCCATTTCCTCTTTCCATTTTTACCTACAGTGCCTCTTCCTTACCCTGTAGATCCTGCAATTGTGTGTATTTAATATGATATTTAATGCCACTCCCCCTCCTTTTATTCCTACCTTGTCTTTCTGGAACAGATTATAGCTCAGTATAACTATATCCCAGCCATGGTCCTCTGTGAACCACATCTCCATGATCACCACTAAATCCAACTCAACCTTTCTCAAGGGACCCTCGGCCACAAGAGGGCACCCGCTCAAACTCAGGGGTGGAAAATTTCATGGCGACACCAGAAAGTATTTCTTCACAGAGAGAGTGGTTGATCATTGGAACAAGCTTCCAGTGCAGGTGATCGAGGCAGACAGCGTGCCAGACTTTAAGAATAAATGGGATACCCATGTGGGATCCCTACAAGGGTCAAGATAAGAAAATTGGGTCGTTAGGGCATAGACAGGGGGTGGGTAAGCAGAGTGGGCAGACTTGATGGGCTGTAGCCCTTTTCTGCCGTCATCTTCTATGTTTCTATGTAACCTCTTCCATCACAGCCTCTAGATTCAGAACCTTGTTTCCCATATTTTGAGCATTAGTGCATACTGCTTTCTAATATGGGGTGTAAGGAAGAGGAAGACTACATTAGAATCATGGGGATGAGGGAGAAATGCATGAGGGATATGGAAAAGCTGAGCGGAATGGGGGCATGAGAGTGAGTGAGAGGGATCAGAAGGAGAGGGAATTGAGAGAGTAGGAAGGGATGGGGGTGAAGCATAGGAATATGTAGCAGAGGAGGTGCAGGAGAACCATGAGTGAGGGGACAAGAGTGACTGAAAGGATTGAATAAGATGTGCGAAGTAGAGGATTGAGTCACATGCATGTGAGAAAAGGAAGTTCTTGGGAGGATAGATGTGAGAGTATTATCTCACTAAACACAGAAATTTATGAAAATGACTAGACAGTTAAATAAAACTTTATATAATTTAATATAGATTTATGCATATGTGTCACAATTGCTGCAGAAGTTCAGAAACTTTGCCACAGAATTTGCCTTTTAGCTGCTGCAAAAAACAGGGAGCTGGGATTAGCTTCCTTCACCTAGGGTTACCACATGGCTCCAGAAAAAGGAGGACGGTTTGAGACATCCGGGTTTTACTTCTATTGAAAGCAATGGAAATAAAACCTGGAGGTCTCAATCCATCCTCCTTTTTCTGGAGCCATATGGTAACCTTACCTTCACCAACCACTTTTGTTAAGCTCCTTTGATCTGTACTGGCTTAACAGATCTGGAAATCCTCTTTTCTCATTTTGGCTCTTAGACACTTGAGATAACTCTCCAAGGAAAACAATGAATATGGGACTAACTGCTTTAGCCATATCACCGCTGCTCCTTGTAATCTCCAAACCTTGTCTTGATGTTCTCCTGAACCTTGCTACACTATC
Source organism: Geotrypetes seraphini (assembly GCF_902459505.1). Classification (NCBI taxonomy): domain Eukaryota; kingdom Metazoa; phylum Chordata; class Amphibia; order Gymnophiona; family Dermophiidae; genus Geotrypetes; species Geotrypetes seraphini. The sequence continues at coordinate 521,328,587 of NC_047084.1, read as the reverse complement.
ACACTATCTCTCTCTTTTCTGAGTTCCTGTTTTGAGCTTCAGCACAATCCTAAAATAACAGGAAGAACACAAGCCAGAATGGGATCATGTTTAATAGAAAGATGTCCCTTTCAAAGACATTGCCCATTGGAGAGTGTCTGAGATACAATACATTCCTCTTCTCTGAGCTCATCAACTTTGATGTGATTGAGTAATGGATGCTTTTGTCCCTTACAATTGAATGATTTTCATGTTAGACTGTGGTTAAGAACACTGCACCACTTGTGTTTTACAGTGCTGTACATTAAACACGCAAGAGACGGTCCCTGCTCAGAAGAGCTTACAATTAAAAAAGGCTGCGTCATGGGTAGTAACTATAACATAAAAGAATAAAAAAATACCAATAAAAACACAATCCATCTTTTTTGGTTTTGCGTTTAATCTGTGGCAGATGCTTGCCTCTTATTTTTGTTGTGCTCTGTGAAAATACACACATACTTTATCTGGCTGAAAATCCACTTAGGCAGATTAATTTATTTGCTATAAAGCCATTCTACTCATGCAACCCCTGATTTTACCTGCAGAGTTTCTCACAAAAGCTTTGGAATTATATCTTAAAGTGCATTTGACTTGCTTTGAGAAACAAAGGAAAATACTTTTCAGTTCTCTTCTTCTGAATCACACATAGAAGCACTCTAATGCTGTCTGCAGCAGTATTTCAGACTGTAAGAAAGTCATTTTCACTTATATGTGACCATACACGTGTGTAATATTGACTAGTATGAAAGTGCATGCCATGACATGATAATGCATATTTTCACCAGTGGACATGTACAAGAGTAGAATATGGGTAGAGCATGGGTGAAATTCACAGGTAACCGTATAATTATAATATGCTAATCTATGAGTGTATTTAAAAATTATAGGAATGTATATTTATGCCTGCTGCAGAGCAAGTGTAAATGTCCATGTCTGCAAGGTAGGTACAATATCTGCCACTTACATTAGTAGGCACCTTTGTATCTTTATAAAATGACATCTAAGTAGGTGCAGAGAAGGACAACGGAAATGATAAAGGGAATGGGATGTCTTCCCTATGAGTAAAGAGATTAGGGCTCTTCAAATTGGAGAAGAGATGGCTGAGGGGGAGATATGATAGAGGTCTGTAAAATACTGAATGGAGTGGAGCAGATAGACATGAATCACTTGTTTATTTTTTCCATAAATACAAGAACTAGGGGGCACACAATGAAGCTACTAAGTAGTAAATTTAAAACAAATCAGAGAAAATATTTCTTCACTCAGCTTGTAATTAAACTCTGGAATTCATTGCCAGAAAAAGTGGTAAAAGCAGTTAGCTTAGCAGGGTTTAAAAAAGTTTGGATAATTTCCTAAAAGCCCTTAAGCCATTATTAAGAAGGACATGGGAAAATCCACTCCACTCTCTCTTTTTAGGAGAAGCAGCATAAAATCTGAAAGAATAAAGCAACCTGTATTGGCCACATGATGCTGGGCTTGATGAACCATTGATCTATTGCAGTATTTCAGTGCCTATATACTTTTGTAGGGAAAGGGATTGAGACTTGTATACTGTCTTTTTGTAGTTATATAACCACTCTCAAAGTGTTTTACATATAGGTACTTCAAGCATTTTTTCTATCTGTCCTGGTGGGCTCACAATCTATATAATGCCTGTGGCAGTGGAGGATTAAGTGACTTGCCCAGGGTCACAGGGAGCAGTCTGGGGTTTGAACCCATAACCTCAGGGTGCTGAGGCTGTAGCTCTAACCACTATGCCACACTCTCCTCTACCCTCTTAAACCAGGCCCCCTATTAAGAATAGCTATACTGGGTCAGACCAATGGCCCATTTAGCCCAGTATCCTGTTTCCACAGTGGTCAATTCGGGCCACAAGGTCTGAAATAGGACAGAATAGGACAGAAACCCAAATAGTAGAAACATTCCATGCTACTGATGCCAGGGCAAGCAGTGGCTTTCCCCTTGTCTGTCTCAATATCAGACTTCCTCCAGTAACTTGTCCAAACCTTTTGTTAAACCCAGCTATGCTAACCGCTGTTACCACATCTTCAGGCAACGGGTGCCAGAGCTTAACTGTTGTTTGAGTGAAAAAATATTTCCTTCCATTTATTAATTGCCCTCTTAATGGTTGAGTATTAGTCATGTTTAGTATAATATTATTTATCTTTCACCCTACTTCTCTCAGCTGTCACCCCATGTCTGGAGAATGCTCTTGCAGGCCGGGCCGAGCTGGACTCTACTGCAATGAAACGTGCTCTCCAGGATTCTATGGTGAATCTTGTCGGCAAATCTGCAGCTGCCAGAATGGTGCTGACTGTGACAGTGTGACTGGAAAATGCACCTGTGCCCCTGGCTTCACAGTGAGTCTGCTTTGACGTTCTCTTTTCTATTCCCCCAAGTGAAATGCCTTCAGCAGTGATAGGAATAATATCAAATATCCTTTGCATGTGTGTGTCTTGTCATCCTGGACCTTTGTTCCATTTGCCTATTGAGGTCAATGGTGAGCCATACAAACTTCTAAAGCATGACCCTATAATCCCAGGAAAATTAAAGAGCCAGCATTATGCATTTGATTTCATTCACACCCTTCTTGGCTTGAATTTATTATTTATTTGCAGATATAGAAATCCTGGATTTGCAAATTGCATGACAATGATTATGGCATCAATAATATATTAGAGACAGTGGCACTGTATTTTAACAAGTGACCATAGATGTTTGGGAATGAAATACTGTATCAGAAGTAACCACTGGTATAAGTTGAATGCATAGCATTGTGTTCCCCTTAAGGACAAACGAGACCACCTGCTGTTACTGTGGGTTGTTATAATTAACCTTTCAGAACTACTCATTCAAAGTCTTCTCTGAAGTATATTTGGTTAATCTTGAAATTTAAGTACAAATCCTAAACTTATGATTTAAATGTATGCTTTTTTCTTGGTATTTTAGCAGCTAGAATGTTGTGTTTATCTGGTTATAGGGAGCAGATTGCTCAACCCCTTGCCTTCAGGGGACCTATGGAGTAAATTGTTCCTCTGTGTGCAGCTGCAAAAATCAGGCAATGTGTTCTGCGGTGGATGGTTCTTGCATCTGCAAGGCAGGTAAGAGCACAGATTGTTTTTGCATCTGGGGCATCCTAAGGATAAATGCCCAGGTGGAGAATGACTTTCTTCTGAAATGGAGTAAGAATGATTGACTGTTCTTTGTACTACAGAACTATGGAGCCTATGGGTTCTTCTACAACTCCTCTAGATCAGTGGTTCCCAACCCTGTCCTGGAGGACCACCAGGCCAATCAGGTTTTCAGGCTAGCCCTAATGAATATGCATGGAGCAGATTTGCATGCCTGTAACTTCCATTATATGCAAATCTCTCTCATGCATATTTATTAGGGTTAGCTTGATAACCCTATTGGCCTGGTGGTCCTCCAGGACAGGGTTGGGAACCACTGCTCTAGATCTGGTCTTAGATGTTTACAGGTAGGGTTACCAGATTTTGCATCTGGTAAAGGAGGGCACGTGGCCCTTGAGAAAAATCCAGACCTCCCCGAAGATCTCCCTTCCCCTGTAGGCCTTTATTTGTGGTACAGGGTGGCTGGAAAAGATTTTTCCTAGGTGTTTCTGCTTGACTATAGGAGGGATAGGGAAGGGAAAATGCTGGGCTATGAAGAGAAGTTGTGAAGAGGGGATGCATGGCACAGGAGTGATGGGTTGGGTGGAAGAGTAGGAAAGGGGAGATGCTAGATTATAGGAAGAGGGGAAGGGTACACGGTTGAAACTTCACCAAGTGCAACTGAAACCCTTGGGCTGGCACTGAAAACATCACCTACTCCTTCAATCCCTATGTCTGAAAAAACAAACTAGAGGAAAATGTTACACATAATTTTGAGCAGATATTAATGCTGATTGGTAAAAATACCAAGGTATACAGAATGTATATTGCTATCACAGAATATAGAATAGATGTATATTTGAAAGAACTACCTAGAACATGCCTCCTTTCCATGAACCTTTAAATATATCCTCCTATAAATATAACCGCCTCAAATTACTATTGCTTTGGCGGTATATAAAAATAAAATTATTATTATTATTATAAAATTGTTACACAAGCACATATGCTGTTTTGCATATACATATCATATTTATACACATAAACTGGTGCCTAAGAGTTATAAAATTACCTCCAATATGTTTTAAAACAGAGCCCTTTGGTGTCTTTGGTTAGAATCTTTGATCTTCTTATGTCTTTAAGTAGGAAGTTTATTTATAAAATAAAGGTGGGAGTGAATAGGTTTCCTGAGTAGCGAAAGGCCATCTTTTTTGTGTGACTGAGGTGAGCTTCTACTAAAAGTTTTAGTACAATTGTTCTAATGCATTTAATTGTGAGGCACTAGAGTCAAGGAACACCCTGACCTTTCAATTTACTTCTCACTGATTCTATATTTTCCTATTTCAGGCTGGCATGGAGTGGACTGCTCAGTCAACTGCCACAGAGGGACTTGGGGCCTTGGATGCAACCTCACCTGCCAGTGTGTGAATGGAGGGGCTTGTGATGCTTTGCAAGGAACCTGCACTTGTGCTCCAGGGTGGCGTGGAGAAAAATGTGAGCTTACCTGTCAGGTATGTATTTTGAATGCAAATCTGATCTGTTCTACTCTCATGAGTGCTCAATTATATATATATATTTTATCCCAGGACAAGCAGGCAGCACATTCTTGACTGATGGGTGACGGCACCGACGGAGCCCCGGTACGGACAATTTTAGAATGATTGCACTCTAAGAACTTAGAAAGTTCTAGCTAGGCCGCACCGCGCGTGTGCCATCCCACCCGACAGAGGCGCGTGGTCCCCAGTTTCTTAGTTTCCGCGGAGCTAAGAAGACTCATGTTTCCAACGGCTGTTGGACTCTCTTTTTTCGCCTTCCCGCTCGCGTAATTTTTCTTGTGAATTTATTCATTTTTTCTTCTTTTCTTATTTTCCTAAAAAAAAAGTCTATTTTTTTTTACTTTTTTTGGTCGGCTCCGGCGGGGCCTGTTGGCACCATCGAAGCCTCGGGCTTCGATTTTGCTACTGCCATTTTTCTTTTCATGCCCCCTTCTCTGGGTTTTAAGAAGTGTCAGCGGTGTGCACGCCCTATTTCTTTATCCGACCCGCACAAGTGGTGCCTTCAGTGTTTGGGTCCGGACCATAGGGCAGAAATGTGCACCCGCTGTAGTTCTCTTCAAAAGAGAACTTTGAAGAACCGCCAAATTCAACAGCGGATTCTTTTCGGAGCCGCTATGGAAGTTCCACCGGCGTCGACTCCGGCACCGGTGGTTTCGACACCGCAAGAGGTCTCTTCGGTGTCGCACCCTTCAGGTAAGCCGGCTAAGAAGCCATCTCCTTCTGTTCTTGGCCCGCCAGTCAAACAAGCAGTGAGCCAAGTCCTGCAGACTGCGCGCCGGCCCCGCAAACGCTCTGCTCCCATAGAAGTCACTGCTCTTCATCGGCATCGACTTCGCCTGAGCATCGAGCGGCACCGCAGGTACCGAACAAGAATAAAGCGGTACCGGTGCCATCGGGACTGTCTCTGGATGAGGGTTTAGCATCCATCCTTCAGGTCCAGCTTAAGGAGCAATTGCAACACCTGCTCCTGGCTCTGCTAACTCTGAACCTTCCGGTGTCGGTGCCCACAGAGCCTGCGGTACCGATAGTCGACCAGCCTATGTTGTCAGCATTGACGTTATCGGCACCGCTTAAATCTGCCTCTTCCATTTCTATGCCTGTCTTATCGGCAGAGCCAAAGTCTCTTCGACGTACGGCTCACTCGGCCTCTGATCCGGTACCGCTCTCTGACACCCATCCCGTTTTACAGTCACCGGGTACGGTGTCGATGCGTTCAGGCAAATCGATACGCAAAACCAGGCATACCGAATCCTCTACCCCTTTGTCTCAGGGCCGTCTCCCATCGGTACGGGACCCTGATTTATGGGATGACTCCGATGATCCCCTCGGTACCGAGGAGGATTTTTCATCGGATGAGGCTGACCCATCGGTGCAGGATCCTGCTAGTAAGCCAGAGCACTCTTCCTTCACCAAATTTCTTAGGGAAATGTCAGACACCCTTTCTCTTCCCTTGGAATCTGATTCTAAGAAGTCAAAAGCATTCTTGGAGGCTTTGGACTTTGAACAACCTCCCAAAGAATTTTTAAAGTTACCCCTTCATGATATCTTAAGGGAAACTTTTTACAAAAATTTGGAAACTCCTCTCACTATTCCAGGAGCTCCAAGGAAGTTGGAATCACTTTATAAAGTTATTGCTATCCCAGGGTTTGACAAACCTCAGCTTCCACATGAATCTTGGTGGAGTCAACCCTCAAAAATTCTGCAGGCTCTAGTGTATATGCCTCTGTCCCTCCTGGCAGAGAAGGCAAGGCCATGGATAAATTTGGTAAACGACTTTACCAAAATGCTATGTTGGCCAACCGTTCAGGTAACTATGCGTTTCACTTTTCCTTTTACCTGAAACATCTTATCCAGCAGATGGCCACTTTTCAGAAATATATTCCTGACCGCAAGCTTTCTGCTTTTCAACAATGCTCTGCCAGTCTCTTACAACTCAGGAAGTTTATGGTCCGTTCCATCTATGACACTTTTGAACTGACCTCCCGAGCTACTGCTATGGCTGTAGCGATGAGACGATTGGCGTGGCTTCGCGTCTCAGACCTTGATGTGAACCACCAGGACCGCCTTGCCAATGCTCCCTGCCTGGGTGATGAGCTGTTTGGTGAATCTCTGGATACCACCACCCAGAAGCTTTCTGCTCATGAGACGAGGTGGGATACTTTATTGAAAAACAAGAAGAAACCCCCTCCTCCTCGTCCTTTCAGGCAGCAGACGTCCTATCAGAGGCGTTTTTTGGCTCGGCCGATTCAGCCTCATCCTCCTCAGCCTCGGAGGCAACGACAGCAACAACAACAGGCTTGCCAACAACAGCCGCCTGCCATGAAGCCTGTTGCTCAGCCTAAACCAACTCAGCCCTTTTGACTCGCTTCTCCAGGGCATTGCCAGTCTTCCCCCCTCATGTCCTCTTCCGCAACCTATAGGAGGTCGACTAAACATTTTTCTAACTCGATGGGAAGTGATCACCGCCGACCAGTGGGTGCTCTCTATCATAGCCCACGGCTACTCCCTCAATTTTCAGACTCCTCCGCCATTAGGCCTGCCAAAAGAGTCTGCTTCCAACAAGTCTCAGTCTCTCCTTCTAGCTCAAGAAGTTCCTCACGATCAGAAAGGTCAGGGATTTTACTCCCGGTACTTTCTAGTTCCCAAAAAGACCGGAGACCTCAGACCTATATTAGATCTCAGAGATCTCAACAAATGTTTGTTCAAGGAGAAGTTCAAAATGCTCTCTCTTGCCACCCTCTACCCTCTCATCTCTCAGGGCGACTGGCTATGCTCCCTCGATCTAAAAGAGGCTTACACACATATTCCTATCCATCTGGCGTCCAGGCAATATCTACGCTTTCTCATCAATCAAAACCATTATCAGTACAAGGTGCTACCCTTCGGTCTGGCCTCCTCTCCCAGGGTATTCACCAAGTGCCTGATTGTAGTAGCGGCCTATCTCCGCTCTCACAATTTTCAAGTCTTCCCTTACTTGGACGACTGGCTGATCAAAGCTCACTCTCCTCAGGCGGTTCTGCTTGCCACCAACCAGACCATTCACTTTCTTCGGCTGTTGGGTTTCGAAATCAATCTACCCAAGTCGCACCTCATTCCAACCCAGCGACTTCAATTCATTGGAGCCATTCTGGACACTGTTCTGATGCGGGCGTTTCTTCCATCCAACCGCCTTCAGACCATCCTTCATCTCTGTCGACAGGTGTTTCAACAGATTACCATTTCTGTGAATCACATGATGGTGCTATTGGGGCACATGGCTTCGATACTACATGTCACCCCCTTTGCACGTCTCCACCTGCGTACTCCTCAATGGACCCTAGTGAACCAGTGGTCACAAGTGACGGATCCTTGCTCACAACACATATCTGTGACCTCGTCTCTTCGACAGTCGCTTCTTTGGTGGTTGACATCTTCAAATCTATCCAGAGGTCTACTGTTCCACCTACCTCCTCACCAACTAGTCATCACCACAGATTCCTCCCCCTATGCCTGGGGAGCTCACTTGAACGAGTTCCAAACTCAGGGGTTTTGGACTGCCCAGGAAAAGAAACACCACATCAATTTCCTGGAACTCCGAGCGATGTTTTATGCCCTCAAGGCTTTTCAACATCTTCTCTTTCCTCAAGTACTACTCATTTGCACAGACAATCAAGTTGCAATGTACTACATTAACAAACAGGGAGGGACGGGCTCTCGCCTGTTGTGTCAGGAAGCCCAACGGATTTGGTCTTGGGCGACAGCTCGTTACTTATTCCTGAAGGCTGTCTACATTCAAGGGGAGCAGAATTCCTTAGCGGACAATCTCAGCAGAATTCTCCAACCTCACGAGTGGACTCTCGATCCCACGACTCTTCAGTCCATTTTCGCCCAATGGGGCACTCCTCAAGTGGACCTTTTTGCAGCTCCTCACAATCATCAGCTGCCCCTGTTTTGCTCCAGACTCTCCTCTCCTCACCGTCTGGCACCCGATGCATTTCTCCTGGATTGGACCAATCTCTTCCTATATGCATTTCCCCCTCTTCCGCTCATGCTGCGGACATTGTTCAAGCTCAAGAGGGAACGAGCCACCATGATTCTCATCGCTCCACGGTGGCCCAGGCAACATTGGATCTCCCTTCTACTTCAACTCAGTTCCAGGGAACCCATACCTCTTCCACTGTTTCCTTCTCTGCTTACTCAGCATCAACGGTCCCTACTGCATCCCAACTTACAGTCTCTGCACCTGACAGCTTGGTTTCTCTCGGGCTGACTTCGGCTCATTCACTCCTTTCTCAACCTGTCCGTTCTATCATTGATGCTTCCAGGAAACCGGCCACTCTTCAGTGTTATCAACAGAAGTGGTCTCGGTTTTCTTCCTGGTGCCTCTTACATCACCATAATCCCATGTCTCTAGCAGTGGGACTGGTGTTGGACTATCTTCTTTCCTTGTCTGACTCTGGCCTTAAATCTACTTCTATCAGAGTCCATCTTAGTGCCATTGCTGCCTTTCATGAGCCAGTTCATGGAAAACCCCTCTCGGCTCATCCTTTGGTTTCTAGATTCATGAGGGGCCTTTTCAATGTGAAACCACCTCTCAAACCCCCTCCTGTGGTTTGGGATCTCAATGTGGTTCTTTCCGCTTTAATGAAGCCTCCTTTTGAACCTTTGGCCACAGCACATTTCAGATTTCTCACTTGGAAAGTGGTCTTCCTTATAGCTCTCACTTCTGCCAGGAGGGTCAGTGAGTTGCATGCACTAGTGGCCGATCCACCTTTCACGGTTTTTCACCATGATAAGATGGTTCTACGTACACACCCCAAGTTTCTCCCTAAGGTTGTGTCTGACTTTCATCTTAATCAGTCCATTGTCCTACCTGTATTTTTTCCAAAGCCTCATTCTCATCCAGGTGAACAGGCTTTGCATACCTTGGACTGTAAACGTGCTTTGGCTTACTATCTCGAACGCACTAAACCTCACAGATCATCTCCTCAACTGTTTTTGTCTTTTGATCCTAACAAGTTGGGTCATCCTGTTTCTAAACGCACCCTATCCAATTGGCTTGCTGCTTGCATTTCATTCTGTTATGCTCAGTCGGGCCTGACACTGGAAGGTTCTGTCACAGGCCACAAAGTTAGAGCTATGGCAGCATCTGTAGCTTTCCTCCGTTCCACTCCTATTGAGGAAATCTGCAAGGCTGCTACTTGGTCCTCAGTTCATACTTTCACATCTCACTATTGTCTGGATGCATTCTCCAGACGGAATGGACACTTCGGCCAATCTGTTTTACAAAATTTGTTTTCTTAATGGCCAACCTTCCCTCCATCCCTCTTTTTGTTAGCTTGGAGGTCACCTATCAGTCAAGAATATGCTGCCTGCTTGTCCTGGGATAAAGCACAGTTACTTACCATAACAGGTGTTATCCAGGGACAGCAGGCAGATATTCTTGCGTCCCTCCCATCTCCCCGGGTTGGCTTCTTAGCTGGCTTATCTTAACTGGGGACCGCGCGCCTCTGTCGGGCGGGAAGGCACTCGCGCACGCGCGGTGCGGCCTAGCTAGAACTTTCTAAGTTCTTAGAGTGCAATCACTCTAAAATTGTCCGTACCGGGGCTCCGTCGGTGCCGTCACCCATCAGTCAAGAATATCTGCCTGCTGTTCCTGGATAACACCTGTTACGGTAAGTAACTGTGCTTTTTAAGCAATGGGGAGGGGGGTGTCAGAGGTTCAGGAGTGTGTGGCAGACGAGAGTGGGCATCCTTCATGCCAATTTTGCATGTGCTTTTGGGGGATCCTCTGCCACAGCCAGCTTAGCTGATCGTAGCAAGGGTATTTTTCCCCCAATCAGCCCAACCAGCAGGACTCTCTGAAGCTCAGCTGATCGCGGATTCCCTTGCCGCAATCAGCTCAGCTGGCCGCATCTACTTTTAACTTTTGAAATGTAGGCCAGCATTTTGCTGGCCTACATTTCAAGCATCTGCCATGGCTCTAGGGAGATGCCTAGGGCTGCTTAAACTTGCCCAAGGCCACTTCTGGGCAAAACCATACCCACACTCAGCCTTAGGTGTCCCTAGACCCATGACAAACGCCTATAGTGTAGGCGTCCTGCCTTGGGGAGGTTTTTTCTAAAAACATTCATCCTGATTGGTTGCCAGACGGTGGTAGGCCACCTACCACCGCCTACAATTGGGACACCCATTTATAGAATCAGTCCCTTAACTTCTAGCCCTTTCTCCATCATTACCACCACAGATCTTGTGGGGAAAGGAACCTTAATTGGCTTAGAACAACAAGTTCCAAATTCAGGTCAGGCTGGCAGTGTTTGAAAGCCATTAGTGTGAGTTATGCATGGTGGTCCAATGTGAAACAAGATGGAGATAAACAGATGCCAACATCACTCACTCCCTTCCCCCAGTAATTATTACAATTTGACACCATTGTTAAGTAGTCTCAGCAGAGAGGTCAAAGACTGCAGACCCAATGACTTCCATTAGGGATATTAAAGGTGGACCATCATAAAGAGTGAGATTTAGCAGTGATGTATCTGGACTATAAAGCTAGAAAGTTTAAGTGTCATGCTGCTTTACAAATGGAAGAACTAATACTAAATGACATTTAACTTTCTTTCTTAACCTCTGAAAGGATGTAGGTAGAGTGGAAGCAGTATGAGGAGAATTTTCAAAGGAATTTGTCTAAGTGACTTCAGTGCCTTCTAAAAGTCTGACACACCTGGAATCTATTCGGGGCACACAATTTGAGAGACACAGCCCTAACCTAAGCAGAAGCCTCACTTGCACAGTAGAGGAACTTCCTACTTTGTTACACCCTCCCTGTGTCTGCAGCTTATTTTCAAATGTTTGCACCCTCCACCCCCCCAATGCTTTATAAATGGGTGTATCCTATCCACAGTCCCCCTGACTCCTGAGCCTTGGTTGTGGGCTTGGTTGTGGGAGAGTGTGGCATAGTGGTTAAAGCTATAGCCTCAGCACCCTGAGGTTGTGGATTCAAACCCATGCTGCTCCTTGTGACCCTTGGCAAGTCACTTAATCTCCCCATTGCCCCAGGTACATTAGATAGATTGTGAGCCTGCCAGGACAGACGTGAAAAAATGTTTGAGTACCTGAATAAATTCATATAAACCGTTCTGAGCTCCCCTGGGAGAATGGTATAGAAAATTGAATAAATTAATAAATAATCAGGTAGCTGAAAGGAAAAGTTGCTGCTAAAACAGGCTCTGATGCCTGAAAAGAGGGGCTCATAGCTTATGATAATGAGTGTCATATGGCATGTATCTACTGAGTGAGCCATGGCATGTTTGAACTTCCATTCTTTAAGGTGATCTCTGTAGCCTTGTTGAGGCACACTGGGGGAAATGTGAACTACCTCTGCTTATCCTGTTCCTTTATGACTTGGATTTCCAGCACTGACAATCCTGCACTTGTCATAAATACTTAAATTCCACTCCACAACCAAAAAACTCCTTTGAACATGCCTAGACTTATGAGGCCAATATTCATTGCTATTTAGCCAACTGACAACGGCTACCAGTCAACTAAATAGCACATAGCCATCTATCCCGTGATATTGAGATCTAGACAGCTATCTCCAGCTAAATATACAGTTTAGCGGATTGGCCAGTCATCGCCAATATTCAGTGACTTGGCATCTAAGTTCACCGGCCACACAGACAAACAGACAGACACAGCCTTTCATAAAACAGTGGGGGAATTGTGAACTTTCTGACCTGGATGTTCCAATTTTCCTCTTGACATGCTATACATAATGGGGTTGTTGGTGTTATTATATTATCATTTCTAAATCAATGGAATATTTGGGAACTATTCAGCTGAAACCTCCTTTTCACTCTCCCTGCCAGGTCAGAGGCACACACAGAGAGTTCGGAAAGATTTCCATGAGCTACTTTCTCTGCTTGTTTGACAGTGTAATGCTCTATTTCAGTGGTATACATTTCAGTCTCACTACTCTTTGAAATAGGAGGTCAGAATTATTATTCTTGGACCTTATACCAAGTGTTCGTGTTAATATACATTTAAATGATGATGCTATGTGGTATGGTTTCTAATTTTACCCTTTTTGAAATATTTCCCTGAGAACCTGAAGGCTAATACTTTTTCACATTCTTTGGTGTTAGGTAGCCTCACTTCTTCACTTATGGGATAAGTCTAGGACCAACAAAAATGTGTATAGAACCCCCCCCCCCCCAGAAAAATGCATTTCCCAGATCAGGGTGCCACTGTTTCCCTCTCTTTCTGGAAAATTAGAGCAGCACAAGAAGATTTAGAATCATCTGTGTATCAAGTGATTCTTTGTAATAGAAGATACTTTAATATGAATTTATTCCTTGCTAGATCCCGGCAACCTAGTGAATAAGGTTTCATGGACTCTAAGAGGTAGAATCTATATACATCTATGGTACCACAACAGAAAGACAATGAAAACCAGCAGCCCAGTGTCAGTCATTATACGGATAAGTGCAATATCCCCCAGCATTCAGTGGCACTGTCTGGATAATGCTGCTGAAAATTCTTACAGACTGCCCCGGCAGAAAGAGAGTGGACAGCCCACCTAAGTCTACAGATAATTGGCAATAGCTGTTATCCATATAACTATGCAGCAAATAGGTCATTTCAGCTTTACATAGCTATAGGGATAGAGGCTGAATACTGCTGTTATCCATAGTTGAGGGTGTTTTACTCTGCTCACACGTTTTTGTCCAAGATACCACCCTTAGAACCTATTGACTTTACTGCTTTTTGGTTGTTTCTTTTGTTATCCATAGTTCATCAGCAGTCACCACTGTCCATGTACAGAGTGAGAGAGAGAGAGAAAAAAATAACCCCCCCCCCCAATTTTTTTTATTTTTACTGTTTTATCAGCATCCGATTGGAATTTCAATGGGAAATTTCACAGCTTCTTTGGTTTTTACTATCTACATTTATATGTTGAGTGGAATGTGATTATCTTTAAGCATGGTGAGGCTATAGACTTTTTAGTGTGACCACCAAGGGATTTTTGTATTGTATACTCAGATTTAAAATGGAGTGGTAAATCAAAATTTAAATAAACTTGAAACTTGAACTGTAAAACTACAATTATTTGAAAATCCAGGGTACCAGCTTATTAACAGCATCACAGTGATACACACTTTTGTGTAAGCAATAAATTGATTTTAAATAATTTGTATTTGATAATTTAGATAATTTCTTTAAAAGCATTTCGGAACAGAATGGCAATCATGGGCAAGATGTTGGAGATGATCTAGGATAACCTATCACAGGACAATTGACAAGGCTTTTAAGAACTTCCCAAGATACTGAAGGCCTGTGTTAAAGCTGGATGTGTGTGGCGGGGGGGGGGGGGGGGGGGGGGAAAGGGGGTGGATGACGATGGGACACTTATCCCCTCTTTTATAAAACTGCAATATCAGTTTCTAGCACGGGGAGCCACGCTGAATGGCCCATGCTGCTGCCGATGCTCATAGGAACTCAATGAGCGTCGGGAGCAGCACGGGCCATTCAGCGCAGCTCCCCGTGCTAGAAACTGCTTTCACAAGGAGGCTTTAGAGTTTTCACAGTAACTACAAAATTCTGACACATTGCTAATTCTATTGTTTGAATGATATTATTTTTCTCTGTTTTTAGCTCAAGCGTTTTTAATGCACAAAAATTACTAGGTAGAAATGCTAAAATGTCAGTAACATCAATATAGCATAAGATAATTACATGTTGTTTAATAATAATATGTAAATATGGTGACTAAATAAGTACAAAAAATTTCTCATTGAAATTCAAAGCAGTTGCTGAGAAAACTGCCAAAAACTGTAGGGGGTTACTTATTTTGCCTCACCCTGTACAGTATATTTAGAGCTACTTGTTATCTGGATAATGGCACTTAATATGAAGAATATATTTAGACACTATGTCCAGTATTTTAAAAAATACTGCGCCTCCCCCCCCCCCCCCCATACACACACCTTTTATCAAGCTGCACTGCCAAGCAGCACAATCTAAATGTTGAGCCACCCAGAGGATTAGAATGGGTAGTTTGGCATTTGCGGCTTGATAAAAGGGGTGGGGGGAGTGTGGTGTTAGAATATTGGCCTACTAATTTTTAAAACACACAAACCACTTCATGTATGAAATTGTGTTCACTTTTTATTTTTTCAGGAGGACAAAATCCCCCTCATTCTATATAAAGTATCAAAAGTTAGGTGCCCATTTGCTGGGTGAATTCCATGATACAATGGTAGTTAACTCACCAAAATGGTGGTTAATGACAAATACATGTATAAATGCACTGAGACGTTATTCTGTAACTTGGCACATAAGAGTTCTAGTGTGTAACTGCAAGGGGGCGTAGACATGGGTGGGCCATGGGCATTTCCTACATTTACCACACAAAATTTATAGGGATAGATATTCAAAGAGATTTATGGGGATGGGATTTGATATCACCTTTCTATGGTTACAATCAAAATGGTTTTCATATTATATCCAGGTACGTATTTTGTACCTGGGCAAAGGAGGGTTAAGTGATTTGCTCAGAATCAGAAGGAGCTGCAGTGGGAATCAAACCCAGTTTCCCAGGTTCTCAGCCACTGCACTATTAGACTATTCCTCTCAAGGCTCCTAGTTATTTAAAATTGCTTGTTCAGGGCTAAGTGGGGATATTCAGCAGCACTTAATTAGACAGTGCTGATGAATTTTCCCAGTAGTTGCCTATCCCCTAACCATTGAGGTTAAGGGGTGGGTCAGGGTTGGAATTAAGATGGAGTGGTGGCCTAGCTGAATATTCAATCTGCTAACAGGCTGGGTTACTGCATACAGTTAGGACAGAAACAAGACTGGCCTAATATCATATAGTGAGGCTAATCAGACATCAGTCTGAATATTGGTGGTACAGGGAAGGCTTGAGAATGCTCCCACCTTCTGATCCCCTCCCATCCTTTGCAACAGCGCCCCCTTCCAATCCTTCTTCACTCTACTGGAAGAGTGAACAGTCTCCCTTTTTCCCCCCTCCAGCAAGGATAGACCCCCATCCTCAGTCATAATAGGCCTCACTACAAACCTGCCTAGCAGGGAGATAGGGGTATGAACAAACCCCACTTCTTCCTGTCTCCAAAAAAAAAAAAAAAAAAAAAAAAAAAAGTTGCTGTGATCTCTCAATACAGCATGATGATACTGCTATTGCATTTTCCTTTCAATTTCACTTAGAGGAATTTAGATGAATACATCATCTTTGTTGTATGTCATATTTCTGTGCTACAAGTAGACCCAGATTTAGATATAGGCAGCTTAGCCATTGCCAGATTTTGAAAGTTTCATTCTGTTGTCATCATGAGCCGCTGCCTGTAATATCAACTTGGAGACATCACTGGAGTTAACACAGGCCTGAAACAGCCCTGCGCCTTATAGTTTCCATGGTAACAGTAGACTCTGCAGGAGGAGGGGTGGGGCACATCCACAGGCTCTGCACTGTTTTATTTATTTTTTTGGGTTGGTGTTGCCTCTGCTGTGGTCCTGATTCCATAAAACTTTTTTTCCCCATTCTCTGTCTATGGAAAAAGAAATAGATGAATCAAGTCCTTAATGCTGATGAAGATTCTGTCCATCAGGAAATTTTGCCCAATAATCAAAAAACCTTAAATGTGTTTTTTTTTTTTGTTTGTTTGTTTGTTTTTTTAACTTAAATAACAACAAATAAACAACAAAGATACTAACATTTTAAGCAGTGAAACAAGGAATTTGTGGAAGTAAATGCCCTGCCTTTCAACCTGCTTGGTCCAAATCAAACCAAATGATCTATTTCACTCCTAATTTTTGCTGCTTAAAATCTGTAGTTGCATAGAGACCAAAAAGAAATGTTTGATTTTGATGTCAGTTCAGAAGCAGCTGTTCCCACTGAGCTGAATTAAAAAGACTGGCAGAGATTTCATTTATGTCACTGTTTCCATTTTGACTTAAGTTCTGAATTCTGGCTCTTCTGGCAGGATGGAACTTATGGAATAAACTGCGCTGAACGATGTGACTGCAGCCATGCAGATGGATGCCATCCAATCTCCGGCTACTGTCGCTGCCTTGCAGGATGGGCAGGTAAACTGGAGGACAGTGGGAACATAAGGGCAGTGCTCTCCTAAAGTGCTATTGATCAGCAATGCTAGGGTTACCAGACGTCCGGATTTCCTTGGACATGGTCCTCCTTTTGAGGACATGTCTGGGGGTCTGGACGGCTTTTCAAAACCCGGCATTTTGTCCGGGTTTTGAAAAGCCTCCTCAAATCGCATCGGGCCGGGAGGAAGTCTGCGCATGAACGGACTTCCTCCCTACCCGGCTAGAGCAGTCAGCGGGGGCAGGTCTAGGGTGGGACTGGGGGTGGGTGGGATTAGGGCTGGATGGGCAGAACTGAGCAGGCCTGGGGGTGGGTCTAGGGGGGTCTGGATTTTCCACTTGGAAAATCTGGCAACCCTAAGTAATGAGACACAAACAGCAACACAACAGAGAGACCTCAGTAGAATACACCAGATAAACCAGGAAGCGAAGATAGTCAAAGAACGGAGGCGTAACCATAGATCGAAAGAGAAATCTTTGGATCTAACTCAGTGGCGTACCTAGGGTATGTGGCACCCGGGGCCCATCATTTTTTGACACCCCCCCCCCATGGAAAAAAATATTTTTTGTAATGACCATGAAACGTAATAAATGGACAAAATAGAACAGGCAGTGAAAATTTTCTTATATTCCAAACATAACATAACATAAATTATGTCTGAATTGTCATGACATCAGAAGTACATATGGAGTAGTTGCAGGTGATGTTTGGGACAGTTCTGATTGTGTTAGTTCGGTTTTATGTGTTTTTTGAATAGAAAGGTTTTTATTTTTTTTTTAAGGTTTTGCAGTCTATGGTCGATGTCAATTGGTTGTAGAGTTGGGGGTCGAGTGTTGCAGCTCGAATGGCTAGGAGGTTGTCGAACAGTTTTTTTCTTTCGACGTTTTTGGTTGGAGGGTGTGTGAATGGTGCGTGAGTTCTCCTATGTCTGTTTGAGGTGGATTGAATTATTTAGCTGAAGAAATTAGTTACCCCCTCATCCCACACACATTAATTCTCTTCCATTATAAAAAAACATTGATAAGTTCCCAGAAAAAAAATACATTAAAATAAAAAGTGAAAACAAAGGCCCCTACAGATGAGAACATAACATAAGAATAGCCTAACTGGGTCAGACCAATGGTCCATCATGCCCAGTAGCCCATTTTCATGGTAGCCAATCCAGGACACTAATACCTGGTCAAAACCCAAAGAGTAGCAACATTCCATGCTACCGATCCAGGGCAAGCAGACACTTCCCCCATGTCTTAATAACAGATAAGAACATAAGTAGTCGCCTCCGCCAGGGCAGACCAGAGGTCCATCCCGCCCAGCGGTCCGCTCACGCGGCGGCCCATCAGGCATATTGCCTGAGCAGCAGTCCCTGACTAATTTTATACCTACCTCTACATTTATCTCTAAACCTTCCACTGCTCTTATCTGTACCCCTCAATCCCTTTGTCCTCCAGGAACCTATCCAGGTCTTCCTTGAAACCCTGTACTGTGCTATTTCCTATCACGGCTTCCGGAAGGGTGTTCCATGTGTCCACCACCCTCTGTGTGAAAAAAAATTTCCTTGCGTTTGTTCTAAACCTGTCCCCCTTCAATTTCATCGAGTGGCCCCTTGTTTTTGTGGTTTCTTTCAAATTGAAAAATCTGTCCTTGTCAACCTTTTCGATGCCCCTCAGGATCTTGAAGGTCTCTATCATGTCTCCTGAGTCTCCGCTTCTCCAGGGAGAACAGCCCCAGCTTTTTCAGTCTGTCAGTGTATGTAAGGTTTTCCATACCCTTAATCAGTTTAGTTGCTCTTCTCTGGACTCCCTCAAGCATTGCCATGTCCTTTTTGAGGTACGGTGACCAGTACTGTACACAGTATTCCAGATGGGGGCGCACCATAGCCCGGTACAGTGGCAGGATGACTTCCTTCGTTCTGGTCGAGATACCCTTCTTAATGATACCTAGCATTTGGTTTGCTTTCCTCGAGGCTGTGGCGCACTGTGCTGACGCCTTCAATGTCGTGTCCCTTTCCTCCAGAAATTTGTCCAAATCTTTCTTAAAACCAGCTACACTATCTGCTTTTACTATAACTTCTGGCCACTTCATTTTTAAGTTTAGATTTTCCTTTCAAACAGAGACCTTGCTAGATGTCAAATACAGCACAAGGTAACTTCACATGGACTTAGCTGTGCAGGAAATGTGAATCTCCTCATACACCCACCATATAGTGCAAAAATGTGCAAAGGTCTGTTTATTTCTTTCGATCACTACATAGCCTAATGCCACACAAGCAGTGCTGTACAAACATATTCTGTAGGTCAATGCTAAGGATAACAAAGTTTCCTTCCTTGGACCAGAAGGAGATACTGATAAACCACTGGAAGAGATTCCAAAATAACACCCAAAGACCCACTCAGTGTGTGAACCAGTTGAGTGGAGTGGACTAACTGGGGGGTGGAAATGGGCCCGGAGTTTGCTCAGCAGAATTTCCCAGACCACCTCTTCCTCTCAACACATTGACACGCTGCCGCCACCACCACTAGGAACACCTCACTGGGTAGGCCAGCTATGCTATAAACTTTATAAAACACATTATTATATTTTCTTATAAAGCACATATTTTAACTGAACTCTCTGACATCCTCAGCCTTTCCATTCACAAAAATAGAAGGAAGAAAAATTCCCATTTCTTGCTGTCTCATGTCCCCGGCCTATACAATATTTTTTTTCTGCAGACCCTTCAAAAGTCTGACCAAATCCTCGTTTCACTTGCATTATAAAGTACTGAGGATGCCATCTCTCCCCAATCCCAGGTCCTAAAGTCTAAGACAGTAGCGCAAACTAATGCTGCCAGATTCAGGAAAAAAAAATTTCGATTCGATTCAGCCTATTGAATTGGTTTTTCAATTCGATTTTCATGCCGTCAGAGGAGGGGCGGGACCGCGGCACAGGAAGCAGCGCCCAAGCAGCTCAGGGATTGCTGATGTCGCGATCCTGCTGCGGGCTGCTTCATAGGTGTGCTGGAAGGTCAGTGGGGCGAGCGGTCCTTCGGGGCCTGGGAGGGGGGACTGAGCGGCAAGGCCGGGAACACCCCCTCAGGGCTGGCACCCGGGGCGGACCTCCCCCCCACCCCCCCCTTGGTACGCCACTGATCTAACTGTCACTTTGTTTTAGACAGCAGCGAACTTTGGAGCACTTCTTCTTTGCAGCATTAAGGAGAACTTGGTATTGTGGGCTATGACCTCTGACCACAGGTATTGTGTTGAAACACAGCTGTGTCGGGTCAGTGAATAAATATTTCTGGTTGGATATGTGGTTACGTCTCAGTCCTTTTGCCACATCTGCTTCCTGGTTTCTCTTCAGCAATGAGACACAAACATATTTTGCCCGCTCTTAATAACATGTTGTCATTTGAATAAAAAGAAACTTCTGCAGCACTGATATATTAACATTACTTAATAGTATTCATTTATTCTAAGTCGGGGAGCTTTGGATTTTAAAGATCTAAGCCCTTTTTTCCTTTTTACTCATTAGAATGGTACTTCCTAACCTGTTCTTGGAGGAGCACCTAGCCAATTGGATTTTCAGGCCTACCCTAATGAATATGCATGAGATTAATTTACATAGATGTGCATACAGCGGGTCTCCAAAACACTACTGTGTTCATTGCTTTCCTGCACCTAACATTCAAATATACCTCTTTCAATTGTAAGGTATTATCAAAGGTTGTGATACTTGGAAAGTGAGAGGGTTGCCCCCCCCCCCCCCACATACACACACATAACACCATTTGTCCCCATGTTACTGTTTTGTTGTGGTTGTTATACATATTTGATAAAACACTGCCAAGACATAAAACAAAATAAAATTATTTTATTCTTTGTAATTTGAGGGAGTTTCTGTATGAGAGCAACTACATTTTATTTATTTATTTTAAAATTCTTATAACCTACACTATTTCAAAATCTGGGTACATAACCGAATCAACCAAAACTAATAAAACACAGGCTATAGATTAATAGTACTGGTAATGCAAAACTCCATCATGGATTATAAACGTTACTGTGGTCTAGGAATCCTGAGGAAAAGCTTGCTGAAAAAGATGAGCTTACAATTAGGTGCATGCCAATTAGAATGTACATACTGTGGAAAGACCTTCCTGAGAATTGGTTCTGTCACCATAAAAAGAGAATCACGAAAGACATCAAACCTAATCTGTCTAAATCAGGGTACATCAAGTAGCCCCTTATCAGCAAAGTGAAAAGAACACAAAAATTTTTAAAGCTGCAGTAATACAAGGTGGAGTATAATCACACAAGTCCTTAGAAACCAAAGTAATTTAAAGTAGATTTTCTACTCAATTGGCAACCAATGCAAACACAATAAAACCATTGTTTGAATACCTATATTTTATTTTTATTACCAGCTTTCAGTTTCAAAGATGCTGGAGACACAGTTAGGGGAGGAATTCCAAAGGGATCATTGTGTGATCCCTCTAAAACTGTCCCTGCCTTAAGTGGTAGGAGGAAGGATTTTCAGGGTCATCACTGAACCAAGGAGGGCTGAAAGGTCCAACCTGATGGATGGTTTAAGGAGGGCCAGCCCATATGGGCAGGGCCAAGAAAATAATAAAAGGGATTGTATCAGGGCAATAGAGATCTTTGTTTTCCCACCTCCGCTGAGACCCTAGCATCATATGCCCTGGGAGCCATGACAGGAGAGGTTTGTGTGTATGGTGTTTAAACCGCTTTGAACTTCACGGTATAGCGGTATATAAGAAATAAATGATTATTAAATTATTATTATTAAAGCCCCTGCCATGCAGCAGTGGGTTCCTGTAACAGTGTTCCCAGCTTGGGAGTGAAAAGGAGTACCTGGGGGGACAAGACACCCCAAGTTGGAGAAGTGGGAGCAGGCATGCTTCATTTATGGTGAGACAGTGAGAGTTCCCTGTTCTTGGCAGGGACAATTGAGGACATTGTGAGCATCAGACTCTGGAATGTAAGAGAATAGGATGGCAATTACCATATGCTGTTTCCTAAGACCATAAGAATTATCATACTGAAACAGGCCGAAGGTCCATCAAGCCCAGTATCCTGTTTCCATCAATGACCAGCCCAGGTCCCAAGTACCTAGCTAGATCCCAAGTAGTAAAACAGATTTTATGCCATCTCAATAATGGCCTATAGGCTTCTCTTTTAGGAAATTATCCAAGCCTTTTTTAAACCTGGCTAAACTAACTGATTTCACCACATTCTCTGGCAATGAGTTCCAAAGTTTAATCACACATTGTGTGAAGAAATATTTTCTCCTGTTTGTTTTAAATCTACTGCAATGAAACTGGATTAGAAACATGATGGCAGATAAAGGCCAAATAGCCCATCTAGACTGCCCATTGGAGTGTTATTTTTCCCCCCCTTTTGAACTGTGATTTTGAAAGGAAGAAATTGGGGGATAAACTGTTCTGGATATTTTTGAACTATAAATATGAAGTCACCTGTTTTGAACTGTGTTTATTGAGCTGTTAGTAAAACAAATTGAAGTTAACCACAGAGACTGCCAACTGCTTATTTGATAAGAGTGAGACAAAAGGTGCCTGTGGAAAAATATCCTTTGGCCTACCAGGATTTAATCTGGCCCCAACTATGCCCAGCTCAAAAAATAGAATACTGTTTTGTGGATCCTAGTCAAGATACACTAATCAAAGAGCTTAGCTGGTGCCCAGGACAATTGATGAGAGATCACAGTTATAACAGTAAGAATTTAACTAGCTAGCTCAAAGACTTTGAACATTTACCAAAGATAGGTAGATGAATTTAGGTTTCTTGTTTCACTAGATGCCCAGAATTTCAGTTGCTAAATGTAGCCAAGTGCTAATTTTTAAGCACTAGTTGGTTAACTCAGCTGGCCAAACCTAGATATTGGTATAGGGAGCTTAAATATAACTAGCTATGCTTTTATCTGGAGCCAGTGGTCCACCCCTTCCTTCCTGCCTGCTTTAAGAAAAGATACAGCTCCAGGACAGCATCCTACCAATGCAGACACCTCCCCCTACCTAAAAGTACCTAAAATAAAGCCAATAGGAGGCACAGGCCTACTTTCTACAAGGACTGATCGAAGGGGCTTTGACACCCTCGACTAGGGTTACCAACCGTCTGGATTTCCTGGTCATGTCCTCCTTTTCAGGACATATCTGGCAGTCCAGATGTCTTTTCAAAACCCCACACTTTGTCCGGGTTTTGAAAAGCTGTGTCAGGCAGGGAGGAAGTCTGTGCATGCATGACCATTACGTGATGATGTCATGTGCATGTGATGTCATCATGTAGCATCCGCACATGCGCGGACTTCCTCCCTGCCCAACAAGAGCAGGCAGCGGGGCGGGGCTAGGGTAAAATTAGGGTGAGGATGGGCGTATCTAGGCAGGCCTGGGGGCGGGGCTAGGGAGTCCGGATTTTCCAAAAGGGAAATCTGGCAACCCTACCCTAGACAAATATTTAGCCGTTCGCTTCTCCATAATCCAGCATCATATCTTTATTTCCTTTTCATTCTCTACTCCCCACAGGTGTCCAGTATTTCCCTACCCTTCTTTATCTCTTTTCCTCTTGTCCAGTATCTCCTTGCACGTTTCAAGTAAATAAATAAATAAAATGTAGCTCCTCTCAAGGAGAAAGTTTGAAGCATATGTAACAAGGTGAACTATTCTCAACCAGGAATCCAGCATCTTTCTTCTTCTTCTTCGCTTCCCCCCCCCCCCAGAGTCCATCACTTCCTTTTCTTTCACCCCCCATCATGTCCAATATCTCCCCATTTCTCCCTCCCCCCAAATGTCCTGCATCTCTCTCCATTCCTATACCCCCCCCAGCTGTGCAGAATTTCTCCCCTCTTCCCTTCCCCTTTCTACATCTGCTGACACTGCCCCCTGCATCAAACCTGCATCAAAAGGAAAGGCAGCATGGCAACACTGATGGCCTGCTGGATGCTGCCTCCTGTAACACAAACTTTCTGTTGGAGGGGATGGGACACTACAGACCTTGAGAATGTATGTGCACATGTGCTCAAAGGCTAGGGTTACCAGACGTCTGGATTTACCCAGACATGTCCTCTTTTTAGAGGACTGTCCGGGTGTCCGGACTTCTTTCTAACCAGGAAGGAGTTTGTATGGGTTTTCAGCTCGGGGCTGTGTCTGGGAGGGCCTCCAAGCATGCACGGATGTGATGCAATGACACGCATGTGTGCGACATCATTGGGTCACATCCGCGCATGCTCAGTGGCCTTCCCAGACAGCCACGAGCTTAAGAGGTTTGTGTGGGGTGGGGATGGAGAGGCTGGGGGGTGGAACAGGACGGGACTGGGGTGGAGCGGGATGTTGCTGTGGGCAGGGCCACATGTTTTTACTTTGTGAAATCTGTTAACCCTATCAAAGGCCCACTGCCACAACACTGCTGTTGACAAAGCACTGCTTTACCGCTGTCTTGCTGACTGTGCCAGCACTGCACTGCCACCTCCCAAAGTCTGCCACCCCAGACAAATACGTAGACTGCCTCATGGTAGGGTTGGCCTTGCTCCTGTTAGCTCAGTTTCAATATTGCTTTGATACCATGCATTGCCATCAGGAAGTAAGACTGTATCCTGCTGGCTTTGCTTGAGGACTTTTGCTATCATATGCGCGGTCTTATATCCTGCCAAATCCTCACCAGGGTGAAGTTCATGGCAGGTTACAATCAATTATACATTTGTTACATAGTGGGAAAATAAAATGTGATATCAACAATAGCTCTTGTGTTACATAATAGTGGACCACAAAATCAAAAGGAGGAAAGGGGGTGAAAAATCAATACTATTAATCCCCAAAACTTTTTGAACGGTCTTGGGGAGGTTTTTTTTTCTAAATTAATAGTATACATAATAGTGGACTACATTGCAACTTCAGAACTAGTTTGGGTTGTTGGTTTTGTTTTGTTTTTTAAATCCTGACATAAGTTTCTAAAGACTACGGAATCCTAACATACAATGAGAGTTCAAGTTAAACTGAATTCTTTGATAAAAAAACATATGGAAGAGCCATGTTTTCAGTTTTTTTTTCAAAATTGGGTGAAGTTAGGTATGTTGCGAAGTTTTAATGGAAAGTGAATTCTAGATTTAATGGAAAGTGAATTCTAGATTTTTTGTAGTTTGATAGTTGAAAGATTTGCAGTGGTTGATTTGTATTTTACTCCTTTCAGTGATAGAAAGGATAGAGTCAGCTTATCAGAGGTTCAAAAAGATGGATGTTTCTGTGTATCTTGTATTTATTAGAGATCAGGTGTGTAGGAGAGGAGTTTTGGACAGTGCTGACACTCAGTCAGAGGAGTCACTAGAATACCAGGAGTGGGGTCAGTGCCAGGGCTACAGGTATCTTTTTATTTTTAAAGATCTAGGCCGCTAGGTTGGGAGAATTATTTACGCTGGCTTTTGCTAAACCGTGGTAGAGCTTCTTACCACGGTCCAGTGAGATAAATGCTCCAATGCTCATAGGAATTGAATGAGCATCGGAGCATTTACCTCACTGAGCCGCTGTAAGGCACTCTACCACAGTTTAGTAAAAGGAACCCTTAGATAGGTTTCTAAGTTTGGGGCAGAAGAGTTTGTGGATAAGGCTGATGGAAAGAAGATAACCAAATTGTTGGGGTGAGGATTCTGTAAAGGACAGAATAAACAAGCTATTGATTTATTTTCAACCCAGAATGGCTAGGTTTCAGTTCATTAACAGATGAAAACCAAGGAGCCTAAGTTTGACTGAAAATGTGCTTCATTTAGCAGGTCAAAATCTATCTAGCTAAGAATGGGCTTTAAAAAAATGTACATTGCTGGGCAGCGTACACTTAATGCCAAAGCCGTTCATAGAAACAGAGTGGGTAGCTCTGCATTTAACACGTGCTGCTTGGCAGTGCATTTTTGTAAAAAGACCTGTAAATTAGGTGCTCTGGCCTTAATTTGAAAATGACCCGTTGCTGAAATATTGTGTTAGTCAGAATCATAACATGATTTCACTTTTTTGTCTGATTCTGAGCAAAGTGCCAAGGGAACTTGGAGATGAAAATTACCCATTAAATAAAGACCAAGATGGATCAAGGGAAGCTGGGAACATTTTGACTAAAAAAAAAATCTGTCTTACTTTCAGAGTAGAACATTTAGGTCAATGCATTAAAAAAAACATACAGATAATATAAACATTGCAACCAGACTTGTCGGATAGAGTTATTTATCTCATTCATGTGGCTATGCATGCTGAGTGAATGCTGATTCAGTTGTGAGGCCCCAAACATTAAATGCAAGAGCATTTCATCAGAGCTCTTTAACTGGAGTTTTGTCCTGGCCATTCAGCTATTGCCTAGCAACTTGTGAAGGGCCTCAAAGAGCTCTTTATGCACAGGACCAGCAAAAACATTCCTTCACAGATTTTCTTATCGGTCTCAAAACAGACACAGATATCTATCAGAAAGTCTTCCTGGCTTAAATTTATTTATTACATCTTAGATATATATTTTAATACAAACTCTGTTTCCTTCTATGTGATATATAAACTATATATATCCACACAACTTACATAAACCATTTAAAAAAATTGTAAAAAATACCAATCCCTACTTCAACCCAGTCTGCAGCTACCCCCAAAAGTCTCTTCCCTCCTCTCATTAACCTTGGGAAAAGGAAAAAGCATGAAGGAAACATATTAAAAATTAAAAGGAAAGTGTACAACATGAAAATCTACTTATTTCAAACCAAAAGCACAAGTTTATAATACAAACTTTCCATTTGACACACAAGAAGCTCCTTTTGTAAGACTTCTGAGAGTGGGATCTGCCAGGACAATCCTGCATAAGATTCCAACAATAGTCTGCCATTGTGTGTGTATCCCATCTTCCTTGGTATCTGGCTTCCATTGTTTTTATGTCTTGGTGAAATCTTTCACCTCGCTCTTTACTTAAGTCACCAAGGTTCTCTGGAAAGCGATCTAAGTGACTGTGCAGATAATGAACTGTTGAAATGAAAGAGCATATTCTCTACTAATTGTGTGTAGTTGTCTGTCTTCTTATTGCCAAGGATGATGTACATGAAGGGGAGTCAGAAGAGAGTGGTGTAAGGTTCAATTTCCAGTGGGCTCAGCATCTGGGAGAGTTGTACACAGATGAACTTCTAGTTCTTACCTGGCAGATGAAAGCCAAATGGCCCATCCAGCCTGCCCATCTACAGCATTCACTATTTCTTCCTCTCCCTAAAAGATCCCATGTGTCTGTCCCATACTTTCTTTAATTCAGACACTGTCTTTGTCTCCACCACCTCTACCACCCTTTCTGTAAAAAAGTATCTCCTTAGATTACTTTTGAGTCTATCAATTCTTAACTTCATACCATGCCTTCTCACTCTGGAGTTTCTTTTCAATTGAAAGAGACTTACATCTTGTATTTATGCTACTTAGGTATTCAAATGCCTCTGTCATATCTCCCCTCACCCGCCTTTCCTCCAAAGTATACATATTGAGATCTTTGAGTCTGTCCCCATGCACCTTATGACGTAGACTACTGACCATTTTAGTGCCTTCCTCTGGACTGAATCCAACCTGTTTATATATTTTTGAAGGGGCAGTCTCCGGAATTGTATACAATATTCTAAATGAGGTCTCACCAGAGACTTATACAGAGGCATCAATACTTCCTTTTTCTTACTGGCCATCAAACATCCTTCTAGCTTTTGCCATTGTCTTTTCAACCTGTTTGGCCACCTTAAGATCATCACATACTATCACACTCAAGTTCCACTCCTCTTTCGTGCATAAAAGTTCTTAACTCCCTAAACTGTACCATTCACTCAGGTTTTTGCAGCCCAAATGATTGACCTTGCATTTTTTAGCATTAATTCCTAACTGCCAAATTTCAGACCATTCCTTAAGCTTTATGAGGTTCTTCCTCATGTTATCCACACCTTCAGATGTGTGTACTCTATTGCAGATTTTGGTATCATTTGCAAAGAGGCAAATCTTATCACTTACAAAACTGTTAAAAAAGAACAGGCCCAAGAACTGAACCTTGAGACACACCACTGATAACATTCCTTTCCTTAGAGTGATCTCCATTGACCACTACCCTCTGTTGCCTTCCACTCAACCAATTCCTGACCCAGTCTGTCACTTTGGGAACCATACCAAGGGCACTCTATTTATTAGACGTCTATATGGAACAGTTAAAATCTAGCGCACTCCGTCTATCCAATTCTCTGGTCACCCAGTCAAAGAAATTGATCAGATTTGTCTGACAAGAACTTTCTCCTAGTGAATCCATTTTGCCTTGGGTCCTGTAATCCACTAGATTCCAGAAACTCCACTATTCTCTGTTTTAAAAGAGTTTCCATGAATTTACTTACCACAGAAGTCAGACTTATGGACCTGTAGTTTCCTACTTCTTCCTTAGTTCCACTTTTGTGGAGAGGGACCACATCCACCCTTCTCCAGTCCTCCATTTCTACTCCCGACTCTAGAGAAGAATTTAAAAAGTCAGCCAGCTGAGCCGCCAGTAGTTCTCTAAGTTCCTTCAGTTCACTCAGATATGGTCACCATCGGTCCCATCGCTTTGCTTACCTTTAGTTAGCTCCCCACGAACACAATTCTCTGAAAATTGATCAAGATCTACCACACCTCCATCTCTTTTTGCTTTTGTCTTCTGCAGTCTTGTTCCCAGCACTTCAGCTGTGAAGACAGAACAGAAATGTATGTTAAGCAATTCAGCCTTATCTTTTTCAACCTTTATATATTCTTCCCCTTCACCTTTCAGGCTCACAATGCCATTCTTGTACTTCCTCCTATCACTAATATATCCAAAAAATGTCTTGTGTCCCCATTTTACTATGTCGGCTATTTTTTCTTCCATTTGCATCTTTGCTTTTCTGACTATTCAAACAGCCTCTATTAATTTTTCTTGATATTGTTGGCTAACTTCCACTTTCTGCGATCTTTTGTAGTTTATGAAGGCTAACCTCTTTTTCCTTACCTTTTCAACCATTACCTTTGAAAACCAAAGTGGCCTTCTTTTTCTTTTATTTTCCTGACAAGATGGCTTGTTACCCTTACAATAGCTCCTTTTAATTTTGTCCACTGCTTTCCTACTCCTTCCAGATATCCCCATCCAAACAACAGTTCCATGATATAATCTCCCATTTGAGCAAAATTAGTTTTTATTAAAGTCTAGAACCTTCACTTTCAAATGAGACCTCTCTATACCTGTCTTAATATTAAACCACACCATGTAATGATCACTGCATGCAAAATAATCACCCAATATAAAATCAGAAACACTTTCCCTGTTTGTAAGCTCTTAAGTCCTGTATAGTTCCATTCTGAGTGGGTTCCATTACCAACAAGCTGGAACAGTTCTCCGTATAAAGAATTTAGAGTCTTCCTACTTCTTTGAAATCCCACAATAGGGATACCCCAATCAACGTCTGGCATATTAAAATAGCCTATTAGTAGTACTTCACCTTTTACAGCTATATTTTGAATGTCTTCTATTAAATCTCTGTTCACTTCTGTCTGTGAAGGAGGCCAATGTAAATATATTTTCCACTACCGCTTTCCAGTTTGACCCACAGTGCCTCTTCCTTACCCTGTAGATACTGCAAATCTATGATTTTAAAATGATCTGTAACATATAACACCACTCCCCTTCCTTCTCTTCCTACCCTGTCTTTCCTAAACAGATTACAGCCCAGTATAACTTTATCCCAGTCATGGTTCTCCATGAACCACGTCTCTGTGATTGCCACTAAATCCAACTCTCAGACTCTAGATCCAAAACCATGTTTCCCATACTTCAAGCATTAGTGTATACTGCTTTATTAATAATAATAATAATAATCATAATAACTTAATTTTTATATACCGCTATACCACAAAAAGTTCAGAGCGGTTTACAGAAGAAGAGGCTGTATACAGAAAGCGATATTACAGAAAACCTTACCTAAGGGCTTATTCTTACCTGCTCCAACAATTCTAGTTTAAAGCCCTCTTTAGTAGGTTAGTCAGTTTACTGCTGGAGATACTTCTTCCCTTCTTTGATAGATGCACACCATCCCTGTTCAGCAACCTTTGGAAACTCATCCCTTGGTCCAGGAAGCCAAAATGCTCTCGACACCATCCTTGTAGCCATAAATTCATCTCCAGGATGCGAGCTTCTGTGCCTTGGCCTTTACCCTTGACAGGGAGGATCAACGACAACACCATCTGTGTACCTGACTGCTTTACCTTCTCTCCCAGAGCCACAAAGTCACTTTTGATACGTTTGGAAGGGTACCTAGCAGAATTTAGTGCCAACATCTATGAGCAGCATCAGATAATAGTCATCAGGCTTGATGAATCTCAGTGAGCTCTCTGTAATATTTTGAATTTTGGCACTGGGCAGACATGTTTATTCATTTCAACTTTTGTTTCCTGCTAGACTGCTATATAAATTCAATCACTGGTTTCCTTACAAGTGACATGTCTTCAACTTTCCAATGTTGGTTAGTGCTTTGATTCTCTTCATGCATCCTTGATTCCCTGCAGAAGTCTTAACCTTCTACCTAGTACCTGATGATCAGGACTATACCGAGGTATAGTTGCACCCTGTGTGCTTTGCCCACTAGTACTTACCTCCTTGCCTGTTTTGCTACCATCAATGGGAGGAGACCATGGGCTGGGAGCAGTGTTTGAATGTCTTCATATTTGCACCTTATGTGGCTGCACCACTCATGCAGTCCCTGGTACGATGCTGCTGCTGAGTTCCAGCTTTGCAACTTCCTAGGGTGTTCTTGGTATGCTCCTGTGAATTCATCTGCTCTGCCTTTCTGACAGGGCTTCCCTGGTAGGTGGTATACCCCATCCTAGGTTCTGGGTTTCAGGAAGCTAAGTTTTGATGGTTGGTAACACTGGAGAGCTTAACCCAAGGAATTGTAGTGCTACATGCAGAAGACTCCATCTTATCTTTCCTGGACTCATGGTGCCATGTCCAGGGGGAAACCTATCTTTAGACCTCACCTACTCACTGTTCCTGAGTCTTCCCTACTGACAAGAATTTTTACAGGTAATGTGTATGTGTTTGGGGACTGGGGAGCGATCAGAAAGGGATGATATGTGTTGGGGGCAGTTTGAAATTGAGTTACCATCCAGACAGTATCTAGCTGACATGGATGGGATTCATTAAAAGGAGGGTCACAGGATTTTTAAACTAACCAATCTTATCTTGAGTCTCTGGACTAGTAGATACTCCTCAGCAGATCTTTACTTTATAAAGCTGACGGGGTCTGTTTCTAGGCTGCATTGTAGCAACAGCATCATTCATTTAAAGAAGCACAGCCTTAGATTAGATTACTGCCCGCTCTGTCATAATATAATACTGCTGGTGCTTCCAGTAAAGGAGTCAACAGTTGTATACAATACTCAAATTTAAACTTCAGCATTTGAAAAACAAATGTGGGGCTTGTGCTGATCCTTGATGCCAGAGCAACTTAAGAGAGTGGAGGAGTAGCCTAATGGATAGTGCAACAGATTGAGATCCTGGGTAACTGCGTTCAATTCCCACTACAGCTCTTGTGTAACCCTGGACAAGTTACTTAACCATCTATTGCCCCAGGTACAAAAAAACTTAAGATTGTAAGCCCACTAGGGGCAGAGAATGCACCTGCATATAATGTGTACAGTGCTACATATGTTTAAGAGCACTAAAGAAATGATTAGTAGTAGTTAATAATTGGTTGTTTGCATCCAATTATTGATGGTTAACAGCTCTTTGGCCAATGAAGTTGTGCACATCTCGGGAGCACACTCAAATCTGGGTAACATTTATAGAATCCGAGGGTTACTTGTTTTCGAGTTACTTGTTTTCGAGTGTGTCCTCTTTCATCTTCATCCTATGACCCCTGCCTCATCCTATGCCCTCTTTTTCTTCATCCTATGCCCCCCTGCTTCCTTTCAGTTGAAAGAGACTTGCCTCCTGTGCGTTTATGCCATGGAGATATTTAAATTCTCTTACCATAACTCCTCTCTCCCACCTTACAGATTAAGTCTGCCCATATTATAGCCATCCTCTGGGCTGGACTCCAGAGGGAATGGTCCTTGATAAGCTAATCTACTCCCTTTTTAATATTACCGCATAGAACTCCTCTCCTTAAGTTTTTCTAGCAAAAAAAAATCTTTAGATATCTCTACCTGTCATTGCAGGAATAATCCATATTCATAACTTCTAAAGGGGTAGTTTGATAAATGGATCATACCAATTCCCTGTACTCTAATATATGTCCTACTGGAAAGGCCAAAGAACAAAGCCAATGGTGAAGAGCAAATTGTACTACAAACAGCCACAGTCATTAGGCTACAGACTAGTGTTAATAAGCATGCAAACCAAAACCAAACTTTTAGGAAAAAAAAGAAAATTCTTGTAAAAATGTTTTGAACATTTAAATGATCAAACAAATCTCTGTGATAGAAGTGCACTAGATGCTACCATTATATGCAATAGAGCATGTTGAATTATAATGGAGATGTGTTCAGACATAGAGGCAAAACAACTCAATATCAATGTTCACATCAGCTTATAAATGGCTTAATCATTGAGGGCTCCTTTTACAAAGCCGCACTAGCGGTTTTAACGCAAGCACTGGATTAGCACACGCTAGCCGGAAATCTACTGCCTATTCTGCGCTTTAAGGCCCTAATGCGGCTTTTTAAAAGAAGCCCTGAGAGGTCAGTTCTATAAAGAGACTGTAATGCAGTGCTTGAGACTGCACCTTCAAAAATGTATAAACAAGATTTTGCTGCTCCACAGGGTAGTTTATAAATGGTCAGTGGTCTTTATGATAAAGCATATGGAGACAGACTTAAAGATCTCCTCAGTATGCATACTTTGAAAGGTGGAAGAAGAGATATTTAAATACTTGTGTGGCATAAATGCTCAGAAACATGGCTTCTTACATTTGAAATAAAGCTCTGAAATGAGGGGGTATATGATGATGGTGAAAGGGAAATAGACCCAGGAGTAAGGTATGAAAATACTATTTTATGGACAGTTTGGTAGATGCATTGAACAGTCTCCCAATGAAGGAGATGAAGACAAGGACTGTGTTTTCAATTCACGAAAGCTTGAGACAGGCACAGAGGATCTCTGAAGTAGAAGAAATGATAGCAGAGCTAAGTTTCCATTTTGTATACAGTATGCTTATTTGGAGCCTATTCTTTAATGAAAAGTAAGCATCTCTCCCCTACTCCATGGCAGATGCTCTGAATACTACTTCTGCAGAGCTTCTATGTAGCAGAAACCTGATCCAAATTTGAACATAACATAACATAAAAATAGATTTCTATGCCGTTAAGTTCTATGCAGTTTAGAAAAGTTAAATAAAGAGTTGAATAAAATATTTCAATTCCCTAAAAATGTAGAAAGCAAGTATGTTTTCAATTGTTTCCTAAAATGTTGATAAGAAGTAGAGGTCAATATCATTAGCTTAAGATCCTTATCCCAAGAAGCTGCTTGATAGGAAAAAAAACCCCGTTGATAGTATTTTTAAAATTGGCAGCCTTTAACTGGGATAATGAAAAATCGTGTGAACCCAGGTCCTCTGATAGCAATGCACAGCATTTGCTACCAAAGCACATGATTCAAAGAAGAAACGAATGCTCATCTTTTTGTGTTGTAATTGGATATTTTCCTTACCGGTATATGCCAGATCTTTTTCTTTTCTATATTGCTGTAATCTGTCTTTGGCATTTAGGCCACAAGATATGATTTATTTTTAGGAGAAAAGGAGAAATGGCACTGACTTTAGAAAAATTGGTACAATATCTATGAAGGGTGAATGCACTGGATTATACTGGTTATCTAGAGCAGTGGTTCCCAACCCTGTCCTGGAGGACTACCAGGCTGGTCGGGTTTTCAGGATAGCCCTAATGAATATGCATGGAGCAGATTTGCATGCCTGGCACCTCGATTATATGCAGATCTCTCTCATGCATATTCATTAGGGCTATCCTGAAAACCCGACCGGCCTGGTGGTCCTCCAGGACAGGGTTGGGAACCACTGCTCTAGAGTGTGTCACACGGGTATTGTCATGCCTCTCTCTTTTCATAATCACCTCT
The DNA here is from genome assembly GCF_902459505.1 of Geotrypetes seraphini. Lineage (NCBI taxonomy): Eukaryota > Metazoa > Chordata > Amphibia > Gymnophiona > Dermophiidae > Geotrypetes > Geotrypetes seraphini. The sequence goes on along the minus strand of NC_047084.1, from coordinate 521,294,686 downwards.
TTGTTTTAATTAACTAAGATCTAGATTTCAAAGTGTTATTAAGATGAAAAGATGCACTATGAAACCACACTTTCTACAGAAAATGTGGGTGACACAACTAAAGGATACCATCAATCATTCCGATTTCAGCTTTCAGCTAGCATTTTCGTAAAATGGATTGCAGTGCACATCATAAGAAATAGTAACTCTGTTGTAAGTGGCAGTACACAAGTTTAAAATGGCTAGCTTTGTGGTATCTCACAGTTTTCCAGCTTTGTGGTATCTCACAGTTTTCCAGGGTAGGACATGAGGCGTTATTTCATGAATGTCCTGGGCCAGATTCTCAAAACTCACTGTGCATTTAATGATATTCGCTAAACCGGTTTAGCGTGCAAGTATTTTACCTGCTGATTTTCAAAAAAGGCTCAACGTGGTCTTTTCCGAGCTTCCTAGCAGCCTCCGACTCTGCCATGCAAATGTAGTACAACGAGGTCATTACTATTAAAATGGTAGTAAAATGGAATTGTTAATATTTAAATGAGCACTCCAGGTGATTTTCTATCATCACTGGGTGAATCTTCCAAATGATATGCCGGCTTTTAATGACCAAAAATTACCGGCTGGTCCAGGGGGGCCAGAACTGTGAAAAGTGTGTCTCAGGTGTGTGTGTATCTGGCTGTGGCCAGTGTCTAATGGTAATCCTGTGTGTGGTCTCTTTGCAGGTATGCACTGTGACAGCATCTGTCCTGAAGGCCAATGGGGCCCCAACTGCTCGTTGTCCTGTAACTGCCAAAACGGAGCCTCCTGCTCACCTGATGATGGAATCTGTGAATGTGCACCAGGCTACAGAGGCACTACATGCCAGAGAAGTATGGACCCTGTACAATGTCTGTTTGAACCACTCTTCCTTTGAGAGTTGGTAATGTTTTACTGTACAATAAAAAGTATTTATATAGTAAGGTTAATTTATGAAAATGTTTAGGCTACATATCCATAGATTTCACCTACTAAAATAAGAAAAAAAAAAAGCGGCAGCAAATCAGACCTGATTAAAAGAAAGAAAAAGTCAGGAAGAGCGAGGAGAAGGGGAATAAGAGGAGAATGAGGGGAAGCAAAAGAAAGCGGAATGGGAGAGGGTTCAGAAAAAATTAAAGAGGAGGGGGGAAAGAGAGACTTTAGTGACAAGGAGGGCAGAATGGATGAGGGAGAGAGAGAATGCTTAAAATGTGACCTCATTGCTTTATTCCTTCCCATCTGTTCATTTCTCTGACCACTCACACACTGCCATGCAAACAATGAAATGATTCCTGTCAGAATCAAAGTTGTAGCAAGTTAGGTCAAATTATATTAAAGAATTGAGAAGAAAAAATCCCTCTGCGTTAAGTCAAATTATATTAAAGAATTTATCGTATTTTTTGTGATATTTTCCTTTTCTATAGTGCCCAGATTTAAACTTCACCCATATCATTAGATCACCATTTCAGCACCAATGGCCGTTGCTTTGCCATTCTATAAAACAGAAGACTTCCAATGAAAACAGTTGGGGGGTCCTTTATTAAGCTACGCCAAAAAGTGGCCAATGCTGTTTTTTAGCATGTGAGTTTCCCACACGCTGAGGCAACTTTTTAGCATGGCTCTAAAATGGCTGATATTGCCTTTTCCCATTAACAGCCATGTACAAATTGCAAATTAGCATATGGCCATTAGCGCATGAGCCCTCAACACCACCTATTTAACAGACATTAAGGCCCGGATTCTCTAAATAGTGCCAGTTTTTTAGGTGCTTGTAGGCGCCCAAGCTCAGTTAAAAAAAGTTGTTTAAACAATGTTTTTAACTGAGTTTCAAGGTGCCTATTGGCCTCTAGAAAATTGGCACAAAATCGCACCTCCATAGTCACTTTAAGCCACCTAATGTCACTTTCAGAATAATTTTGTAATAAACAAACCATTAAAATATCTTAAAACGTTTCCCATGATTCTAAATCAACTCAAAATTATTTTCTATATTAAGATTTCATATTTAATTTTTCACATCATCACATTTTGATGAAAATAATGCCAACCCACCAACATGCTGCTCTTGCAGTAGGGTGATGTAAAAAATGAGAGTGCTCAGCTTTGGTGTGCCTATATTACGACTAATCTTCTAATAGTGACCATTTGACTTATTTTATTCATAGGACATGCTTGCTAAGCATGTTAAAAAGATACTATTCTTGTTTCTAACTTAGAAAATTGCATTCAAATTATTCCTAGATATTTCTATATTGTAGGGCTAACCTAGTTGGTAAATGCTTTGATAGGTTCCTTACATAAAGGTGAGCCACTCCTCACATGACCTTGCTATGTTTTCCAATTGCAGTCTGCTCTCCTGGATTCTATGGGCATCGCTGTAGTCAGGCGTGTCCACAGTGTGTCCATAGCAATGGCCCCTGCCATCATGTGACTGGGCAGTGTGATTGTCTACCAGGATTTACAGGAGCACTCTGCAATGAAGGTAAGACGTAAAAGGACCCTTTAATAGCTGAACTATATATGTTTATTTCTATATTTGAGTATGGCATTTCCAACAACCATGGGTTGGATGCTGGGGGACCTTACCAAACTAGCACTAAACTGATTTCTTTTTAGATCTGTAATTTATCAAGTTGCTAGGACTCGAACACCAGTCAATGGCACCTAACTAACTTTCCAATATATGGCTGGCCCTCCAATTTCGACTCCTAACTCCCCTCACCTTGGGGTTCTGCATCCCTACCCTCTATGTCACGTCTGTCTGTCCAAATTAGATTGTAAGCTCTTCTAAGAAGGGACTGTCTATAAATGTCAAAATGTACAGCCCTGCGTACGCCTTTCAGTGCTCTATAAGTGATAAGTAGTAGTAGTAAGTATCTGCAAGTAGCTTCACATTCCTCCACACCTTCCACAAGCCACCCCTTTATTTATGTTTTCTGTACATGGGGAGAATGCAGAGGTGACTGAAAGGTTGAGACACAGACCAAAACAAGCTGTTTTATACCCACCTCATCTCCATTAAAAGTCTTTGGACAATTCCTGCGCATATCTAAGTCATCTAAACTTTAAAAAAAAAAGAGAGTCTGGGATTGATTTATGTAAAAATATTCATGTGAAGGTTAATTATATAAAGTACCCATTAACACTTATGTGTCCATTATAATGACATATGTGTGAACAAGCAAAACCAAATTATAATAGAAAAACTCAAAAACCCAATAATACAAAGTGGAGCTCGTTGATGTATTGGTGCCTAGTTCACGTGGGAACTTGACAAGGAGCTACATTGGTTCAGATGACCCTAATTTTTCAGAATGTCCCAATTTAACTGAGGGCTCGCATATACGCTTATAATATTCTGGTGGGATATATTCACGCAGGAGTTATTAATACTTTCATTCAATCACTGGCTACATTGTTATCGAATTGAGAATTTTTATTATTGGATATATTTGCATATACATACAAGGACTGACAATTAAGTTCACGAACTTGCCTCTGTGTGCTTACATTGGAGGCACTGTACAAACAACTCATAACCTTGGTATATCAGTGTCTCACATCTGAGTTCGTGTTGACGTGTGATGGTGTCTTGCTGAGTGGCATTTATTGTTGTTGTTGTGTGTTTTTGTGTGTTGTCACGAGAATGTCAGAGCTTGAATTAGAGCAACGAGCAAACACCACATTTCTTGTTATACTTGGCAAGAGTGGAAGTAGAATCAGGGACATGTTAGTCCAAGTTTATGGGGATAATGCAATGAAGAAAACGGCAGTGTACAAATGGATTAAACGTTTTTCTGAGGGGAGAGAAAGTGTCACTGATGAAGAAAGGTCAGGGTGACCAGTAATGAGACTAACTGACAAAAACATTGCAAAAATTTGTCGAATTGTGCTTCAAAATCATTGATTAACTATGAGAAGCATAGCAGACCAAGTAAACAGGAAAATCTGAACTGAAAAATCGTGGCTTGAGAAAGGTATGTGCAAAAATGGTCCTGAAGGAGCTCACCGATGAACACAACAAAGGAGAGTCAACATTTGCCAAGTCCTTTTGGAGAGGCAAGACAATGTTTTGGATCGTGTTATCACTGGAGCAACTGTCAAACTGGAAATCAGTAGGTGAGCTCAAAAGAAGCAAACACCAACGAGACTGGAAGTCCCAAATGAAAACAGCAGAGACAGAACAAAAAAACAACAAAAAAGAAATTTAAAAGAAAAAAATCAACAAAGGCAAAATAAAACAAAAACAAAAGCAGGACAAGGGAGACAGCACAGAAGATGACCTAATTGGCCGCCATCTTGTTGGAATATTCATTTCTCTCTCTACCTCTGTCTTTATATTTTTATATTTACTTTTCATAAATTGTTTTTTCAGGTACTTTAGTTAGATTGTGAGCCTTTGGGACAGTTAGGGAATTTCCAAGTACCTATCTTATTTATTTTTATTTATTGTATCTTTTAATGCATCATTTTTGTAAACTGCTTAGAAACCTCACGGTTATTAGCGGTATATAAGAATTAGATTAAATTAAATTAAAAAAACAAAACAAGGAGAACTGCAGTAACATGTACAATGATACAGGCAAAGTTTATTAAAATAATTGCGATTAAAAACAACACCTTAAAATTAAACCACGGGTTCAATAATTCCCATGAATGAGACACAACCATTACATTATATTACATTAGTGATTTCTATTCCACCGTTACCTCACACTTCAAGGCGGATTACACAAGAATTGTCATGATGCTATGAAATACATTCGGTGGATTACATGAGAATTGTCATGATAATAGTAAATGCCTAATGAGTGTTTTGAATATTTTTTTGATTTGCTGTGTAGATAGTGTTTTGGGTGTAGCTTGGGGCGGTTCTGGTTCTGTTATAGAGGTTTAATGTATTTTTTGAAGAGTAGAGTTTTTTTTTCTTTTTTGAGGCATATATGTTTAGGAAGAATTGGGAAGGCTGAAGGGGTAGCGGAGCAACAGTGTATGTGAAAAAGAAATATCAAAGTGGCTGCAATACAGGGAGCCTGGGGAACAGAGGAAGCGATATGGATCATCTGGAAAAAGAAGATGGTACATGTGTCGTCTACAGACTGACAGCACAAATGGAGAAGCTGGACAAGGATCTGATTGAAAATATCCATAAGCTGGTAAGGTTGTCCAAGGTAGGGGGAACGAGAGGGCACTCTCTAAAGTTGAAAGGGGATAGATTCCGTACAAACATAAGGAAGTTCTTCACCCAGAGAGTGGTAGAAAGCTGGAACGCTCTTCCAGAGGCTGTTATAGGGGAAAACACCCTCCAAGGATTCAAGACAAAGTTAGACAAGTTCCTGCTGAACAAGAACGTGCGCTGGTAGGGCTAGTCTCAGTTAGGGTGCTGGTCTTTGACCAGAGGGCTGCCGCATTAGCTGACTGCTGGGCATGATGGACCACTGGTCTGACCCAGCAGTGGCAATTCTTATGTTCTTAAGGGGAGATGAAAAATTCTCTAACCCCTATTTGTACTGTTTGCCTGTTTTAATTAGATTGTAAGCTCTATTGATCAGGGATAGTCTCTTACATGTTTAATGTACAGCACTGCATAAGTCTAGCAGTGCTATAGAAGTGATAAACAGTAGTAGTAGATGCTGTTGCTTGGAGATTTCAGCTTGCCTGATGTGGCTTGGAACATCCCATCGGCAGAATCGTAAAGAAACAGAGTGATTGTAGGTGCCTGTAAAATGCTTTGCTCAGATAAATGGTGATGGAAGCCTGAAAGGAAGGGGGTGACGCTGGATCTACAGTAGTGCTCCCAAATGGAGAAAGTGTTTCTAATGTCTGGGTGGGTGTTCACCTAGGCCAGTGTATCGCAATCTGTGTGCAATACTAATATACTGCAGCAAGATTCCAGGTGTGCCGCGAGATGCTGGTGAGGAGGAGTGGAGCCGGCACCAACTGACTGCCTATAGGACGTGCCTCTCGCAGCGAGAGGTATGTTCTATAGGCGGTCAGCCGGCACCTCCTCTTCACAGGCACCTCTCCTCTTGCAACCCCCCCATGGGCGGCTCATCTGGAGGGCCTTCGCACATGCATGGATGTTGATGTGATGATATCACACATGCATGTGATGTCATCGCATCGATAGTCACGCATTTCCAGATGCCCTCCAGCTGCGGCACAGGGTATAGTGTGCCTCAGTTTCCAGAAGTTTGCGAAACACTGACCTAGGCAATAGTGATCATTACACAATAAGGTTTAATATAAGAGCTAAAGTAGAATACAGACGCACAAAACTCAAACACTGGATTTCAGACATGCTGATTTTAGAATGGGGAAGAAAGTGAAGATGGAGCTGATGGGATGGGTAGACATAGGAGGAGTGGAAAGACAGTGGTCTCAAATGAAAGCAGCTGTAAATAATATGGCAACAGATCTTTGTATAAAAAATGTAAATGATATTTTCTAAACAAGTGGCTCAAAAAGTATAGGCAGAAGAGGCAGCATTCAAAAAATACAGAAGAACAAAACAAGAGGACCTCAGAAAAGATTGCCTTATATAATCAACGAAATCAAGAAAGAAATATGGCTGGCAGACTATCAAGTAGAAGAAAATATGTCTAAAGAGGTTAAGACCTTTCTCAGATATATCAGCAGGGCTTAAGTTTGGAGTAAACTGCCTGGAATGCAGTTCCACCACTTTTTTCCAGACTCCAGGAGCATGAAAGTTGTGCTCCATGCAGCCTGTAGGGAAGAGGAAGGGAAAACTGTGCCTGGAATGGAGCAGAGAACAGCAGGCAGAACAAAAAAGAGAACTGCAGAAAATGGACAAGGTTAAAAGGGTGCGGACCTGACACGGTCCGTGTTTCAAAAAACACTGCTTCCTCAGGGGTCCATGATGCTCAGGTTATTAGTATACAAGAACCATATGGATACAGCCTGCTTCAGAAATTGTTTTGTTTTATTGCTGTCCTCATCTTCATAAGCCTAGGACAGAGTTTGCAGGATGGGGATGGAGATGGATCCCATGGGGATGGAGACAAATTTGTCCCTGTGTCATTCTCTAGTCCCCATTCTCTGGAACTCACTCCCAGAAAGTCATGTGTTAGGCAAAGCCTAACTCCGGAAGCAGGTGGAAGCCTGACTCTTTCCCCCAAGCCTCCAATCAATGGAGGGGGTAACTACTGTAACTCACTTCCCACTAACATCACCTGCATACTTGCTTGCCACATATTCTCCGAGATCATTTTCATGATTTCATATACAATTTTTCCTCAAGTTAGTCATCCTTATCTGTCTAAATGCCTGTTACTCTATCTTATTTGTCTGCATGTTTCACCTCTATTTGTCTCCTTTACTGTCTGTTACGATATTTAGCCCCCCCCCCCTTTTATGAAGCTGCATTAGGCTTCCTTATCACCATTCACGGCAGTATTAGCTCCATCATTCATAGAATTCCTATGAGCGTCGGAACTAATACCACCACGGCCGGTGATTAAAAAAAAAAAAGCTTAACGCAGCTTCATAAAATGGGGGGTTAATGTGAATTGTGTTGGTACTATAAGTAGTATGCCAGTGGTCTCCAACATGCAGCACCCCAGGACGTACGCAGCCTCTGAAGTCCTCCATTGCGGCCCTCAAATGGCTAGAATTTTCTTAATATCCTTTAAATGCATTAAATTCAATCTTGCCCACATAATATAGTAACTACAATCTCTTAAGTATGTTATTCAAGTGCCTCATTTATGGAATTTGCTACTTTTGACAATCCAAAATAAACTGAGTTTTAAAAATATATCCTTGAAGTGTTGTAGAATCAATATTAGTATCAATGTTTAATGTGTAATACCCAATCTAAAAATGCAGATCAAAGCAGTTAAAAAAAAATTAGTAGTGCATATAAGCTTGAAATCATTTGGTGGCCTTCAGAGCTTTCTCATATTCATACTGTGGCCCTGTACATGAAGGAGGTTGGAGACCACTGTAATATACTATGCCTTAATGTGTACTGCTACGGTATTTGAATATTTTACTGTTGTAATTGTTTATTGCCTGTCTGGGTTACACTTGCTGTATACTGTCTTCAGTGAATTTATTTCAAAAGTGAGTAGTTTGGAGGCTCACATGAGGGGAAATAATCATTTTCCGAATTGTTTCTACACAGTGTGTCCCAGTAAAAGGTTTGGAAAGAATTGTGCTGGAGTTTGTACATGCACCAACAATGGAACTTGCAATCCGATTGATGGATCCTGTCAGTGTTATCCTGGCTGGATTGGCAGTGATTGTTCTCAGCGTAAGTCCAAAGATCAGACAATTGTAATGCACACATTTTAAATATTTTAGCTTTTTTTCTTAGTTGCCCACTGAACTTGTTTCACTTACAAAGTCTAATCATTTGCTGTTCTCTATGGCACCATGTTTCTAAAGTCCTATACTATTAAATAGAAAGCCTGCTGTTTATTTTTCAACTGAAATGTAATTTCCACTTTCATACTGACTTTTCATAATATACAGTATGGCCCCTGATTTTGAAATATACAGTAAAAATGTTTTTTCTTTATGCCGAAAATATCTTTTCAAACCAATATGTCAGATCAGTTCTCATTTTATTTAACTATGTCCAGCATTCCGCCCCTTGCATCCCTTTCAATCTGCCCTCTCCACCACCATATCCAACATTTCTCGCTTTCATCCTTCTATTCCCCATGCAGCTCTACCTCACTCCTTTCCCCATGTGCACCATCTCTCACTCACACACTCATGCCCATCAAGTCTCCTTTTCTATTCCCTCCCTCCCTCCTATGTCCCAAGTTAGTGCCCCCAAGTTTATGCCCCTTCCCTTCATTCTGTGTCGAGTTTGTGCCCCCCCCTCCAAAGACGACCTGTCCACAGAAGCTGCAGGCGCCGCCGGGGATCCCTGCCTGCCCCCCACTGAAGCCGCCATCACCAGGATCCCTCCCTGCCAGCCCACTACACCCCTCACCCCCCACTGAAGCCGACCCTGCTACCTCGCCGGAGCCAACATGATTCATCCCCCCCAGCAGCAATTCCATGCAGGGACGGGCCATGGCATGTGCAGTGACTCACATGCTGTATGCAGCCGGCTCACAAGCCTTCCCCCCGACGTCAATTCTGACATCAGAGAAAAGATTCTGGGCCAGCCAGGCAGCAATTGGCAGGCCCAGAACCTTCTCTCTGATATCAGAATTGATGTTGGAGGGAAGGCTTGTGGGCCGGCTGCGTGCAGCATGTGAGTTGCTGCACACGCTGTAGCCTGTCCCTGTGTGGAGTTGCTGCTGGGGGGGATGGAGCGTTCGGCTCCAGCGAGGTAGCAGGGTCAGCTTTGGAGATGGGGGTGGTGCAGCAGGTTAGCAGACAGGGAAGCAGGGAGGGATCTCCGCCGGCAGTGGCTTCAACGGGTGACAGACAGGGATCCCCTGTGGGAGTCATGGAGGGATCCCTGGTGGTGGCCAGGCCGTGTAACCCCAACAAGCGGCCTGCATACCCCCAAGAGTATGCGTACCACATGTTGAGAAACACTGACTTAGACTATAAGTGGTATATAAATGCTAAAAATATTCAAGAAAGAAAGAAAGAGGCACTCTTCAGCTTTCTCAGTTTTAGAAACTGAAATATATCTGCAATCAGAAATAATTAATTCCTCAATATTTTTCCATAAGCAATATCTCCGTCAAATATCTGCATAACAAAATCTCAGGAGACAGAAGATAACATATAGGAAAATTTTAAAAACATAATGTCCCTTGTTCGAAAATGATTTTCAAGAAAGTCTAATTGCCTGAGGATAATCAGGCTGTCTTTAACAAAAGTTGAAGAAACAGATTGAAAATTAGGCAAATCTGAAGAAACCTGGTATCCAGCTTATCAATTTAAACATCTACTTCCTGAAACTTATCAACTGTCAAGAAAAACTACAAAGCTGAGTTATAGTAGTTATAGTAGTCTTCAGTTCTAATTACAAATTGCTAAATGTCTTTCAGTATAATATCTCGAGGTTGATTAATAGTTTTTGACAAATTAGGACAAACCACAGCTGTTGGAAATTCACAACTAGTTTGTGGTTGCCTCTGAGAAGAGGTAGATGAATCTGCAGGTATTTTGTCAGTTGGGGCTACTGTACCATTTTGGGAAACTGCCCCTGCTTGACAAACAAGAGTGAAAGGATGGGAAGGAGTAGAGCGTCCTCCTTTGCTCAAAGAGGCACCTGAATTAGACAAATCACCTATAGTTACAATAGGTGCCTTTGATTGAACATACTTGTTCATAGGTCCAGCTGCTTTAGGTGTACTTGCATCTTTAACCTTCCCTTTCCACTTAACCATAATGATATCTGGCGAAGGACGTAAGAAGACTTGAAGCAGTCCAGAGGAGGGCGACAAAAATGATAGGAGGCTTGCGCCAGAAGATGTATGAGGAGAGACTGGAAGCCCTGACTATGTATACTCTAGAGGAAAGGAAGGACAGGGGAGCTATGATTCAGACGTTCAAATATTTGAAGGGTATTAACGTAGAACAAAATCTTTTCCAGAGAAAGGAAAATGGTAAAACCAGAGGACATAATTTGAGGTTGAGGGGTGGTAGATTCAAGAGCAATGTTAGGAAATTTTACTTTACGGAGAGGGTGGTGGATGCCTGGAATGTGCTCCCGAGAGAGGTGGTGGAGAGGAAAATGGTGACTGAGTTCAAAGAAGCGTGGGATGAACACAGAGGATCTAGAATCAGAAAATAATATTAAATATTGAACTAAGGCCAATACTGGGCAGACTTGCACAGTCTGTGTATGGCCGTTTGAGGGAGGATGGGCTGGAGAGGGCTTCAGTGGCTGGAAGGGTATAGATGGGCTGGAGTAGGTTTTGACGGAGATTTCGGCAGTTGGAACCCAAGCACAGTACCGGATAGAGCTTTGGATTCTTGCCCAGAAATAGCTAAGAAGAAAAAATTTAAAAAATTGAAATTGAATTAAGTTGGGCAGACTGGATGAACCATTCGGGTCTTTATCTGCCGTCATCTACTATGTTACTATGATAAGAAATACACTATACCTCAGGAGATATCACTAAAACAATCTTCCAACTCCTTTCAGCTCCTTTCAGGCTCCTAAGTAGCTACCAAGGGGCAGACATGCCCCTTGTGGCACGTTATTGGCTGTACGCCCAGTGGCCATGCGCCATTGGCAGAAGAATCTTTTAAAGCAGTTAGTCCTGGGCGAGTCCAACGGGAAATGCCTCCTCCAACAAGCCACTGGCGGGAGAATCTTATAAAGCAGTTAGTCCTGTGGCAGCGTGTGATGTTAAATGCTTCTGTATCTCAGCATCTCCTTCTCTCTCTCCCGGTGAAGTCCAATGAGAAATGCCTCCTCCCATTGGCCTTTATCTACAATTATGTTCTGTTTCTCTGGCAGCTTATTCCACAGCTTTATTTCTTTTTGGCTTAGCAGTTTCCTGTGTATATTTGGGTTCCATTAGGAGCCATAAAACTTAACTGGAAATACAATAAAAGTTTTTTGTAACTACACTGCTATTAGCTGAAATGAGAACTATGGATGAAGATGACCTTCTTACAGGGGGATAAGATGAAAATGAATATTTACAGATGCTGAAAGAGAAGGAATTCCAGTCAGTGTGCAGCAATGCCACCTAGTTATTGGAAGCAGTGTACCTGGCTCATGGTCCTCAATTGAGAACTATCACTGGTATGGCTGCCTGAGTGATTTGGGAGGAGATTTGACAAGAGGGGAAAACCCAATAGTTGAAAACAAAGGCTCTTGATGCTGTACTCCAATAGAGGCTATTTCCAATTAAAGTAGAAGTCTAAGTGAGCAGAAGGAAACTGCTGGGTCAACTAAAAAGAAAGCATTGTCAACAAAATGAATAGAGTCACTATTTTGGGGCTACACTTGTGACCAGTACAGAGGATGTTTATTTAGTTTGTGCAAAAGCCTTCAGTTCCTATTAAAAATAAAGGCTCCATTCATTTCTCTATGAACTGGTGGCCTTTGAGCTAGCCTTCTGACCTCTTCTTCTCTGTGTGACCTGACATCCCATACTGCCTGACTTATGGTCTTCCTTCAAAGGAAAACATGAGGTCTTCCTTCCAGGGTACATCACAGCAGAGAGGCAGGATTTAAATTAGAACAAGCATCAGATTTTTACATCATTTCATGGAACAAATTTAAGATTATATTATTATCTTTCCTTCCCTAGGCCTCTGAGTGTACAGTTAGTAGATATAAGCACTATATTGTTCATGTGATTAATTAGTCACCAATTAATAAAGTATGAAATCCTCTTTGTTAGCCATTCTCCATTTCAGCCACTTGTAATAGTGTCTTTAGACAGAAGTGTTTTGGGGAGGCAATGCAGAGGGAAATAGATATTGGGAGGAAGACGAAGTGATGTTTCTTCAGATCATGCCACACATCAGCCCTCCCCTCCCCCACATTTAAATTAACTAGAAAATAAATTAGAAAAAAAAATTACAACAGTCTCTTATGCATAAACAGACTCCCAACCAGTTTCAGCCACCTAGTAAAACTACCGTTACAATTATTTGACAATATCATTCAGTGAATTCTTGTACATGGGACTGAAGGCTAGCGACTGTAAAGTAAATTTTGTATGTTCCAACCTGGATATCCCAAATCCAGCCTAGAAGCCCTATGATTTCTTAAATCATGTTATGCGATCATATTTTATGTACGGGGAGTACATCTGTTTTGTTGCAATCTGCATTGGGCTGGGAGCTAGGTGTCACTTTAGATTCCATGCTCACTTTCAGAGCTCAAATATCTCAGGTAGTCCAACGGTCATTTTTTAAACTCTAACTGATCCATTTGGTACGTTCTATGATATTCCCTTAGGCACTGAATATTCTGCTTCATTCTTTGGTCATTCAACTGTTAGACTATTGCAACTCTCTTTACACAGGCAGGTTGCAAATCCACAGTTAGGCTAGTTCATAATGCCCAGAAGTATGACTACATTATCCCTTTCCTAAAGAATGCATATTGACCCCCTGCTGTGCACCGTATTACATACAACATACTCCTACTCTATTTTAAAGTCCTAACTTCAGGTGAGCCTGCCTATCTTGCATGGCTCTTTATTCCATACTAGTGTTTAAGCCCGTTACATTAATGGGTGCTAGAATATATGTCTGTCTTTCTTTTTGTCTGTCTCTCTCCCTGCCCCTGTCTCTTTCTTTCTTTCTTTCTGTCTCTCTCCCTCCCACTATCTATCTATCTTTCTTTCTCTCTCTCTCTCCCCCTCCCGCTATCTGTCTTTCTCCATGACCCCCTTCTGTCTTCCCCTCCCCAAAGCAAGTTCGCTTCCTGACACCCTCTCCCCCACCCCCACTTCCCTGTACAGCAGCAGCTTTTCCCTCCCACCCTTCCCTGTGCAGTAGCAGCAGCATTTCCCTCCCCCCCCACTTCCCTGTGCGGCAGCAGCAGCATTCCCTCCCCCTCCATTTCCCTGTGCAGCAGCAGCATTTCCCTCTCCTCCCCCCACCTCACTTCTCTGTGCAGCAGCATTTGTTTGTTTCTGGCCGGCTCCCTTACCCTTGCCGATCCCCGCCTGCGTCGCACAACACCCTCCTGCCGTTCCTGTGCACCAGTAACAAACCGCCACCCAAATAGAATACGGCCACGGAACAGAAATCATGGCGGCAGGGATCACACCGTTTTAACAGTGCATGCGCGGGTAAGGTTTTATTAGATAGGATACGTTAGCAAGAACACTCAGATCTGCTCATCAAAACCAGTTAATGATTCCTACAAACCAGCCACCAGCATTGAATTTCCTCTCTAAATGCAGCCATGGTAGACATAGGGATTAATTTTCCAAAAGAGAAAAAGAGACAGATGGACATTTTTCTCCTCAAACCTTCCAAGTAGTTAAAGCTGCTGCCTCAGCACCCTGAGGTTGCAAGTTCAATTTTATCCTTTTGTGACTCTGGGAAAGTCACTTAACTCACCATTGCCCACCATTGCTCACCAGAGTTAGATAGTGAGCCAGCTGGGACAGATAGGGAAACTACCTAAGAATACCTGATTACTATTTAATGTATTGTAAACTGCTTTGAATGAATCTCTTTATAAAAAGGCAGTTAATAAATCCCAATAAATAAATATTTGGTATTTTTGAAACCTGTTGTCTAGAAGAATTTCTATGCAGTTTTGTCAGTAGTTCATCTAAATTTCAAGGGGGCATGTCAGAGGTGTGGTTTGGGCGGGAGTAGGGCAGGCTTATGATTTCGACATTTTTCTGCCATAATCAAACATTTAAGAATATGTCCCTGGACAATTTGGACATTTGGGGCTAGACCTGTTTTAATTACTAATAAGTGCCAAAAAGGTGCTCTAACTGACCAGATGGCCACTGGAGGAGTGAAGGCATGACCTCCCTCCCCACACACACACACACACACACACACACACACACACACACACACTCCTCCAGTGGTAACTGACCCCCCCACAAAAAATAAAAAATAAAAATATGTGAATGAAATAGTACCTGCTTGTATGACAGCTTTAGATGGTATGGCCAGCAAACAGGTCTCTGGAGAAACCTAGTGGTCAATGTAGTTGGCTCCAGAAAAGGGGACCCAGGTCCTTATCCCACTCTAACTACTACACTTGTGGGAAGTATGAACCCACCAAAGCCCACCCAAATCCCACTCTACCTACATATAGGTGCCAGTAGGTTTTGGATGGATTTTGGAGGGCTCACCATACACTATCAGGGTGTTATGGTGAGATGTGCACCTGGGACATTTCATGTGAAGTTCACTGTAGTGCCTCATGGGGTGCCCTACTGTTCTGCTGTGATATCTGTGTGGCCAGACTTCTAAGAATGCTGGCCCTTCCTACCTCCAAGTGGCTTGTTTTGTGTGTTTTTGTTTTGGACAATTTTTTTTTGGGGGGGGATGGTCAAAAAAGATAGATTCACTAGAAATGGTCATTTTTTGATGGGGAAAGGCATTTTGACCATTTTCTCTATCTGATTTTTGGATGCACTTCTGTAAACGTCTAAACTCGGGTTTAGACAGACTGCCTCCTGCGGTCTGAATCGGATCCAAGTTGCACATACTTATGTTTTGCAGTAATTGAAGACACTGTAATGCATTTCCTGACAATATTCTATGGTAGTTAACAAAACGCAGCACAGCTAAAAAGATGTGTAGAAACCAAGTTCAGTTTTATTGTGCAGACATCAGATAAAACTCATCACATGAAACCTGACAGAGGCCATGTTTCACCCACATTAAGGGCTGCATCAGGGGCAAATAAAACTAGAAAGCAATAACAAAACAGAAAATTGTCATAATGAGGTAGATAGTATATGCTGAAACAAATCAGAGGTCATTCAGAAAAACGGAGAGGAGACAGATTCATAACGAATGCAAGGAAGTTCTTCTTCACTCAACGGGTGGTAGACACCTGGAACGCACTTCCCGGAGAGGTGATAAGACAGAGTACAATTCTGGGGTTCAAAAAGGGACTGGATGACTTCCTGGAAGCGAAGGGGATAACAGGGTACAGATAGAGGTTTACCTTACAGTACATTGAGAGAATAGGGTATGGACATTTTAGGTTAGGTAGGGAAAACTTTCAGGTCATGGACCTGGAGGGCCGCCACGGGAGCGGACTGCCGGGCACGATGGACCTCTGGTCTGACCCGGCAGAGGCAATGCTTATGTTCTTATGTTCTTATTAATACAGATGATTGCAATGCTGACAAAGGTAGGAATCCATATTATATAGAGCAAAAATGAAACTAGAAATGCAAGACTAAACCATCCATGGCAATCATCTGTATTAATGTGCATTTTTTTATCCATAGGTTTTTCTTGTCGTCCCTATGTCTTTTACAGACAAGTAGCCAATCCATATGTTCTTCAGAGACAAGTAGCTTCTATATTGATGATTATACAATACATATCACTGAGGTTGAAGAATGTGTTAGAACTAATAAGTTTAATGTGTTATGTTTGCTTTATTGTCTTTTCTAGATATTTCTTCTTTTTGCAATCCTATTAACTTAATTTTCTCCATTCCAGCTTGTCCGCCTGCACACTGGGGCCCAAACTGCATTCATACCTGCAACTGCCACAACGGAGCATTTTGCAGTGCTTATGATGGAGAGTGTAAATGTGCTGCTGGATGGACAGGCCTCTATTGTACTCAAAGTGAGCAAATGGTTTTTTTTCCCTTCAATAATTACTCCTGTAATGAAAGCAATAAGCCAATAGCAAAACAGTCAAATGCTAGCCCATTTCCTTCAGTTTTTGTTATATTTTGTTAACAAAGGAGGAAGTTCTATAAAGTGATGTATTAATTCATTAGTTAATGAATTAATTAGGTTTTATATTGTCCTCTTCAAAGAGCTCAGAACAGGTTACAGTTTACATTCATAGTGTTATAATATATCATTACAAAAGGGTACTCTTTAGACCAGGGGTGTCAAAGTCCCTCCTCGAGGGCCGCAATCCAATCGGGTTTTCAGGATTTCCCCAATGAATATGCATGAGATCTATTAGCAAACAATGAAAGCAGTGCATGCAAATAGATCTCATGCATATTCATTAGGGAAATCCTGAAAACCCGACTGGATTGCGGCCCTCAAGGAGGGACTTTGACACCCCTGCTTTAGACATTGCATAGTTTTAGAGGAATCTTGGATAGGGTCATTTTAGAATCAGGTAATAAGGGGCGTGCTTAGCACCAATTCAGTAATGGCATTAAGATGCGCCTAACCTGTTATAGAATAGTAGTGCAAAACCATTTTGGTGTGTCAAAACTTAGGTGCAACAGCTTACACCACATAAGTGCACTTTGCAATACGTGCATCTGATATTGTTCTATAAGGTGCACATTTGCTAGGCAGAATGCAGTTTAACCCAAGTGGGTGTCTCAGATGTGGTACATATTCAATCAATACTTGAATGAGTCCACTCCATGCATCATTATTTCTTTGTATAATGAATTTTATCATATATCCCAAAATTCCAAAAGAAATGGTGTCTGAAAAATTTAAGTGCAGTGCTGTTATTTAAGATAGGTCCATTCAATTAATTACTGCAAACTGGCCATAAACCGACCTCACTTTCAGAAGTCGAATTAATATAAGTACAAAAATCACAAAAACAAAAAACAAATGAAAATAAGAGAACTTATCTGAATAACATGTGACAGAGCTCCGTTTCGATCCTTCATCGGGGGCAGAAACAGTTTCTCAACTTCCATGCCGTTAGGAGTCTGTGAAATGCAATGCTCAGAAACCAGCAAAAAAGAACATGCAAATGTGTCATATTTTCTCTTAAAGTCAGCAGTGGCGTTTAAAAAATTTTGAACGCTGAATAATCCAGCGTGAACAGCGCCCCTCTTTATTTGCGTGATGTTGTTAGAGAATTGAAAAACTTTATTAGGTCTCAAAGAACTGTTTATAATACACTGCCCGGCGTAGGGCAATATCGATGTAAAGAGCTTACACAATCCTGTTTAAAATGCTCTGGGAAGACCAATAAATATCAAAAAAGAATACGAAAATTGAATTAACTATGTGACATGATTATCTTATTCTAGACCATTCAAAACTCTCATTGAGACCATGAAGACTGAAAGACTTGTAGCTAGGCAAAATGACCATGATACACCCTTGCTCTGCCCAGTGGCATAGTATGGGGGAGGAGGTGTTCCGCCCCAGGCACCATCTGGTGAGGGTGCAGGCACCCGTCCTCCTCTCCATCCCCTGCTCCTTCCTTGTCCCCCCACTGCCACTCATGTACGCTGCTTCCCTTCTGGACCTGTGACATCAGAGGAAGAGCTGACCCTGGGGTGACATCAGCTTGGGGGTTGCTGCTCATGCCAGGAACGTTACAGAGGTACGGGGGAAGGGAAGCGGCATGTGTGTGGCAGGAGGGGGCAGGGAAGTAGCATATGGAGGTGGAGGAGCAGAGAAGAGGGGAGCTGCCACCCCGGGTGCCTCTCACCCTCACTACATCACTAGTGCAGCCCACTTGCTGTTATGTGCCATGGAGCTAGTGCACCAATTTTATGGAGTAGCACTTAGCACATACACTTGTAATCACCAATTAGGTGCGCCAGCCCTGTACAAATGTGTTTGTATTCTATAACAGTGGTTCCCAACCTTGTCCTGGAGGACCACCTTCCGGTCAGGTTTTCAGGATTGCCCTAATGAATATGCATTGAGCAGATTTGCATGCCTGTCACCTCCATTATGTGCAAATCTCTCTCATGCATATTCATTAGGGTTATCCCAAAGACCTGACTGGCTGGTGGTCGGGTTGGGAAACACTGTTCTATAAACCTCAGTGCAAATTGACAACAAATTATAAGCATTATTTATAGAGCCACCCTTCACGTTTTCAGACAGGTTGATATTCAGCTGTCCCAGTCGACGTGTTTTAAACACTGGCCATGGTGGTTAAAGATAATCTAAGTGTGCTCAATGTCAGTATCCACATTCAGATGGTGCTGAATATCCATGTAATATGGCCAGTACCAGCCCTCTCTGCAAAAAGAGGCGATATTCAACTTGCTGAATAACTATCTGGTTAACATTAACGTAGTTTTTTGATGTCCCAAAGTTATCTGGATAATTATCTAGGAAAAATGACTGATTATTGTGGCTCTCTGCACAACTTTCCATTCTGCTGTTGTTCTGCCCATGCATTACTCTGAATAGTGCTGAGGCAGTCTGATTGGGGTTACCATATGGCTCCAGAAAAAGGAGGACAGATTGAGACATCCGGGTTTTACTTCCATTGCTTTCAGTGGAAGTAAGATCAGGATATCTCAATCCGTCCTGATAGAATAATTCAGCAGCACTATCCAAACATATATTTATGGATAGTGAGGCCTAAGTCAACAACGAATATCAGGCCTATAGTTTCTTTCTAGGTATCTTCCCACAGAAAGCTGTGGTATCTTCTGAAAATAGCTAGTTTTGCCTTCCATACCTCTGGTCTGTTCTCTTCTATTGCTCTTTCCTGATCTCCCCAACATACTCCTGTATCATTTAACCTGTCAAAAGGCTGCAATCATAGATAATGAGGCCTATACTTATATGCTTTTGCTGTGTGCTACTTGCCAGCAGAATATTGCATGAATTTCAAGAAATTGAATCTAGTTTTTAAATCTGTTGTGGGCAGGGAATGTCTAATCTGATGGACCTCCTGTTTTCATATATACTGTATGCAAGTGGCCCTTGAGATCTTCTCAGGGTGCATTATTGTGTAACAGTCTCTTTAAGGAAGTGAAACTCACTTGTGCATAGGTATGGGAATTTGCTTGTATCAATCCTTAGCTTTGGAGCAAATCACCCCTTGAACTAAGGATGCTAGGAGATTATTTATCCTTTAGGACAGTGTATCACAAACTGTGTGCCGCAGCGAGATTCCAGGTGTGCCATAAGAGGCATGTCTTGTAAGCAGTCAGCCGTCGCCGTCACCTCTCTTCCTCTCTGCATCCCCCAGCCCACATAGTAATCTCAGGGTTAGCATGCTCAGGGGCCCCATCTGGAGGGCTTCCGCGCATGTGCAGACATCAATATGATGATGCCGCACATGCATGTGATGTCATCATGTCGATGTCTGCACATGCCCGGAGGCCCTGCAGACGTGGCTCCCGAGTTTAGTGTGCTGGGGTTTGAAAAACTTTGCTAGACACTGCCTTAGGAAAAAGATCAAGGCCCGGCATTTTTCCAGGTATGATCATTTAGTACAGCAAGTGGGGGAAAAGAGAGAAAAGGGGCAGATGATGGAAGTGGGGAGAAGGGAGAGCAAATACTGAATAGAAGTGGAGAAAGAAGTTTATTAAAAAGAGCACCATGGGATTTTTTCTTTTTCAATTATCTGTTTTGCCCCACAGGTTTCATTATATTTATTAAGGTTGTTGTGTTTTATTTATTCATTTTAAGATACTCTGCTTCTTGGTTGGGCTTAGAGCTTTTCAGCGGCCCCTTGTAATATAGCTTTTGGATTATTAATTTGTATTTATTTTTATGAAATATATTATAATCTAGTCGATATTCAAAGTGATTTAACTGGTCAAATACAGCTCCTGGAAGGTTAAATTGCATGTTTGCCTGTTCAAAGCTAACCAGTCATTTTCAGTTGCATATAACCAGTTAGTGCTGCTGAAAATGTTGGGTCAAAATAGGTTTTTGAGGGCATTTCAGAGGCAGAGTTAGCACTTGGATGGTTAAATGCTGATATTCATCACTTAACTAGCCAGGGTAACTACCGTATTTTTTGCTTCATAAGACGCACTTTTTTCCATCCAAAATTGGGTGGAAATTTCAGTGTGTCTTATGAAGCGAAGGTAACTATTTTTTAAACACCCCCCAACCACCCCAGTGTACCTTTTTTAAAATGACCCACTCGGGGGTACGCGGGCTGACTGCTGCCCACCACTGCTGACCGCCGACCCTGTTCCTGCTCACCGCCGCTGCTTCCGGCTGCCCACTGCTGCGCCGCAACTCAAAAAACGGAAGGGAAGGGCCAGCGTGCAGCGATTGCATGTTGCCGGCCCACAAGCCTTCTCTCGACATCAGATGTTGGGCGAAGGCTTGTGGGCTGGCGACATGCAATCGCTGCACACTGGCCCTTCCCTTCTTTGAATTGCGGCGCAGCGGCGGCAGACGGGGCCAGATGAGGTGAATCGGCAGAGGATAGGCAGATTTCAGCACACGGGGGGGGGGGGAAAGAAGGCAGTTTCCGGTGCAGCAGGAGGGACAAAGGACAAAGACTGGAAGGCAGTGAGGGCAAGGAGGCACGAACTCGGGATATGGGAGGGAAGGAGAATGAACGACAAAGGCTAGAAGGCAGTGAGGGGGCATGAACTCGAGACATGGGAGGGAGGGATGTCAAAGAACAAAGGCTGGAAGACAGTGAGTGGGAGGGGGCACAAACATGGGACATGGAAGGGAGGGAGGGAATAGAAAGGGCCTGAGTGAAGAAAGGAAGGAAGGAAGGAAGGAAGGAAGGAGACTCATGAAATCACCAGACAACAAAAGTAGGAAAAATTATTTTATTTTCAATGTATTGATCAAAATGTGTCAGTTTTGATAATTTATATCTGCTCTGTGTATTGTGTGTATATGAAAAATGAAATGAACAGCCTAACAGGGAAGGGGAGACAGGGTGCAGAGCCTGGTATATATTAGTACACAATTTGGTTCAGAATGTTTTTTTCTGGTTTTCCTACTCTAAATCTAGGGTGCGTCTTATGGTCCGGTGTGTCTTATGTAGCGAAAAATATGGTACATAAATAGGACTGCATAAAAGTCAGTCCTATCTTTATTTTTATATGGTGTCCCATAGCAGGTTAAATGCTGAATATCTTACTATACTATACACCATATTTACTATTCTGTGTTTGCCACACTATGTTTGCCATGCTATGATCTCTCATGCCATATTTGCCACACAATGTTTGCCATTCCTGTCTTCCATGCTATGTTTCATCATGCACGCTTGCCTTACTATTTTGCCAAGTCTTGTCATACTATATTAACCATGCTTTGTAATATTATTTTGCCATGCTATATTTTGCCGAACTATACTCACCATGCTATGTCTCCCAATATCATGTTTTATCATATTATGTTTTAACATACTTTGTTAGTTATGTTTTGCTATTTCTGTCAATGTTTCCATGCTATCTTTTACCATTGTGACAGGGTGAAGTACCTGTCACTGGCTAGCAGAGGGAATATGAGCAGCAGAAAGAAGGAGTTAATTTGCATAAAATCCTGCAAAGTCCCCCGGGAGCTGTCCACTCACCCTGAGTGAAATAAGGTTATCAAGTTGTGAGCTAAGAAAAGCAAGAAGCTCCTTTGGGAGCTAAGTGACCCTCAAGGGGAAGAATGTTGGTTTTGGCCTAACCCTTGGTAAGCCTTTTAGACCAGCCTGCCCGGTAGTGCTTGAAGTCCAAGGAGAGTTCAAGTTTAATGGAGTATAGATGACCAGGTGAGTGAGTGACCAGGGTGAATAATTGGGAGAGTCCTCACGGAGAGCAGCTGAGAGACCGGGAGAGTCCTCAGGATGTGTGAAGACTGAGCAACTGGAAGGAGTGTTCAGGGAGAGTCCTCAGGGTGTGAGTCAGGGAAAAGACACATGAGCGACTGGAAGTGGGTCTGGAAGAAGGAGTAGCCAGAGAGCCCAGTAGAGCTTGGACTTCAGGAAGTAATCAAGCTTGATGACCTGCAGTGGGACTGGTGAAGTTTCCAGGACCCGTGGGCACCCAAGAGGCTGGGGAGTAAGGAACTGGCAGTGGCCCCACAAGAAGTTGAAGAGCAGTAAAAGTTTGAGGGTTCTGGTTTGGAAGTGGTGGTGAAGAGAGACTGGTAAATGGTACCAGAAGCTACCAGAAGACCCAAAAGGAAGCAACCTGTAGACCCTGAGAACATTGGCCAAAGATGACTGATAAGGAACTGGCGGGGCTGGTGACGACCAGTGGAGAGACCGGTAAATGGTACCAGAAGCTGTCCCTGGCCCGGAGGGCCAATGAGGATCAGAGAGGACCTGGAAAGACCTGAAGAAGAACGGAATCCAGGGAGGACCTGGTGATAACCAGGAGGGACATGGTCATGGATTTTAGAAGAGTATGAATGAAGTGTATTGTTGGTGATCTTGTTGTTTTGTTTTAACAATGCCTGGTGGTGAGAAGGATGACCTTAAGTACCTGGGAAAATTGCATGATGGGTGTTGGCTGTTTGACCTGATCATATGATTACAACCATATTATGTCTGTGAATGCAGCACCCTGGTTGGAGCTGTAACCTCAGCACCCTGAGGTTGTGGGTGCAGGCTCACGCTGCTCCTTGTGATCCTGGGCAAGTCACCTGCTCCCCCGTTTCCCAAGGTACACTAGACAGACTGTGAGTCCACCGGTTCAGACTGGGAATACTGTTTGAGTACTTGAATAAATTCATGTAAATCATTCTGAGCTCCCCTGGGAGAACGGTATAAAAAATTGAATATAAATAAATAAAATATCTCAGGTTAAATGCTGGATATCGCACTTAACCAACTAAGAGGGGGTGCTGAAAAATTCTCAGCCCAATCAAGAAGAGAATGATGTGGATAAGGTTCAATCAATGATCTGAAACAATGTCAAAACATAGAATTTTGTTTCTGCAGATTGACCCTTAACGAAATAAGATAACACTCTTTTCAGCTACAGTGACATGATAACGCTTAAAATTTAGGAAGTTGGTTGGCTTGGTTGAGAATTTTTCAGCACCCACTCGTATATTTTAGCCAGCTTCGCATACCTGGAAATTTAATGCCAAAGCCCAAATATGGCCTGACATTGAATTTCTGGTAGCAGTCAGCAGTCAGCGTATCAACCCCAATGTTTTTTATGTTTATGTTCCTGTCATCGAAATAAATAAATAAGGCCGGTGATATCTGTAAACACATAATATGATGTTGTGATTAAGAGGGCAAACGGTCCTTTGTGAGGGTATCATAGTTCCCCTGAAAATGGGTTGAGAAATATGCAGTATCTATGGGTCCAGGAGTTGCACTAGTATTGGAATGCATCGACTACTCTCAACATTAAGCATTGATAGAGACCATCAGGAAGAACATTTGAGTCCTGTCTGAAGAAACAGAAGAATTTGTTCTCTTTTTCATCAATTTCAGGAAATACTTTTTTACAAAAAGAATGGTAGATGCATGGAACAGTCTTCCAGAAGAGGTGGTGGAGACAGACTGTGGTTACTGCGGATGGGCAAACTAGATGTACCTGGTGAATTAATTTATATGTTTCTTATGTCATTTTATTATTAATCTTTTGTTAACCACATTGAATCTACGGTTATGCGATTTATAAGTACGATGTTATGTTATGGTAAACACCAAAAAGTCCAACAGGACAGAGAATCCACGGGTATAAAACAGTACAAAAGGAAGTGGGAACGGACAATGAACACTCCACTGAAGATCACTGATGTAAAACCAACTTGTTTATTTCATGAAAGGACACAAGTAGAAGCTGTGGACCCAACACTGCACTGTGTTTCGGCGTCTGAGGAACGCCTGCATCAGGGGTCACTGTAGCGTATAAGTAAAGCAGGTCTGGGATAAAACAAAGCTCAGTCCAGAACCCTTAAATCCCCCTTGGTCTCTATCTATACTCTCTCTATATCCCATCTCTACCTCTATCTGTATCCCTCAATCCCCCTATCTTTCAGGAATTTATCCAATCCTTCTTTAAAACCCTGTAGTGTACTCTGTCCTATCACAACCTCCGACAGTGCGTTCCAGGTGTCCACCACCCTCTGAGTGAAAAAGAACTTCCTAGCATTGGTTCTAAACCTGTCCCCTTGCTAGGAAGTTCTTTTTTACCTTTGTACAAATTTGTCTGCTAGTCGCAAATTAGGGCATGCAACTTTCTAGAATTAGGGTGAAATTGCTTTGCTATAGTAGAAACATATCCATGTAGACTTGCAGTTTTCCTATCTTGATTAGCTGATCATGAGCATGACTCATGAAGGAGTTCAAAGATTCATGGGCACAACCATCTGAGTACAAGAGTTACTAGGTCTTGTTGTAAATTAGCCCAAATTCCAATCCAAATTGGAATTCATAGCTCTGCTAGATACGACCTGGATAAAGGTCTTTCTGCCACAGGAAATGATTACTACATTGGTATCCACAGTGAAATGCAAATGATGTCCTCTTGGCGCATGTTGAGGATATTGGGCCACATGACCTTGACAGTATATGTAACTCGCTGGCACATCTCAGAATGAAGCAAGCCCAATGGACCTTGAGCATGCAGTCGGTCTTTCAAAGACTCTATCCTAGTGGATTGTCCAATCCAATCTGGCTAAAAGTCTGTCCTTCCAGATTTTTCCTGCTTAGTTGTTTAGTTTATTCCAGGGGTGTCCAACCTTTTGGCTTCACTGGGCTGCATTGGTCGAAAAAATGTTTCTGGGGCTGCACAAACGTGTAAACTCTGCAGCAAGAAAAGGGAGCCGGCAAGATGGAAACACCCGGGGGCAACAGAGGAAACACTGCATCGTCCTCGACCGGGGCTGCATAAAATACTTCACTGGGCCGCATGCGGCCCTCGGGTCACAGGTTGGACACCCCTGGTTTATTCAGTGCTTGATTAAGGTGCTTATTTTAAAAGCAGCTAAACATCTTTAAAATGCCTAAAAGAATATCCATCTGCTAAAACTATCCAAATCTTGATTTTGGAAATGTGGATGTTTTGCATTGCAGTTTATCCAAATAGCAAGGGGGCTTGTTTTGGGCAGAACTGGAGAGGACCTAAAAGTAGGACATCCAGCAGGGATTTTTGAATGGGAAGAAATGTCCAAGTCTAAAAAGAAGGACTGTTTCAGACACTTCCAAGTTACAAAAAGTTGCTCTAATTGAACATCTGACCACTGGAGGGATTATGGAGTGTCTCTTCTTTAATACCCTATTAGCCTCTGTTCCCCTCCCTCTTTCCCTGAAAGTGAAACTAGAAAGGAGAACCAGGCTCTGTTAGCTACAGGTATTATGATCATTTTGAGAAAACTAGCAAGCAGCTCAGATTAGTTGTCTAGTGCAGTGGTCTTAAATTCAAACCCTTTGCAGGGCCACATTTTGGATTCGTAGGTACTTGGAGGGCCTCTGAAAAAATAGTTAATGTTTTATTAAAGAAATTACAATTTTGCATGAGGTAAAACTCTTTATAGTTTATAAATATTTCCTTTTGGCTAAGTCTTAATAATAATACTGTAATTTATAGTTAAAGAGACATATGATCAAGAAACTGTTTTATTTTACTTTTGAGATTATGATAAACATACCGAGGGCCTCAACATGGTACCTGGCAGGCCGCATGTGGCTCCCGGGCCGCAAGTTTGAGACCACTGGTCTAGTGGTTAGTGTAGTGGACTGTGAGCTAAGTGAACCCAGTTAAAATCCCTCTTGAGTTGTGTATGTATGTGTGTGTGTGTGTGGGGGGGGGGATTGTTTTTATTTTTAATAATTCCCATAGCTTGGATGCTGATAGGGCAACCTAGACTTCCATGAATCTGCCTGCCAGGGTACTGCAGTTTATTGTGATCTCCAGGAGAGACTCCACTAAATGGAAGATGTTTGCCATCTGGTGTGATAGGAAGGCCTTAGATCATTTCTCCAGTTACACACAAAGCTTTTTTAAAATAACTTCTGCATTTATCTGAGACAGGTTTGAAAACCAACTTCATTATGTTTCACCTTAGAGCAATTTAGTGCGCAACGTCACCATATAGAAGGTAAATCCATTCGGTGCAGCCTCTAGTTCTTCAATTAATGTGAGACATCCTTCTTTTTAAACCTGCTATCAAGCCACCCACAATGTCTTAGGACCTCAAAGTGATTTTAACTAAGCTGATGAAAAGTCTTTTCAAGCCACCAGCAGCTTTGATCTGTTGCAACGGACCTAGAAGGTCTTAGTTCCGATGAAGTCGCTTCACTCTAGTGACTGATACACTCTACACTAAAGTCTTTAACAACACTGGTTTTGCACCCATCTAAAATTCTTTCCTAAAACAGTGTTGGATTCCCACCATAATCCTTCATCCTGCCAATAATTTTCTCTTAGCCTCATGCTCACAAAAATGAAAGTGCCTTGCACCAACTGGATTGCAAATGAGCCTTAGCTACTTTCTTGGGATGGACTAAAGCCCTTATAAAATCCACCCGGTATTTCCTTTTTTTGATCTCAGTAAAGTACACCTGGAACTGTCATCACTGAACACCCGCTATCCAGTTGGCTAACAGAGTGCATTTCCTTCAGTACTCCAGAATTTCTTTGAGGATTAGAATCCAACTCTGGCTTCTTAGGCCCATTTGCTTCTTTCTAGGCTGCTTTTGAAAATAGTAGAAATATGGAGATGGCTAGTTGCCATCAAAACTATACTGTTTGCAGTGCCTTTCATGTTGATTATATCTTACCTTTTTTTCTGTTCAATGCAGCCTGTAGCTAGGAGTCCCATCTGTGAGGACTTGCTATCCTGCTTTTATTAATCCTTCAAGAAAACCATAAGAACATAAGAATAGCCTTACTGGGTCAGACCAATGGTCCATCAAGCCCAGTAGCCTGTTCTCACGGTGGCCAATCCAGGTCAATAGGTCCTGGCCCAAACCCAAGGAATAGCAATATTCCATGCTACCGATCCAGAGCAAGCAGTGGCTTCCCCCATGTCTTTCTCAATAACAGACTATGGACTTTTCCTCCAGGAAATTGTCCATACCTTTCTTAAAACCAGCTACGCTATCTGCTCTTACCACAACCTCTGGCAATGCGTTCCAGAGCTTAACTATTCTCTGCGTGAAAAAATATTTCCTCCTATTGGTTTTAAAAGTATTACTCTGTAACTTCATCGAGTGTCCCCTAGTCTTTGTAATTTTTGACAGAGTGAAAAATCAATCCACTTGAATCCGTTCTACTCCACTCAGAATTTTGTAGACTTCAATCATATTTCCCCTCAGCTGAAGAGCACTAACCTTTTTAGTCTTTCCTCATACGAGTGGAGTTCCATCTAGCAGGTATTCTCTGTGGACAGAAAGATATCCCATTTACGTATGTACCCACTTCCCCAAGGAGTTGTACCCTGTTCTAAGCTTGAATAAAGATCAAATTGGTCCTAGTGTGACAGCAGCAGACAAGAAATGCCAGGTTTGCATAGTGACGTTTTTCACAAAATCTTCTAGAAAATATGTAAGCTGGAAGAGCTACTTTCTGTACCAAGCTCTGTTGATAACATCACCCATTTGTGAGGACTTTTATCCTGCTGTCCATGCATGCAACTTGGTTTTCTCTCCCTCATTAGACAGACTCGCTTCCCAATGAACTGAAAAAGCCTGTCCTCTGAAGCTTAACTGGCTGACCATAGCATTAGCAACCTTTTCTCCCTGCTTCTGTAGTACACCCATGTCCAAATGGCTCCAACAAATGAAAGAACTGAGACCAAATCCCCTGTGCTGTAAGATTATTATTTATTATTTATTATTTTTCCATTTGTTCTGTCTGTCTGTCCTAATTAGATTGTAAGCAGTGTTCCCTCTAAGCGGGCGGGTGTTGTGAGCAAACTTTTTTCACTGTGAGCTAAAAATATCGGGCACCAGCAAGTTATGAGCCAAATAAATATGTTGCTTTCTACCACAGAACTTCCTTACGTTTGTATGGAATCTATCCCCTTTCAACTTTAGAGAGTGCCCTCTCGTTCTCCCTGCCTTAGCTACTAAGTCTATTCCCTTCAGTACCTTGAATGTTTCTATCATGTCCCCTCTCAATCTCCTCTGCTCAAGGGAGAAGAGGCCCAGTTTCTCTAATCTTTCGCTGTACGGCAACTCCTCCAGCCCCTTAACCATTTTAGTTGCTCTTCTCTGGATCCTTTCGAGTAGTACCGTGTCCTTCTTAAAGTACCAGTGCTGGACGCAGTACTCCAGGTGAGGGCGTACCATGGCCCGGTACAGCAGCATGATAACCTTCTCTGTCTCTTCAGTCCAGCATCTGCCCCTTCCATTCACTGTCTGTCTTTCCCTGCCATCTCTCCTCCTGCCCCCCCCACCCCCCAATTTGGTCTAGCATCCATCATCTTCCTTCTGTTCCCCTCATGGTCTGGCATCTCTATCCTTCCCTCCCCCTGTGGTTTTTAGCATATCTCTCTTCTCATTTCCTCCACTCAGATCTGATCATTCTCTGCTCTCTCTTCCCTTTTCTTCTCTGGTCTTCCTTCTCTATTTTCTGCCTCCATCTAAATTAAATTCTTTCTTACTATTTAGTCCCGTTTCCCTCTTTTCACTGTGTCTACACACAGCTTGTCACCCCTTTCCCTCACCCCTCCATTATCTTACTATTTTCTTCCCCCTTTATTTATCTCCTCCTTCCATCCAGTATGTGTTCTTTCCCCACTTCCATTCAGCATCTGCTCTCCCTTCTCAACTGACATCCATCTGCCTTCTGCTCTCTCTCCCTTCTTCTCACTTCCATCATCTGTCCCCTTCTCTCTCTCTCTCATCTCCTCCATTCCATCATCTGCCCCTTCTCTCTCTCTCTCTCTCTCCCCCCCCCCAACTTCCATCATCTGCCCCCCTTCCCCTCACCTTTGTGGGTCATTTTCTTTCCCCTGAGGGTGGCTCATGTCACAGGGGAAGCTTTGGCCGAGCAGAACCGCTTGATTGACAGTGGAACTTACTTGATTGATGTCGATGCTGGGGCCCGTTGCCGTTTGAAGGAAAAAAAAAAAGGTGGAAAAAAGGAACCTGTAAAGGCGAGAGGAAGGGAAACCTCCAGGACAGCTGCTTTTTGCCCTCCTTCAGCGGCCCAAGAGTTCAGACCAGCAGCGGCAGCTCTGTATGCTTTTAACTTCGGCACAGAGCTGCCCCTAATCAATAGTTTAGCGCGGTTTCATGAGGCAGCCTCGGGGCCTTTGATAGCCGGCCCGCTTCGATGATGCGATGTGGGCCGGCCTAGCAAAGGCCCCGAGGCTGCCTTATGAAACCGCGCTAAACTATTGATTAGGGGCAGCTCTGTGCCGAAGTTAAAAGCATACACAGCTGCCGCTGCTGGTCTGGAGGTGCGGAGACAAGGCAGGAGGCAAACGCGGTGGAAGGCAGGAGTCCCGGCGAAGGCAGGAGTCCCGGCACAGCGACTGCAACAGGAAGTTGCAAGTCAGCTGACGCCGGCCTTTCGTTGCGGCGGGGACCGAATCCTTCGCGGACCGGCAAGATTTTGTTTGCGGACCGGCGGTTGAAGAACTGTGCTCTACACTGTGTGCGCTGTGACGAGAAACTTGTGCGCTGCGAGGTAATATTTTGTGCGCCAGCGCACCCCAGCGCAGCTTAGCGGGAACACTGTAGTACAGCACCGGGTATGCCTTTCAGCACTATAGAAATTATAACTACTAGAAGTAGTAAATATGTGAGAGATTTGGTGGTGACCTTCTGTTCTGTACCTGCAATTATATCAGCTCCCCTTCTTATACTGCTCCTGCTCTTTCCTATAATAAGAGAACAAGGATTATAGAGTTTCTCTCCACCCATCTACAAAAAACATAAACATGCAGCCCCCAAAGGGAGTATATTCCACGGGCACAAAACAGTTAAACTGACCACTCTAATGCATTTACAAGTTCCCCGCTGATAAATGATTACTGGCGTTCTTTGCTTAAACATGTCTGCTTCATAGTGAAACAATCTCTTTGTTAAGAACTGGAATTCAATGTACCAGGGTTTTTGTTTTTGTTTTTTTCATTCTTCAAGATCCAGAAAGTAATGTGTAGGAACTTTGTCAAAAGCCTCGTTCATATGTTAATTCCTTGCAGAATGCCTACTCCTTTATTTTTCCCTCTGCTTTTCCCGCAGGGTGTCCACTGGGCTTTTACGGGAAAGACTGTGCATCTGTATGCCAGTGTCAGAATGGAGCCGACTGTGACCATATATCAGGGCAGTGTACCTGCCGCACAGGTTTCATGGGGAAATATTGTGAACAGAGTGAGTTTATAGTTTAATCCTTTTTTTAAATTAAAAGATAATAAAGAAATGCTTAGAGAAACAGGTAACGTAATGGACTTAATGGTGTTAACGGTATAAATAAAATGCATGCCAAGTGTTTCGCAAACTTTCTGGCTGGCAGCACACTAAATCCAGTGCCCCAGCTGGAAAGCACCCGGAAATGTGCTGATATCAACGTGATGATGTCATGTGCATGCATGATGTCATCGTGTCGATGTCCGCGCATACGTGGAGGCCCATCTGGCTGCGACCCGCTTCAGTGGAGGGATCCGGGAGGTGCGGGGAGAGGAGGAGAGACGTTAGCCAGGAGGAGAGTCATTTGCGCCGGCTGACGTCCTACAGGACGTGCCTCTCGCCGCAAGAGGCACGTCCTAGAAACATAGAATATGATGGTAGAAAAGGGCCATCAGCCCAACATGTCTGCCCACTCGAAGAACCCTCCCCCCTAAGCACTTCCTCGAAGTGAACCCATATGTTTATCCCATTTTTTCTTAAAATCGAGCACGTTGCTGGCCTCAACTACCTGAAGTGGAAGATCATTCCAATGATCAACCACTCTTTTGGTGAAGAAATACTTCCTAATGTCACCATGAAATCTCCCACCCTTGATTTTGAACGGATGCCCTCTTGTTGCCTTAGGGTCGTGTAAGGAAAAAGATATCTTCTTCCACCTCAATACGGCCAGTAACATATTTCAACGTCTCTATCATGTCTCCCCTAGCTGCAACTTACCTAGACGGTCTTCATATGTGAAATCCTTGAGTCCTGAGACCATCCTAGTGGCCATTCGTTGAACTGACTTCATTCTCAGCACATCCTTTTGATAATGTGGCCTCCAAAATTGAACACAATATTCCAGATGAGGTCTTACCATGGACCTGTACTGCACAGCTTAGCGTCCTTGGCAAATAATGCAATTTTACCTCGAAGTCCCTTAGGCAGGTCCTGTACAAAGATATTAAATAGGACTGGACCCAAGACCGAGCCCTGCGGCACTCCACTGATCACTTCCAATGTTTCGGAGGGAGTACCATTTACCACCACTCTTTGAAGTCTGCCACTGAGCCAGTCTTTAACCCATGCAGTCAATGTTTCTCCTAGTCCCAACGAACTCATCTTGTTCAGTAACCTACAGTGTGGGACACTATCAAAAGCCTTACTGGTCCAAATACATGACATCCTGTAGGCAGTTAGCCAGCGCAGATGACGCTTCTCCTTGCCAGTGTGTCATGCCACACCTGAAATCTCAGGAGGCACATAGTTTGCGATACACTGCTATAAATAGTACTCCAAATTGGGCTCAGTGCTGGGATCCACATCCAGTTTTGGGTGTGAGGAATTTATACCAACAACCCTGGTATAAATCCCCGAGCCTAAATTAGATACGGATCCTTCAAATTCTATAACACTGTGCACAAATCCTAGAACCGCATTGATCTGCCCGTGCTCCTCCTGTGGCCACATCCCCTTTTCAAATCCACATGGAAAAATTTAGGCACACATCTTTATAGAATAAATAGTAACTATAAAGATGTGCATATAAATTCCAATTATTGCCAATTAGCACCAGTAATTGATATCACCCAATTATTGGTGAAGTTGGTTTGTTAAGCAATTAAATCGTGTGCATAATTTTGACGTGGCCATATCTGCACACGCAATTCTGAGCACTATATATAAAATTAGGGGGAATATGTTATGTGTGTAACATAGTAACCAACTTATAGTAATATTAAAACAAATATAGCTCCCAAATAGCGAATTTTATTATATTGTGTTAAACTGAGCTTTTCTTTTACTCACTTCCTCTTTTGGCTTCTTATTGTTTGATCATCTTGCATCTCCTTTGTGTTTTAGCAGAAAAGCAGGTTAAAGTATATGAGGATAGAAACACAGAAACGTGGTTCTTTGAGTTTGTCTGGCAGGATTTATTGTTTTGCTTTGCTGATACCCTCTAAGAAAGTTGCTTCTCTGGGCAGCTGGGCAGCTGGGCAGCCCTTTCCCCACCTTCATTCTGGATGCGGGCTGGGGGTGCCAACTCATCCCTCGCCTCAGATTGCCTTGCCTTGCCCCTGCCCCTAGGCCTCATACCATGCAAAGATCAAACAACTTTTTATGGCGCTCTGAATGGAATGGGAATTACACTCAAAAATGTATGCGCATCTAACTCACTGGTTCAGGCAGCTACGTGAAGCAAGCTTTCTTACTTTCAAGAGCTCTGATACTGTGCTCACTGTCAAAAGGTGGGGAAATTCTTGGAACCTCAGACAAGTTGCTCAAAGCAGCTGTTTCCTAGAAGTCAGGAAAAAATTACTGCAGTGGGAAAGGCAGTGGAATAACTGTAAAATGAGACTTAAATTGCCATAAACTTCACAGTGCAAATAAAGAAAACAATAGCATCATGTTTACAGCTATGACGTTGTCCTTGTTAAAATTTGAATTATTTATACATTCATCTGGTGGTGAGGATGCTATGATACAATAGGTTTTCAGTTTTCATGGCCAAAGTCAACAGTGTTGGAATAAGCTGAGTCTAGAAAGTAGATATTGAAG
Source organism: Geotrypetes seraphini (assembly GCF_902459505.1). Lineage (NCBI taxonomy): Eukaryota > Metazoa > Chordata > Amphibia > Gymnophiona > Dermophiidae > Geotrypetes > Geotrypetes seraphini. The sequence goes on along the minus strand of NC_047084.1, from coordinate 521,261,602 downwards.
CTTGCCTGCCTCCATTGAGTCTTTTTCAACATGAGAAAATATAGCTGGGTGATCTTAAATGCATTGCTTACACTTTTCCATTTGTAGACATTTTTATTGCTTTTGCAAGCCTTCTCTTAAACAAGTAAAATGAAGTTTGTTCATTTTTTTTAATTCCTTTGGAAAACAGTCCTGTAAAATGTGAAATATCATCTGTGCCCCCTACTGTTCTATCTTTGAAATGCATGTGTATAGCATGGATAATTCTCAGTTCAAATGTTGCTTTAGTGTACATCTTGAACATTTTAAAAGACTTTTATAAAAATAATCATGCATCAATTCACATACATGCCAACATGCTTATACTGATGAGTGAAATATTAAGGAGAAAAAAAGCAGGAAATGTCATCTCTTCCCACTGAATATATATGAAGACAAATATATACTGTATATCAAGACAGAAATCCCAGGATTCTATATATGATGCTCAAAATTGTGCATGCAAATTTGGACACACCCCAATTTACACATGCAATTTAATTAACTAACGAACCAATCAGTGCCAATAATTGGGTGCTAATAATCAATATTAGTGCTAATTAGCAATAATTAAAATTTACACCCACATCTTCCTAGTCAGGATTCTTTAAAGATGTATGCATAAATTTTCCACATGAAATTAAAAATGGGGCATGGCAATGGGAGGGGCACAATCATGTCAGGGGCATTCCTAGAATCTGTGTGTAGTATTATAGAATATGGCAGATCCTAATGTAAATCACAAGAACAATATTGTATATAAATCAAAAACTCAAAAAAGTTATGCAAAATGGAGCTAGTCAAAGTCATAGGTCTCTCAAAAAACTCCATAATATATAATGTTCATAATAATGCTATAAGAATAGCCTTACTGGGTCAGACCAATGGTCCATAAAGCCCAGTAGCCAGTTCTCACGGTGGCCAATCCAGGTCACTAGTACCTGGCTAAAACCCAAGACCAATCCAGAGCATGGCTTCTCCCATGTCTTTCTCAATAACAGAGTATAGACTTTTCCTCCAGGAACTTGTCCATACCTTTCTTAAAACCAGCTACGCTATCCGCTCTTACCACATCCTCTAGCAATGCATTCCAGAGCTTAACTATTCTCTGAGTGAAAATAAATTCCTCCTATTGGTTTTAAAAGTATTTCCTTGTAACTTCATTGAGTATCCCCTAATCTTTGTAATTTTTGACGGAGTGAAAAATCGATCTACTTGTACCCGTTCTATATCACTCAGGATTCTGTAGACGTCAATCATATCTCCCCTCAGCCATCTCTTTTCCAAGCTGAAGAGTCCTAACCGTTTTAGTCTTTCCTCATACGAGAGGAGTTCCATCCCCTTTACCATCTTGATCGCTCTTCTTTGAACCTTTTTTAGCGCCACTATATCTTTCTTGAGATAAGGAAACCAGAATTGAACACAATACTCCAGATGAGGTTGCACCATGGAGCGATACAGGGGTGTTATGACATTCTTACTCTTGTTAACCATCCCTTTTTAAAATAATTCCCAGCATCCTGTATGCTTTTTTGGCCACCGCCGCACATTGGGCGGAAGGTTTCATTGTATTATCTAAAATGATACCCAGATCCTTTTCTTGGGCGCTAACCCCCAAGGTGGACCCTAGCATCCGGTAACTGTGATTCAGGTTATTCTTCCCAATGTGCATCACTTTGCATTTGTCTACATTAAATTTCATCTGCCATTTGGATGCCCAGTCTTCCAATTTCCTAAGGTCCATTCATATAGAAACATAGAACATGATGGCAGAAAAGGACCAAGGCCCATCTAGTCTGCCCACACTAATGGCCCACCCCCTAACTACCTCCATGAAGAGATCCCATATGCCAATCCCATCTTTTCTTAAAATCTGGCATTCTTCTGGCCTCAATTACCTGTTGTGGAAGATTATTCCAGCGATCAACCACCTTTTCGGTGAAGAAATATTTTCTAAAACACAGAAATACACCAGGATTAAATTAATCCACAATAACAAAATCAGTTCCTACAAGAGAAGGGCAGGACAGCAAACAAAAATTTCTCAGCCAGACTCTTTCAGAGGTAGGATGTTGCACCACTGAAACAACCACATTTCTAAACAATTTGGGGAAAATTCTGTATAGGAGGCCGGCTTCTGCAGCCACCTAAGAAGCGGCTGAGAATCGAAAACCTGCGTCCTATACAGAATTGCATCTGCCCTAAGGGACAAACACCCAAAGCTGCCCAACTGGCCCAATTCTCTAACCAGCGCCCATGTCACAAGTGCCATTTAGAAAATCACACCTGATCCATTCTTGCGATCAGCAACCGCCTCTATTTGAAATGTAGGCCAGCATTTTAATATCCCACATTTCAGGCACTTATCGTGGCCCTAGAGAGATGCCTAGGGCCACTTAAGCTCACCTAAGGCCACTTCTAGGTGAAATCATTCCCATGCCCAGCCTTGGGCGAGCTTAAGCATCCCTAGGTGCCTGGCTGTACCCGTGACAGACGCGGAGTGTAGGCGACCTGCCTTTGGGAGTTTTTTTTTTTTAACAGAAAACTCGCATCCCAATTGGCTGGTTAGTCACTCAGGACGCTGTTTATAGAATGTGCCCCTTTGTGTCTGGCTGAAACGTTTTTGTTTGCTGTCCTGCCCTTCTCTTATGGGAACTGATTTTGTTATTGTGGATTAATTTAGTCCTGGTGTATTCCTGTGTTTTAGAAGATTTGACTGCGCGTATGAATGAACATTATATATTGTGGAGTTTTTTGAGAGACCTATGACTGTGAGTAGCCCCATTTTGCATAACTTTGTCGTGCTGAACTATGTGCTGTGGGTGCATTTATTCTGAGGCCTCTTTTTCTCCGCTTTTTGGGGTTGCAGTTGTCTTATCAATAGGGGTCCATGTTGCCTAGTATATTTTTGAGATCCTAATGTAGACATGAGAATTTACACCAGGTTTCAGTTGGGGTAAATCAGTGTCTCTCAAACTTTCTTAGCTTTAGCCCACTAAATGGAGCAAATGTTTTTCACGGCACATTATAATTGAAATTATAAAATTGCAAAACCAACAACACTCCCCTTTCTACAAAACTGCGCAAGAGGTTTTTAGCACCAGCTAGCACGCTGAATACTCTGAGCTGCTCCAACGGTCATAGAAGTCCTACCTGTCGATACTTGACCATAAAACATACATTTTATCATCAACCACCTATAGTTGTTCTCTTTTTTTCAATTTAATCTCTGTCAGAGCTGAAAATCTAAGTTTGCAAAGATAAAAAGATCCAAAAAAAAAACAAAAACAAAGCCTAGATTGCTTTGTTGCTCAAATTAGGATAACTACTGCATAAATAATAAAACAAAATTACTTGCCATTAATTTTCAAGGACCAATCACGTCAAAGAATGATGCTTGTCTGGGCAGTTGTATCCTTATGCGTGCAGACGCTCATAACATTGACAGACTCTTGTATACACGATGTACATGTCATCTATTCTAGTGTATACTTAAGAAGGGAATTTTAAAAAATAAAGTAAAATTCTGGAATCTCTTGTGGCACACCTGGAATCTCTTCGGGGCACACCGCTGTGCCGTGACACAGAGTTTGAGAGGCACTGCTGTAAATCCTCGAACCCCAAATTGGTTGCAGATCCTGGCGCAAAGTGCTTTTCTATAAACGGTGCTCAAATTTGGACACCATTTATAGAATATCACTTGGAGTTCATTTTTTTTTTTTTTGGCCCTCAAATTTGGGCACCATTTACAAAATCTAGTCCAAAATGCATAACGGAGTGACTTTCAGACTGAAGTCTAACAGCATATCCTTATTAAATTAATAGCTGCTTTTCTTGGCTCCCTATTCACTTAGAAATTTTTTTACTTTTGTTGTACGTAGAGTGTCCAGTAGGAACCTACGGGTATGGCTGTCGACAGGTTTGTGACTGTCTGAACAATTCCACATGTGACCACATCACAGGAACTTGCTACTGCAATCCAGGCTGGAAAGGTGCACGATGTGATCAAGGTACATTACAAAATGTTCCCCCCACCCTCCCCATGGTAAAATGAAGATCACCAATTGCAGGTCCTTTATACCCGCTATGACGTGGTGTTAAACCCCAGTGTTGTCTCAGGCTTTAACTCTTCAGTGATGAATAGTGAATTAGCCTTATTACCATGTTTTTAAATAGGCTGTACACTCAGGGCTATGTGCAGGTTTAGCCTTTGTGCAAAACCCCTTTCTACATCATGTGCCAACATAATTAGATTGTGAGCCTTCGGGACAGCTAGGGAAATCCAAAGTACCATTTTTATTTATTTTATTTTAATGTATCTTTAATCTATCTTCATTGTAAACCGCTTTGAACCTCATGGTATAGAGGTATATAAGAAATCAAATCAAATCAATTAAACTTAAATGACCTTAATGTTTAAACAAGGCATAGACGGGTGTAACATGCACAGGCAGGCAGGTATAAATCTAACTACCTTATTGGCTAGACTAGATAGGCCACATAGGTCTTTATCTGCCATCATTTAATATGTTAATATAACCCTGCACACAGAGGTGTAGTAAGGGGGGTAGGGGGATGGTCTGCCTTGAGCGACGCCTTTGAGGGGACGCTGACACCCTTCCTCCTCTCTGCCTCCCGTTCCTTCCCCACCCCCCTACTCCACGCACACCCGTTCCCTTCCCCTATATCTCTTTACTGTTCCCGGCACGAGTAGCAACGCCAATCTGTTGCTCGCACCGGTGTCGGCTCTTCCTCTGATGTCACTTCCTGGACCCGTGCTTAGGAACTGACATTAGAGGAAGAGCCAACACCGGCATGAACACAGCAGGTTGGGGCTGCTCATGCCTGAACGTTAAAGAGGTACGGTTGATGGGAAGGGGCACACACGGCAGGAGGGGGACAGAGAAGGAGCGGATGGGGTGGAGAAGAAGGCGGGGGAGAGGCACCACTGCCCCGGGTGCCTCTCAGCCTCTCTACGCCACTGCCTACACAAAGACTGAGTTCACTTAACCGCATCGACTCCAGGGTTCATATGAGTTTGAAAATCTGATGATCTGAAACATTTTTGAAACGCCAACGTTAGAGAGATCTTTTCTGAAACAGGGAATCAGTATCCAATTTGTTATGACATGCCACTTCAATTCTTGTATTGAATCAACGGGAAATTACTCACCAGCCCTATAGACTTGCTAAATGCTCTATACCAAATTGTATTTCTTTCCCCATCCATCCTCATGTTTTATTATGTTTGTATAGTTAGCCTTCAGTATGTTTTGTAAGGTTCAGTTTTTTGTTAGTTTTGTTTGTCCCCCCAATTTTGTAATGTTATTGATTTGTTCATTGTTTAGAATTTTGAATAAGTGATTAATCAAATTTTATAATAAACTTGAAACTTGATGTCTCTGGAAGTCTTTGCAGTGATGCACACATCCATCATCTCTTCCACTTTGCGCGTCAGCTTTCCTTGCTCAAGCTGTCTCTCTCTCTCTCTGTTGTGCAGCGGGAGTAATTATAGTTGGAAACCTGAACAGCTTAAGCCGCACAAGTACTGCCATCCCTGCTGATTCCTACCAAATCGGCGCCATCGCAGGCATCGTCATCCTTGTGTTGGTCATCCTCTTCCTGCTGGCGTTGTTCATCGTTTACAGACACAAGCAAAAGGGGAAAGAGACAACCATGCCAGCAGTGACCTACACCCCTGCCCTGAGGGGCATCAACGCTGACTATACTCACTCTGGTAAGGAGAAAATGATACTGGGAGAGAAAGCACCTTCCTTTAAACTCTATAAACTGAGTCCAAGGTGGAATTAGCCTTCGTTTGGAAGCGGTTTGCTTCCAAAACTATGAGAAACCCTCTAGGTCTCAGAAGTATAGTATAGTTTATTTTGGTATCTGATATACCACTTTTCAAATTAATCACAAAGTGGTTTACAATAAAATCCAAGGAAAAGATAGGAACTCCATTAAAACCAACAGAATCAGTTGGAAATACTGGGTTTAAAAATTTTTTAAGGACAATTCCAGAAATTGATGTCTACAGACAAGCACCAACTTGGCTTATAAATTATAGAATAATAGCACTCATGTGTATGATTGGTGCAACTAATTGGCATTTACTAGTGTAAATGCTAGGGGGCCATTTCATAGCATAAGTGCCAAAATTGCATAGCATGCTGGTTTTGAGGGGTGTGCACATGGGCGGAGATTGAGCGTGTCTGAGGTACATGCATAACTTATAGACTACTAAGGGCTCCTTTTACAAAGGTGTGCTAGTGGTTTTAGCGCACGAGCTAGCCACTACCACCTCCTTTTAAGCAGGCGGTAATTTTTCAGCTAGCGTGCACTTTAGCGCACGCTAATCTTGTGCATGTGCTAAAAACGCTAGCGCACCTTTGTAAAACGAGCCCTATATGTTATGAACATTTCAGGGCACACTTAGGTTTCAACAGTTATGATTACCATTGACTTGGCATAATGGTTGGCACCTGACTTTGGGCGCACCTAATACTGACTTATGCTCACATTCTATAAAGGAATTTTGGTGCATCGATGCCATTGTAGAATTGGTGCCATGCACTCAGCGGTGGGGCACCTAAATCTTGGCGCTAATGTACAGAATTGCTATAATAGTTTTCTTTAGAAATAAATGACATGAAATAGCTCTTTTTAAGCTAATTATATCCCCCCCCCTTTTTTTTTGTTTACTCACACACTGTTTCAGGGTTGTTTTCTGCTTCTGCTTCTGCTTTTTAAAATACACTTTGCCCATTTCTAATATAAATATCTTATGTTCTTGAAATTGTGACTCTTCACAAAATTTGCCTTTTGGGAATCTGGCAGTATCAGCCTGAGTGATACAGCTGAACTCGTTTTTGCTCTATAACTTTCCTAAAGCAGAGTGCAAAATTGGTTACCGGATGTCCGGATTTTCCCGGACATGTCCGGGGGGGCTCCGGACAGCTTTTTAAAACTTGGGTTTTGAAAAGCCTCCTCAGATCGCGTCAGGCAGGCAGGAAGTCTATGCATGCGCGGATGACACATGATGACATCATGTGCACGCGCGTGCGAGTGACATCATCGCGTGGCATCTGCAAATGCACAGACTTCCTTCTTGCCCGACAAGAGCAGGCAGCGGGGGGCGGGCCTAGGGCCAGCCTGGGGTCGGGATTAGGGCATTAGAGGGCCGGGATGGTCAGAACTTGGTGGGCCTGGGGGCGGGGCTAGAGGGCCAGATTTTCTGATTGGAAAATCTGGCAACCCTAATATTAGCACAGCTATTAAACTTTTCACAAGCCCTCACTTGCCCCACAGCCTGCCCAGAAACTGTTTATTTGCACTTTCTCATTATTTTCCTATCAGTAGTATTTCCCCATCTTTATTTTTCAGACACCATCCCTCACAGTAATGGTGGAAATGCAAACAGTCATTACTTTTCAAACCCCAGCTATCACACGCTTACTCAGTGCTCAAGTGGATCTCATGTCAACAACATGGACAAGATGGTCCTGGCAAAGGTAAGTTGCAACGATCTGTCTCTCTTTCTCACTACCTTTGTGTTTTGTGTATGCAGGGAAAAACGACATCGTTGCCTGAAAGCAAAAGTATCGTGTGTGCGCGCTTGATGCGAAACAGAGAAGAAAATGAGAAGTGAAGTTTAATGTGTTTATTATAAATCAGCAATAATATATAAAATTTTTATTTTTGTTAACAATTAATACAATAAAGTATCAAAATGGTTTGGCATTCCAGAAAATCATACGTATATATCTATCTCGTTGGGCTGGCGTTAGTTCTAGCCACCTAACGCAGGTTTAGCGTGCGCGGCAATTCTGCGTGCGCTAAAAATGCTATTGCAGCTTTGTAAATGGAGCCCTTGGATGCCCTTTCCTGTACCTTTTCTAGTTCTGCTTTATCTTTCTGTGATGGAGTGACCAGAACTGCATACAGTACTCAAGGTGCATTCACACTATGGATCAATATGAGTCATTAGGATAGTCTTCATTTTATTCTCCATTCCTTTTCCATCAATTCCTAATATTCTGTCTGCTATTTTTAACCACCACCACCATAGACTGCCCTAAAGATTTTCACGCATTGTCCACAATGACTCCAATATCTTCTTCCTTGGTAGTAACTCCTAATATAAAACCCAGCATTGTGTATCTATATATATAGGATTATTTTTCCTGAGAAGCAATCACTTTGCAGTTGTCCGTATTAAATTTAATCTGCCAGGTGGATGTCCTGTACCCCCTACACGTCTTCACAATCCACAGGTGATTTAACAACTTTTAGGGTTACCATATGGCTCCATAAAAAGGAGGACGGATTGAGACATCCAGGTTTTACTTCTGTTGCATTCAGTGAAAGTAAAGCCCAGATGTCTTTATCTGTCCTCCTTTTTAAGGAGCCATATGGTAACCCTAACAACTTTTAACTCAGGGGTCCCCAAAGCCCCTCCTTGAGGGCCACAATCCAGTCGGGTTTTCAGGATTTCCCCAATGAATATGCATTGAAAGCAGTGCATGCACATAGATCTCATGCATATTCATTGGGGAAATCCTGAAAACCCGACTGGATTGCCGCCCTCAAGGAGGGACTTTGAGGACCCCTGTTTTAACTAGTTGTGTGTCATTTGCACTTATTGCTTCCTTTTCCAAATGATTTATAAATCTGTTCAGAAAGAACCAATCTGAGTCCGTATCCTGAGGCATTTCACTATTTACTGTTCTTCATTAGGAAAACTGACCATTTAGTTCTATATATATTCAGCCAAACCTTGGTTTGCGAGTAACGCAGTTTGCAAGTGTTTTGCAAGATGAGCAAAACACTCAGCAAACTTTTGTCTCCCAAACCGAGTGCCGCCCCGATAAACGAGCACTTACAGCTGCAGGCAATGCCACTTCAGGGGGATGCTTTTTCTGTCCACCAGCCAGCCTTCCATGCTGGGTGCCTTCCGCAACATGTTGGAGAGCCTCTGAGCCCACGCAGCCGAGTACCATCCCACCTGCGTGTTGCGTATGATCATGCACAATGTCAGTCATCGACGTTGTGAGTGATCATACGCAACTTGCAGGTGGGACGGTGCTCGGCTGCGTGGGCTCAGGGGTTCTCCAGCGGGTGGCGGACGGAGGAGGCGTTTCCTTGAGGCGGGGCTGCAGCACTCGACACTCAACAGGTGCACACCCCTGGGCCACCCCTCGCCACTTCCTCCCAGTTCCTTGGCACCTTTTGGATTGTGGAATGAATTGTCAGTGTTGCTTTGATATATGAGTACTTTGGATTATGAGCATGCTTCTGGAACGAATTATGCTCGTAAACCAAGATACCACTGTATATGACTTTTTATATGTTAACTTATAGCTAATGACTAGGACAGTTTGTTAAAATCCCTACACAGAGACACAGTCTGTGGTACTTTTACCCATGAACTTTGTACCAGTTCATATCCTCCCAAACTGCCTCCACCCCAGCTGCATCTGCCCCACCAATCCCAAACTGCCCCTTTCCTCAAAACTAGCCCCCACAATTGAATGGGCATATGAGCTAGCACCACCTAAACGTTGGTGGTGATGTTGACTTGATCCTCCTCCTCCCATTGCAAGTGTACTTTCCTTTTGAAAACTGACCTGGGAAAAAGAACTCCTATTTTATTACTCTTTGCCATTCTCTAGGCAGAGATTTGCACCAGCTTCTTCTGTGGGTACTTTTCCTATAGAAAACAATCAGGCCGATATGTGGTATCGGCAATCATATTTTTTTGTTTTATATGGCAGCCACCGTGGCTATAAAAAAAAAATCCAGATTTTCAGCTCCTCTATCCAGATTGCGGCCAGTCTAGAGAATGACACAGTGACAAAATTCATCGCTGTTCCCATCCCCGTGGATAATCGCGGGAAACCATTTCCATGTCATTCTTTAGTGTACTGTATATCTCAACCTCAGTCCTTCAATGTAAGGTTTGAGGGTCAGTGGTTGTGCCCATTCATACTCTGATTCTTCCCTCTCCCCTTAAAGAATGACATGGGATTGCTTCCCGTGAGTATCCACGAGGATAGAACAGTGACGAATTTTGTCACCCAGAACTGAATATCTAGATAGGATGGTGGGTGGTGCTGTCCCAAGGTGGGCAACTTTAACTAAACCCCTGAAGCAGTTTCTGACAACGAAACCCATGGAGATGGGCGTCTGTATTAGGGGAGAGTTCTTTTGTTCTTCTAATGGACTCGGTTGTTTTCTGAAAACAACGGTTTGTGGACTGCCAGTTCAGAGAGTCTTTCAGCCGCTCGTTACATTTAGAGCCTACACACAGCTCAGATAAGTACTGACTTTGATGCATTTTTCACAGCTTTGAAATTTTCCTGTGTTTATTGCACATTTCAAGTTTATTTGAAGCAACTATACAGGTATTTTGTTATATTGGGAGAGACTATTTCTTGTTCCCGGTGAACTTTTGTTTTCTAACACTATATGAAAAATGCCACAAATGGTAGTGAGATCAGCTCTTTGAATGAGAAAACTCCTTTCACCTTCTAAAGCAGCACTATATGGCTGCATGCTTAGGTGAGGTGTTTTTTTTTTTAATCTAAGAGCATCTCTTTAACAACAAAAAATATTTATTGCATTTGTAGCTGGTTGCTATGGTGTTATATACAATGGAAGCAGTACATACAAATCGATCTCATGCATATTCAGGGTGAAAATCTTGACAACATGACTGAGTTGTGGCCTTTGAGGACTATGGTTCCCAATCCTGTGCTATCTGGATAATGGTGATATTTCTGGATAGCTAGCCTTTTTGCTGTCCTAACTTTATCCAGATAGTTATAGAGCTAGAGAATGGGACATGTATACTGCCTTTTTGTGGTTGCACATTCAAAGCAGTTTCCATTATATACAGGTACTTATTTTGCATCCAGGGCGATAGAAAATTAAGTGACTTGCCCAGGGTTCACAAGGAGCAGCTCTGGGATTTGATCTCCTAACCTCAGGGTGCTGAGGCAGCAACTGTACCACTAGGCCACTTCTCAAACACTGCTAACTTAATAACTTCTGGCATTGCCTTTGCTCTGTCCCTATATCACCTCAGCACTATCTGGATAGTACCAAGGTAATCTGCAGTGATATCCAATGGTAATGTCCAATGGCTTTGAATATCGGCGCCAGCATAATTTACATGCATACTACATCCCTCACTTAACCAAAACATATTCCAGGGAATGGCAATTCCTTACCCAGGTAGAAATGTAAGCACTGTAGATACCTGTACATACTCTTACATAGAGAAGGGCTGGATAAGTTTCAGAGACTCAGTTTACTCAATGAGGCTCAAGAACGTTGGAAAGCTTTTTTTTAAGCAATGAAGCAAGAAACACTGGCATTGGGGGTGGCTTTTCTTATAGCCTACCCCTGTAAATGTTTGATAAGATATCTAGGTATAAAGTATGTATTTTTTTTTTAACCAGAACAACTGAGAGCTTTCCTAGATTTAAAGAAGATTGTTGCCTAAGAGTCCAATTTAGATGTATGCTGCATGTATTTTAAAGTGTGTGGGGGGGGGGGGGGGGAGAAGAGGGATCTTTTATTTCATGTTGGAGCCTTTTCTTTTATTTTTGAATGTTTCTTTTTAGGTACAAACTCCTTGTCAATGTTCCACTGTCTCCATTCGATTGAGTTCTAAGAAAGATTACATATTTTCTTAAATTTACTATTTTCCTATTTTTACATAGGGCTCCTTTTACTAAACTGCGTTAGGGCTTTAACGCACGGAATAGCACACGCTATATTGCTGCACACGCTAGACTTAGCGCCAGCATTGAGCTGGCGTTAGTTCTAGCTGTGTAGCGCGCGGTATAGCACTCGGTAATTTCCTGCATGCGTTAACAACGCTAGCACACCTTAGTATAAGGAGCCCATAATGTATGGTAATTCTGAGTTGTTTATTCAAGTGTATAACTTGTATCTTATTTCCTTAAATTAAGAAATAAAAAAAAGAGAGAAATAGGATAAACCATGCCATCTCCTTCTCACATTCCAGTCCAGAAATCTCCCATACTATTTCTAAAATGTACTCGACAGTCAGATATCCTTGAAGAATGGTTTTATTTCCGTCTTTTATTTCTTTATTCCAGCAGTCAAAAAACAGCCAGTTTTTTGTTAACTTTAAGAATATGGATCCTGGAAAAGGGGACACTGCCCTAAACTGTACTGGAACACTGCCTGCAGACTGGAAACATGGAGGCTACCTGAATGAACTTGGTAAGGGAAATAAACTTTCTACTCGTATATTGAGAGCTATAAAAGTACCGTATTTGCCGGCGTATAAGACGACTTTTTAGTACCTTAAAATCCTCCCCAAAGTCGGGGGTCGTCTTATACGCCGGGTGCAGTTTACATGCCCTTACTTGCGGGGCTGGATGTACTCAGTCGCGCGGCTCTTCTTCTCCCTACCTTCTCTGCTTGCAGCACAGAGCCGAACGGAAGTCTTCCCGACGTCAGCGCTGACGTCGGAGGGGAGGGAGGGCTTAAACAAAGCTTAAACAAAGCCCTCCCTCCCTCCGACGTCAGCGCTGACGTCGGGAAGACTTCCGTTCGGCTCTGCTGCAGGCATGGCAGGTAAGGAGAGAGAGAGTACCAAGAGAGAGGGGCGGCCGCCCCGCCCCGGTTGCAGCACAGCCGGCCAGGTCCCCTTACTTTTGTGGCACTTCCCCGACCGACCGACAACAGCCCGGGTCCGACAAACTTCCCTGCCCTTAACCGCGAATCTAAATTACCTTCTTACAGCAGCTGTAAGAAGGTAATTTAGATTTGCGGTTAAGGGCAGGGAAGTTTGTCGGACCCGGGCTGTTGTCGGTCGGTCGGGGAAGTGCCACAAAAGTAAGGGGACCTGGCTGGCTGTGCTGCACCCGGGGCGGTAGAGAAGGGGGGGGGAAGGACTCTGAAAGCACTTGAAGACAGAGGAGGGAGAAGAACGCTGAAAGCACATGGGGGAATACAAAGGGGTGGAGAAGGAAGAAGGGGTCGTCTTATACGGCGAGTATAACACAAAACTCTATTTTTTAACTAAAAGTTGGGGGGTCGTCTTATACGCCCAGTCGTCCTATACGCCGGCAAATACGGTAATTTGTATTCAGAATAAACAAATGGAACCGGGAGTTTGTAATGAATTTATGCACCAACAAAAAATTACTGATCTTCAGTTAGCCAGAGAGAGAATATTCTATTGAATTACCATCTGTGAATAATTTAAAGCAGCGGTCCATATTAACAGTGAATATTTGCATGTGGTATTTCAATGTGATTGAATGATGCTGAGACATTGCTGATCCTTCATGAGCTAAGGCCTAAAAAAAATTATTCCTTGCCTCCCACCACTCAAGACCCCCCACCAAACATATACACCTATTTTCACCTGGGTCCCGAGTGGTGGTGGGGAGAAGAATCTTCAAGACCCTAGCTCATGAATCTTTCAGTCTTTGATCTCAGACACTCAACTATGCCTAATGAGGCTACAGTTCACATCACATAACTCATCTGCCCTTTTGGTTTTGCTGGTCATGATCAACTACTCTTGTGAAGAACTAATTTTACTTTTATGTTTTTATCAGCAGTGACAATGCTGAACCTGGAAGCTGACCTAAAAAATAAAACAAAACCACAAAGCCCCTAGAGTCAGAATCCAATTTGCACTTCACAAAAATATCCAGATTATTCACCAAGCAAAACAAAAATAATTAAAGAGAAATTAAGGGGAGGTTTTATATTCAGTCACTGAGCCATCAATAAACTGTCTTGCTTCACTCTGCACCAGGGAGGGAAAGGATGGCCCATTTACGAGAGCAGTCTGTTAGCTTTCCATGTTCCTAGCCTGTTCCCTGCAAATCCTATGACTGGACATCATTGTTTTCTCTCTAGAGTAAAATGAAAGATCTCATACCTTTTGTATAGTATTTACCTGCACAAATACGCTTTCTTCTTTCCAAAGGTGCTTTTGGACTTGATAGAGGATACATGGGAAAATCCCTGAAAGGTGATCATATATTTATATCTATACTGTATACTTGGTAGTGCTTATATGTGGTAGCTGGCTTTTCTGTACAATACAGATTCCTTTTAGACAAAGATTTTCTGTCTCCTTGCTATGACCTTATTTGTTCTTTCACTCCTATTCACAGGATTTCAGCATAATAAACCAGTATAAACTTACTTTAAAAGAAAATATTTATAATGTGAAGTGCTCAGACCATCAACCCAAGTGCTCACTTTTTAATATAAAAAGCCATCACGATCGCTTCTTTCTCCCCTCTCTTCTACCCTCTTCCTTCTTCATCTGCCAAGTTCGGCTAAATTTGTTGTAAATCTGATAAATTGTTGTAAATCTGCATGTCAATGCGGATCCTAACCTAATTGATGTGAACCGCCTAGGTATGGCGGTATATAAGAATAAAATTATTATTAAAAAATTATTATTAGGGACCATCATTGTACTTCCATGGTCCCTCTACCGCCATATTAATATATAACACCCATTCGTTTTTCAAATGCTTAAACCATCACTTATTTTTTTGCTGTCTTCTGATTTGGCGGTTAGTTTTTGGCTTCCTGATGCTTATATTTTCTAATTTCATAAACTTGAAGCATGTCCCAACTATCTAAGCCCTTAACTCAAATTTTATTCAAAAAAGCTTTGTCAGGAAGGGACACTGAAACATATAACAAAATATCAATTAATAACCACATTCACTGTGACAGTCCTCCACCCACTTATATAAACTAATCAGTCCGTCATGTTTTATCCTTCATATTTTGTGAAAGATTTTATACCTAAAGCAAAATCTTATATTAGAGATTCCTCTACTTCTTGAATATCAAGTAGAGGAGGGCATGAAAGATTATATTATGGTAACTGCTGATGTAGCATCCTTATACACCAATATTCCCTAATCAGCAGCAGTTAATTTGGATCAGGAGTATTGGTATTAACAGACTGCAGGATTTTCAGATGAGAAAAAAGAATTGGTGAACAAGTTGTTGGAAATAGTGATTTATCACAATTATTTCAAGTTTGAGGAACAATTTTTTCTCCAAATTAAAGGGGTCACAATTGCGTCCACGGTGGTTCCTTCAGTTGCGTGCCTCTATATGACACAGTTTGAACAAAAATGGGTATACTGTTTGCAACATTTTGAGAAAGTGGAACATGGAAGAGATGGAAGATATATTTTTTATTTGGGGAGGTACTAATGAAGAATTAAAAGGGTTTATGTGGAAGCTGAATGAATGTGACCTCCAACATTAGATTTCCATACAATATAGATTCAAATAAAATATTGTTTCTAGATATTGAGATTCATAAGTCTAGGAATCAAATAAGTACAACTCTTCATTGCAAAGCCTCAAATAGGAATGCATTATTACAGTATCAGAGTTACCATCCAAAGAAATTACAAAACATTGGTCAATTTTTGAGGGTGAGAAGACTATGTTATGATGACCTTGAGTTTCAACATCAGGCTAATATTTTATATGATGCTTATTCAACGTAGATATCCAAGAGGGTTGTGATTAAAGCCTGGAAACGGATTAAACATTGTCAAAGAAGAACTTATCTGCACAACAGAAGAGCGGGACTTGGATGTGATTGTATATGATGATCTTAAGGTGGCCAAACAGGTTGAAAAGGTGACAGCAAAAGCTAGAAGGATGTTAGGGTGCATAGGGAGAGGTATGGCCAGTAGGAAAAAAGAGGTATTGATGCCCCTGTATAAGACTCTGGTGAGACCTCATTTAGAATATTGTGTACAATTCTGGAGGCTGCACCTTCAAAAAGATATCAAAAGGATGGAGTCGGTCCAGAGGAAAGCTACTAAAATGGTGTGTGGTCTTTGTCATAAGGCATATGGGGACAGACTTAAAGATCTCAATCTGTATACTTTTGAGGAAAGGTGGGAGAGGGAAGGTATGATAGAGATGTTTAAATGTGCATGAGTCGAGTCTCTTTCATTTGAAAGGAAGCTCTGGAATGAGAGGGCATAGGGTGAAGTTAAGAGGTGATATGCTCAGGAATAATCTAAGGAAATATTTTTTTTAAAGACAGGGTGGTAGATGATTGGAACAGTCTCCTGGTAGAGCTGGTGGAGATAGAGATTGTGTCTGATTTAAAGCCTGGGATAGGCATGTGGGATCTCTTGGAGAGAGGAAGAGATAATGGTTGCTGTGGATGAACAGACTGGATGGGCCTTTTGGCTTTTATCTGCTATCGTGTTTCTATGGGTTTTTTTTTTTTTGGGGGGGTTGTTTAATATGTTTATTAGTGATTGCAACACAGAGCATACAGGAATCCAACAGTACAAGGATGCAAGGCACACAATAAGAACAAAACTGTATGGGAAACTCAAACAGGTAGTATACAGAAAGGAATAAATGAAGGAATGGGATATCTTCATACATTCCAATCGCAATCTGCAATTTTTTTCTTTTGATACCAGAACCCTCCCCCCCCCCACCCTCTCAATTCACATTCTCAAATCACAAGCACACCCTCCAAAGCTCAACAGATGTACCACATACACAACACCATACACATGCAGGCACTCACCCCTCGCTATGGAACCGTCCCATATTGAATTCCACCCCGCAAATGTACAAAAATCCATTGGTTTGTGCGTTATCATGTTCATTGCAAAGCTGTAGATTACGTGACATCATAAAATGACATTGGTCAATATTAGGGCTATATGCACCTTTGCGACAATTGCCAAAGTTTGCTTTTAGAAGGGATAGGAATTTAGGAGAATTGTTAAAGCATAGGGGAGCCAGCAGTTGTTCCTTTTCTCATGAAGCACACAGTCCTTGTGGGCAATGTATTATTGTGTTTATATATGGGTTCAGGATAGTATATCAATACCACAAGTTTTTACAAACTAATACAAATTGAAATTCCTATGGAGTAATTGTAATTCCTATGGAGTGATAATATGTCCTTGTAACAAATATTACATTGGTCACACTAATAGGGCTGTTAAGTTGAGAACTGCAGAACATCTTAGTAATATTCAGAGGGAACGACTGCAGTCTGCTCTAGTAACACACTGGCAGGAGCAAAGACACAAGCTGGAGGAATTGAGGTACAGAGTATTGATGCAGATTAAGGGCTCTCAGGGAGAAGACATGTCTCAACAACTGCTCATTAGGGAACAAAAATTCATTTTCGAGTGGCAGACTTTACGTCAGAATGGCCTTAATGCGGAAATTGAATGGTTCCAGTGAGAAGACAGGTCAATGTGGGGTGAATTATCCAATGGCTTTTCATTATGTGCAATGACGTTAACATTTTGACTATCCCACCTTTAAATTGCTGGTGCAATCTTTGATCCTTAGTTCTCTGGATTATTGTAATATTATCTACTATGCCAGCATTAAGAGTAATCTCCACAGACTGCGACTGATCCAGAATACAGCTGTAAGGTTGATTTATAATTTGAAAAAATCAGATCATGTCATTTCTTTCTGTCATAAGTTGCACTGGCTTCCGATTGAGGCCAGGGCTATTTTTAAATTTGGACTACTGTGCTACAAAGTGCTGATTGGCCTTACAGTGGATTATTTAGTGGAGCATTTTGTATTTGCTATATCTAAACGTTCATAACATACTCTGACATATTTCTCCTTTCCTTCTGTTAAGAACTGTTGTTATAAAAGATACTTTGATAGGCTACTCTCTTTTCAGGCAGCAATCGGAGACAGAGCTATTAGTTAATGCTGTGCCTTACATACATTTTAGAAAACTTCTGAAAACACATCTATTTGATAAATTTTTATAAAATCAGAACCGGATAATTTGTTAATCTGTACTTCCTGAGACTGTCTCAGTTTCTTTTAGCTGTAAACCACAGAGAACTGGAAGGTTATGTGGTATATAAACAACAATATAATGTAATATAATATGTCGGTAGAGGGACCATAGAACTGCAATGATGGTCTCTAAGGCAACCTATGGTTTTTATATTAAAAAGTGAGCACTTGGGTTGGTGGTCTGAGCACTTCCCAATATAAATATTATCATTAAAAGCAAGTTTATACTGATTTATTATGTTGAAACCTGTGAATTTAATAGGCGTGTTTTAAGGTACACAGGCAATTAATATTTTTGATTCCCTTACAGCAGGGGTGTCCAATGTCGGTCCTCGAGGGCCGCAGTCCAGTCGGGTTTTCTGGATTTCCCCAATGAATATGCATGAGATCTATTTGCATGCACTGCTTTCAATGCATATTCATTGAGGAAATCCTGAAAACCCGACTGGATTGCGGCCCTCGAGGACCGACATTGGACACCCCTGCCTTACAGCAAGTAGCTTATTTGTCTTTAGCATAAATTGATTTGGTCAGCATTAAGTATCTCTCAAGTGAGTCTACTTACCAAATATAATAACATGTTTCTTATGGCCTTCATATCCCATATCCTTTTGTCGACCATTTTTATGGGGGGTGAGTGCCAGGTTTGGAGCCAGGACCTTGAGACTTGCAACTGCAGGTCTTTACTGTTTTCCTTATCCTTTTGATAATTATGAAACATTTTTTCTATAATTGTTTTTAATTTAATTTTATATTGATTGTATGTAAACTGCTTAGATAATTTTCTAATAGGTAATATATCAATTAGATATGAAACTCATGCACAAAAACATTGGGGGGAATTTTCAAAGTGATTTTAAACGGCCAAGAGCCTTTCGCTTATGTGGGTTATCCGAGCATATTCGGTGACACTTAACTGGACAGTGCTGCTGAATACCTTCTCTAACTGCCCATGCCAAAAGCAGTTAGCATGTAGTCAGCCTGGGGGTGGAGCTACAGCAGACGCTTAGCCTGTTAGTGGAGCAACTGCATGAAGGGTTAGGGTTTTACAAAGCCCGCAGTAGCGATTCTCCTGTGGCAAATGCACATAGAAATTGAATGGGCTTTTGCTGCTGGGGAGTTGCTACCATTGCTTTGTAAAAGGAGCCCAAAGTTAGGACAAAGGCTGCTCTAACTGTATGCGGAGTCTTAACTGGTCTCAATATTGGCTGGTGCCCCAGTTAGCTTCGAGATCCTGGTCAAAGTGTTCCCAAACCCCTTCCCCGGAAGCAGAAAATCACAGCCTTATTATGATTCCCCACTCTCCCTCCCACCTCACTGAAGCATAGAAGCAACCCCCTTTTCTATCCCCATCCCTCATTCCCCCCCACCCACCCCCCGAGCATTAGAAGGGCCGACAGGGCCCGCCCTCACTCAACCCATTCCTATAGACCTCCTTGGGCTTACTTGGACATGTCATGGTTATCTAGTGGGGTCTGAGGGGTAGGAGTGAAGCCCACTCACTCTTGCCCATCACGGAGGGCTCCATAAAATGTCTGCCATGACTTCTAGCAGAACAGTACATATTTTAAATTAAATTTTGGATATTATCTATGGAACTCTCAGTATAAATAGCATGTATACACTGAAAAAGTCACATACAGTAGATAGCTCCTTTTAAGGGTAATAAACAACTTCTAATGGTAGATGGACTAATTTATAATGATCAGGGATACCAAATCAAAGCTCAGCTCAGAATATGAGTATTGTGCAATAGGTGAGTTTTATGGGATTGTGAATACTAGGTAATAAGAACCTAGTATGTCAAAGTTCTAGATTTTCAGCATTTTATCCTGATTTCCTAGGTTCTCATTAACTCCATCTGTGATCTCTTCTCTGATTAACTCCACTCACTAGAAAACACCCAGATAATGGGCAAAGTTTAGGACTCTGACCATTGATCATGATTTCTTAGCAAATAATTTCCAAGGGCTCCTTTTACTAAGGTGCGCAAGCGTTTTTAGCACGCGCTACATTACCGCGCACGCTAACCCTGTGCTACATGCCAAGACCGAACGCCAGCTCAGTGGTGGCGTTAGCATCTAGCGCAGGGGTAGGGAACTCCGGTCCTCGAGAGCCGTATTCCATTCGGGTTTTCAGGATTTATCCAATGAACATGCACGAGATCTATTTGCATGCACTGCTTTCAATTCATATTCATTGGGGAAATCCTGAAAACCCGACTGGAACACGGCTCTCGAGGACCGGAGTTTCCTACCCCTGATCTAGCGCATGCGGCAATTCAGCGCACGCTAAGCACGTGCTAAAACCGCTAGCGCAGCTTAGTAAAAGGAGCCCCAAATGTTTTATGTCACAAGGGCTTTATTTTCCAGAATTCTGCCACTGATGAAATAGAAGAAATTCATGTCCTTTTTTCATTAGATCTGGTGAAGAATTCAACCTGCAATTCAAGCAACTGTTCGTTAAACAGTACAGAAAATCCATATGCTACTATTAAAGATCCACCAACTCTCATATCAAAAAATACTGAATGTGGATATGTAGAAATGAAATCACCAGCACGCAGAGACTCCCTCTATGCTGAAATAAACAACTCTGTCTTGTCTAACAAGAATGTCTATGAAGTGGGTAAGTACAAGTCTCGCAGCATAGCTTCCTTATGTGCTCTAAATAAAAGTTGCAGGTTTTATTCATTCAGTTTTATTAGACATGTGGGGGTAAGTGCATAACAGACACCTATGTGAAAGTCCAAAAAAAGCGCTTGTTTTAAAAAGGCTATAGACCAGTGGTCTCAAACTCAAACGCTTTGCAGGGCCACATTTTGGATTTGTAGGTACTTGGAGGGCCTCAGAAAAATAGTTAAATGTCTTATTAAAGAAATAACAATTTTGCATGAGGTAAAACTCTTTATAGTTTATAAATCTTTCCTTTTGGCTAAGTCTTAATAATAATATTGTAATTTATAACTAAAGAGACATATGATCAAGAAACTGTTTTATTTTACTTTTGTGATTATGATAAACATACCTAGGGCCTCAAAATAGCACCTGGCGGGCCGCGAGTTTGAGACCACTGCTATAGACGGTAGTCCAAAACAAAGATGAAGGTATACAGTATATTCAAACAGTTATAAAGACTTCTCTCATATTTTATAATAAGAATTATGGAAGGGAGGGGGAAGTGCTGAAAAGTTCTCAACCCAACTAACTTCCTAAATTCTGAGTGTCATATTGATACTATAGCTGTAGAGTGCTATTTTATTTTGCAAAGTGCCAATTTGCAGAATCATAATGCTAGGTTTTTGACATTGTTTCAGATCATTGATTGAACCATGTCAGCTAAAAGTGTGGAATTTTCATGTGTGGAACTCTGAATTGTCATGAAGTTCCTATTCCTGCAGAAGAAAACTCCAAAGGAAATCCATTAATGTATGATGCAAACACTGACCCCCCCTCCTTTAACTGCTCCAACGCTCACAGAATTCCTATGAGCGTCAGAGCACTTACCATCGCTGCCAGCGCTAAAACCCATGCTACGCGTTGGAAGTGGTGTGCAAACTTTCATTATAGAGATTTTGAGACTGAAGATGCAGCAAGCACTGGGAGGCCTCGAACAATGTCAACTCCTGAAATTGTTAACCCATGTCCATGACCTGATTTTGGCAGATCAGCAAATATCAGCTAAAACAATTGCTGAGACACTACAGATATCCAGGAAATGTATTAGGTGTATAATCCATGAGCAGCTGGATATGCAGAAGCTGTCAGCTAAGTGGGTGCCCAAATGTTTGAATGCTGATGAGAAATGACATCAAGTGGATACTTCCGAGTTGATTTTGCAGCATTTTCAGCAAGCTGGTGCCAACTTTTTGAAACAACTAGTTATTGTTGATGAAACATGGTTACACCACTATGATCAATGTTGGCATCCAAACTCTCCAAGGTCAAGAAAATACAAGACCCAAAAGTCAGAGTGTTTTGGGATCAGGAAGGTATTGTAATGACAGAGTATCTTCCAAGGGCCCAAACAGTTAATACAGAATACTATGTAACTTGCTGTGCCAATTAAGTGAGGCACTGAAAGAAAAATGGAGAGAGAAGCTGCGGAAAGGGATTCTCTTTCTGCAAGACAATGCACCTGCTAACAAGACTGATGCAGTTAGGGTTTCAGTGCACAGACCATCATACTCCTTCTAGACCAGGGGTCTCAAAGTCCCTCCTTGAGGGCCGCAATCCAGTCGGATTTTCAGGATTTCCTCAATGAATATGCATGAGATCTATGTGCATGCACTGCTTTCAATGCATATTCATTGGGGAAATCCTGAAAACCCGACTGGATTGCAGCCCTCAAGGAGGAACTTTGAGATCCCTGTTCTAGACCATCCTTCTGTTTCCCAATCTTAAAAAGAATTTGAAAGGGTGACAATGTTTGAGTGATTTGGAGGTAATTGCAGCAATGGAGCAGTATTTCAGAGTATGTTTTGGAAGGGTTACAGACATGATGTGCCAAGTGTGTTGAACTTAGGGGTGAATATGTTGAATAATTTGTAAGTTTCATGGCTTCATGTCATTCCCTTCTTGGTTGGGCTGAGAAATTATCAGCACTTCTTTGTATTTATTTATTCAATGTTCTTTAACGTTCTACCAGGGGAGCTCAAAATGGTTTATATGAATTTATTCAGGTACTCAGCATTTTTCCCTTTCTGTTCCACTGGGCTCACAATCTATTTAATGTACCTTGGGCAGTGGAGGATTAAGTGACTTACCCAGGGTCACAAGAAGCAGCATGGATTTGAATCCACAACCTCAGGGTGCTGAGGCTGTAGCTTTAACCAATGCATCACATTCTCCCAGCACTTCCAAGCAGGGTAGATGTGAATCGCTTGTTTACTCTTTCCAAAAATACTAGGACTAGGGGGCATGTGATGAAGCTACTAATTAGTAGAAAACAGCCTGGAGAAAATATTTTGTCATTCGGCGTGTAATTAAACTCTGGAATTCATTACCAGAGAATGTGATAAAAGCAGTTAGCTCAGCAGGGTTTAAAAAAGGTTTGATTAATTTCCTAAATCGAAAGTCCATAAGCCATTATTGAGATGGCTTGGAGACATTCACTGCTTGTTCCTAAGATAAACAGTATAAAATCTATTTTATTCCTTGGGATCTTGCCAGGTACTTGTGGGTTGGCTATTGTTGGAAACGAGCTTCATTGACCTTCAGTCTGTCCCAGTATGGCAACTCATGTGGTAACTATTTCTCTTTTTGAATTTATCGCTGTTCTAAAACAGATTTGATTTCTTTCTCCAGAGCCTACAGTGAGCATTGTTCAGGGAACCTGCAGCAATAATGGGCCTTTCACTCAAGGTCTCTATGACCTGCCAAAAAACAGCCACATTCCATGCCATTATGATCTACTACCAGCTCGAGAGAGTTCTATGCCCACCAGCGAAGAAATTGGTGGTGAATGATACCCTTATCTGGAGACTGCAGCACAGAGGAACTGCATTTCACAGCATTGGGGTTTGGCTATTTGCCTTCCAGACCGACCTTCTGCTGAGCTGTTAATTTTTTTCCTGCAACCAGAAGCATTGACTCTCATGCTGACATTCATGCATACAGATAAGATGCACTGGCAGATGCCAATCCTAGGAGACCCTGATTGGATATTCAATGGCAATTACAGTAATTTTGTAGCACATTTAAACTGCAGTATATTGGCTAGGCATATAGTCATAGCTACCAGTGCCACATAATTTGAATCATAATGAAAAATTACAGTTCTGCTACAATGAAGTGAAATTCATTGCCATACACAATTTTTATTTCCTTGTAGTTTGTCCACAGTTGAAATGGGCAAGGACTATGTATTCTGCCACCATGGTTTACGGAAAATTGGCCTTGCTAATAAGGTGGGGTGGAAACCGTGTCAAGATTTGGTGGCTAGTGAAAAGATGTAATGACAATAGCTTCTGAAGTGCTTTCATCTTGGATGATTCTTGCCAACAGAACATCACACCAAAGTACTTATGTGAAGGGGAAGAAAAACTAAAATGAATGAGGGTAGTGTGATGTATCTCTGGGTAATCCATCTCCTCCATCTGAAAGCAGCTCTGGATCTGGATCTGAATCAAACCCTGGTGTAGAGAGACAAATGCCATGATATAGCCAGGTGCTGATGTTTGTGTGTGTGTGTATTATGGGTAGAAACTGATGAGAAATGACTCTGAGAAAGGACAATACAACAAGAATATTCCCAGAAGAATGGTGAAAAATAGAAATTAGCCTTTGTAAAACCATTTGCTACATTTTAGCTTCACTGTTTTTCAGTTTCCTTTTCCTATGTTCATATCAGCAATTATTTCTTAAGTGGACAATGACGTCAATTTATTTTTTATGAGTGGATTGCATGAGCGTGTACAGGGGAAAAAGAGCAGTGAATGGTGTATATTTGAAATGCTAGAGAAGGTTTATGTTATTTTTGTTGTGTTAGAAATAATAATCTCTGTGCGTACTTGCTGAAAGGCACTTTTATTGGGGAGAATAAAGGGGCACTGGGTTTATGTAAAGAAATATATGCTTAAGCAGGCCTTTTGCATAGTGCTCATTTAGATATTCCACTGTATTTTTCAGTATCTTGTACCATTATAACTGTATAATCTGTTTTGTTTTTTTTACTACTGTACTCTAGCTCAGTGGTTATTAAACTTGTACAGTTGGGTTTTAAAGATATCCCTAATGAATATGCATGAGCAAGATTTGCCTATAAAGTAGGTAGTGCAAATAAAGTAGGCATGCAAATTTCTCTCTTGTATATTCATTAGGGATATCTTGAAAACCCGATTGGCTGGGGGTCCCTCAGGACAGGTTTAAGAACCACTGCTCTAGCTCATAAATACAAAATATTCTGTGCATCCTTTATGCATGACATTTGGACAATTGTCTTTTATTTTGTTTGATAAGAATCATTATTTTCAAAAAGACACTGATGGATCACAAAGAAAAGAGGAAACATTAGAATAATGGCGCCACAAGCCCTTGTGTTTAGTAATAAACATTTTGAATGATATATCTCATGACCAGTTGTTGCATTATGACAGTGATGTAGTTAGAACTAAATGGATACCAGGTGAAAAATTGAGATGCAGCCCCCAATAACACCATTACTTTGAAGGTAGTGAGTTCCAAGAGTGTGTGTTTAGGGGTGGGGAGTGGAGGGGTACATTTCCTATAGCTTACATATTACAATTAATACATTCAGAAAAAAAAAATATTTTTCCACCTTTCTTGTCTGAGCATTTCTTTGGTCCTAGTATCTCTCTTCTGCTTTTTTCTTAACTTTCTCTAGGGTCTCCTGTCCTTTTGACACTTCTTCTTTATGTCCACCATCCATCTTTCTTATGTGTCTCTATCTGCCCATTCTAGTGTCTCCCTCTGTGTGCCTCTGTCCCTATGCTGCCTCCAGAGCCTATGTAGGCAGCAGTAGCATCTTTTTGTGTAGTCCCTGTCCCTCCTCATGTGCGGCTGCTCTTCTCTCTTTCCCCTTCCTCCTGGGTCCCATTTCACTCCCAACCCCCACTACCACAACATACTTTCTGTTGTCTGGCATCTCTCTCTCACTCTCTTCAATTGGGCCAGTGTCTCTCCACCAGTCCAGTCTGCTTTTCTCTCTCTTCCTTCTGCTTCCCTCAGTCCAGCATCTACCCCCTCTCTTCCTCCTCCTCTTTTGTCCAGGTCTCTCTCTATTCCCTCTTCACCCCAGATCCAGCATAACTCACCCTCTCTTCCCCTTTTCCTTTGATCCAGGCTCTCTCCTCTTCATCCCCACCACATGCCTAGGTTCAGCAACTTCCCACCCCCATGCACCAGCACAAGTCTGGCATCTGCCTACCTCCTCCATTCCATCTCCCAAGTCCTCCAAATGCTGACACGACATAGCAAAAGCAGTGCTGAAGGTAGCTCTCTGTCCAGGGCAGACTTTCCTCTGATGCATCTTGCCCAAAGGAAGTGTCGTCAGAGAGGTGGGATGTGGCAGAGGAAAGGCCCCAATGGACAGACAGAAGCCTTCAGTGCTGCTTCTGCTGTGACCTGCCAGTGTTTGGAGGACTGAGGAACGGAAGGGAATGGAATGGAGGTGGTAGGCAGATGGTGGACCCATGCAGGTGTACAAGGGGAGGAGACACTGAACCTGGGTGCAGAGAGGGGGAAGAGTACTCCAATTTCAGGTGGCCTCTACCATTGGGTGGCCACGGGCATTTTGCCAGACATGATAAATAGCAGAAGAAAAAAAACAAATAGATATAATGTTTCAGATCTGAAAGAAAAAATATTGGCCAGTTGCTACCAAAAGTGTAAGGTTTAAGGTTTGGGCAAAAGTCAGATCTTTTTTGGGATGACACCTTCTACCCCCACACCTTTGTAGGAAATTCAGACCTTGGACAAAACACATGCTTTTTTACAAACCACTCTAGTGAAAGGACTTTGGCATTTTTTTGGCAATGCCTGTTATATATTAATTTGAAAAATGTTTTGCATTAATTGGAATGGAATAATTTTTTGAATGGCAGGGATTTTTTTTTTTTTTCTTTACAGTTGGTGTAAATATTTCAATGAATTTTATCTTTCCCTCCCCCAGTTCTGTTGCTTGAAGAGCTGGCTTTTTCACTGTATTTGCATTTTGGGGGAAAGATGATACTACCTGAGAAGGTAATATGCAAACCTAAGGGATAATTATTTGTCAGGCATGTTTTGACCCAGCATACTCAGAAGAAAGGAAGAAAATATAGACACTTGGATTTCTCGTACCAATTTTAAAACTGATCCAAAATATGTTGGTAATATTAAAGGGCTCTTGTGTTACTAGGCTGTGTTTAGAGCTACTTAACAGCTAAAGCTGCCTACATAGGTAGGGGTGGCTAATGAGTGTGATGGACAGAGCGAAGGAGTGGCTGGTGATGATAGCTTGCAGGCAGATCACTATTATTTGCTATTTATCAAGACTACTGACAGTGCATTTGCACTTAGGGGTCCTTTTATCAAACTGCGGTAGGGGTTGAATGCGCGTAATACCACGCGTTAAACTGCCTGCCGTGCTAGCCACTAATGCCTGCATTGAGCAGGCATTAGTTTTTTAGCTGGCCGCTGGGGTTAGCGTGTGATGAAATGTCCGATGCACTAACCCCTCTAGCGCGGCTTGATAAAAGGACCCCTTAGTGTGAAGTGATGGAGTGGTGCACTCTCCCATGGCATCTTTCCCTGGTCCAATCCCCCCTCTCCAAGTTAAAAAATTCCACCCCCCCCCCCACCGCCCCCCAAAGCATAAGGCTCAGCCTCACTACCCACTTTTTCATGCGACTTACATGAGGACCTTCCTGATGGTCTAGTCTTCCCTCCTTGAACTGCAACAGATTTAAAACTGTGCAAGTGACCCAGGGAAGATATTTGGGGAGGGGCGGAGATGGGTGGTTAGACAGGAAGAGATGTCAAACGACGGGGTTGTGACTTCGGGAGAAAGCTTTGCGGTGGCAGAACGTTATTTTTATGATTTGGGCTGGTACTGCATTACCTGCTGCAACTGCATGTAACACAGAGCCTATGCAGTTTTGTGTCTACCATGGTGGTAAATTCAGGGCAGATGATGGGCACATTCCCTGCACTAACTGCACAGGCTTTGCAATATTTTATGCACACTAGTATTTGCACCTAACACATCGTAAGTGCAAAAACTTATTGCACTTTAGAACAGGGGCCCCTAAATTCTAAAATACTACTTTGCAAATAATCCAGAAAACACTGTATGTGTGTGTATATATATAGATATATAGATATATATATATATAGAGAGAGAGAGATAGATAGATAGATATCTAATATAATAAAATGATAGGCCGCGCATACGCACTAAAAAAACGTGTTCCCTGATCCGTCGCGAAAACACGAGTGCGCATGCGCGGGTTTTACATCACCACCTGCTCGCTTAATACGTCACAGCCTCCCTGCTCTCCACAAGCCGGACCGCAGCCAGACGACAATCTCCATTCCTCCTGCCGCCGCCGATCTCCGTTCCTCCTTTGACACCCACCCCCTTCTCTTCCCGCGGGCCCGAATGGCGATTCCAGCAGCATGTACATCAGTCTTCACATGCTGCTTCGGGCCCTTCTACTGCCCTGATTTTCTCTGCCGCGTCTCTGATGATGTCATCAGGGACGTGCCAGAGTAAATCAGGGCAGTAGAAGGACCCAAAGCAGTGTGTGGAGACTGATGCAAGCGCTGCTGTAATCACCACGTTTGTAGTCCGGACCGCGGGAAGGGAAAGGGGGGGTAGAGGAAACGCTAATGCTGCTGCACAGGGAACTGGTGGGGGGGAGGGAAATGGAGGGGGAGGGAATGCTGCTTTGGACAGACAGACAGAGAGAGGAAGGGAAACACAAAGAAAATAAGAAAGACACAGGGGCAGGTGCACAGGGAACTGGTGTGGGGGGAGGGAAATGGAGAGGGATGGAATGCTGCTTTGGACAGACAGACAGAGGGAGAAAGAAGAAAGACACAGGGGCAGGGAGATACACAGAAAGACAGACAGGAAAAGGGGGCCAGGGACACAGATAGACAGAAAGGACAGCGAGAGCTGCATCAGGAGGGGTGCGGGATGCGGCAGTGGGAACTATTCCAATGGGTGCAACTGGGCGGCTGTCAGGAACCTCTGATCAGGGACAGAGCAAGGTAAGAGTATCATAGGGATAAGAAGGAGGAGGGGGGATAAAAAAAGGAAGGGATGCCTACTGCTGGACAGGGGGAGAAGGAAAGAGATGCTGATGGACAGGGGGGGTGAAGAAAAAGGAACAGAGGACAGCCAAGGAAAAATAAAGGCAGAAAGAAAGAAAGCGGCTAAGGAGAGAGAAAGAAATAAAGACAGACACACACACATATGTTCTAGCACCCGTTAATGTAACGGGCTTAAAGACTAGTATATATATATTATATACTTTAAAGTATCAGCGTCAATGGCAATCATAGAAAATGTTAGTTTTTCTTATTTCATAGCTCCATTTCCTCTTTAGACGTTATTCAAATAAATCATTTGAATATTTTGAGATTTAGGGCTCCTTTTACGAAGGTGCGCTAGGATTTTTAGCGCACGCACAAAATTACCACACGTTATAGCGTGCGGTAGCTGAAAATCTACCGCCTCCTAAAAAGGAGTGCGGTAGTGGCTAGCGCGCTCGGGAATTTAGCGTACCTTTGTAAATGGAGCCCTTAGAGAATTTTTTTGCTCTTTTGCCAGCTTTTTGGAGTAGCAGTCTGTGCAGGTTTTTATAACGCCAATGAGAAGAGAAAAATACCGGTGCTTCAACACAGCTGTTGCAGGTACCCTGTGGCGATTGAGCTAAGTACTAATATTTCTAACTTTGAAATGTGCACAGTAATGGGGTTTTCCTTATTAGATCTTCACATTGTGTGGGTGTGAGTTTTTTGCCAATGACAAAAACAGCATCAGCTATAAAATCATCCATGATTGCTGCATGATCTATATAACTTGAGGCTTTTAGAAACCCGTTTTTTTATGAATGTTGATCTTTAAGGTATAACCACTGCTGGTGAGTTACATTTTTTGTAGCTTTTTGATTTAAACGTCTCTATCATATCTCCCCTCTCCCGCCATTCCTTTAAAGCAAGGGTGTCCAACCTGCGGCCCAAGGGCCGCATGCGGCCCAGTAAAGTATTTTGTGCAGCCCCGGTCGAGGGCGATGCAGTGTTTTCCTCTGCTGCCCCTGGGTGTTTACCATCTTGCCGACTCCCTCCTCTGTCTTGCTGCAGCATTTGCATGTTTGTGCGGCCCCAGAAACATTTTTTTGGGCCAATGCGGCCCAGGAAAGCCAAAAGGTTGGACACCCCTGCTTTAAAGTATACATACTGAGATTTTTAAGTTTGTCCTCATACACTTTATGACGAAGACCACGCACCATTTTAGTAGCCTTCCTCTGGACCAACTCCATCCTTTTTATACCTTTTTGAAGGTACGGTTTTCAGAATTGTACACAATATTCTAAATGAGGTCTCATCAGAGAATTATACAGGGGCATCAATACCTCCTTTTTCCTACTGGCAATACCTCTCCCTATGCACCCTATCGTCCTTCTAGCTTTCGCCATCACCTTTTCAACCTGTTTGGCCACCTTAAGATCATTACATACCCACATCACACCTAAGCCCCACTCTTCTGTTGTGCACATAACTTCACTCCTCGAACTGTACCGTTCCTTCGGGTTTTTGCAGCCCAAATGCATGACCTTGCTTTTCTTAGCGTTAAATTTTAGCTGCCAAATTTCAGACCATTTTTCAAGCTTCGCTAGGTCTTTCTTCATGTTTATTCACACTATCAGGGATGTCTACTCTATTGCAGATTTTGGTATCATCTGCAAAGAGGCAATATCGCTTATAAAAATGTTAAAAAGTACAGGCCCAAGAACAGAACCTTGAGACACATCGCTGGTAACATCCCTTTCCTTAGAGAGATCTCCAACTTGTGGTCCCCATGTATCGTGAGATAGTGCATGAACATATTAGATATTTGATATTCTCAACCTGAAGCCCTGAATTATAGAATTCTTTTCCTCAAAATATACAGCTCTAAACCTCAATGGAAAGATTCAAAACAGACCTTAAAACATTCTTATTTAAGGATGTTTATTCTTAGATGTACATTAATATTTTCCTCTAGACTTCATCAGCCCTTTGGATATTATCCCTGTAGATATTATTCCTCACCCTATGTAGTTCTTCCCTCATTACCCCCACTGTCATGTCCTTGTGATTCACCCATCTCCCCGCCTTATAATTAGATTATAAGCCACCCAGAAGGCACGTCCGGGATAGAAAGTTACTAATAATCTTGGAAACTGTACTTATCCTAAAGTGTCGTAATGCCACTTCAAAAATTTATGAAAACGAGATTCAACTGTAACACAGACACAGTAACTGATGTCAGAAAGACTCACACGGTTCATCCAGTCAGTCCAACAAGGTAGCCAGAGCCATGCCTGGTGTCAGGTCAAAAGCGCGCTGGGACAAAGGCACGCCCAGACAATTGAGCGCAGTGCGGGGGTGCGCGCCGCCGAAAATTACTGTTTTTAGGGCTGCGACGGGGGGACGTGGGGGGAACCCCTCCACTTTACTTAATAGAGATTGTGCCACGTTGTGGGGGCGTTGTGGGGGTTTGTAACCCGATAGATCCACAAAAAGGTTAATCAAAAAAGCCAAAAAAACTCAAAGGTCATAATATTAATTGACCAATCTATTTTAGTTTACATGAAGGAAAATGATCTCAGATATGCCACTCCTGCGGATTATATTGTTATAGCCCACATATGGATTAGTGGCGTGGTTTTCTTTCATTGATCTATAAAACCTTCATGGTAAACCTATGACTAATTATGTCTAAATTATCAATGTTTTAACCATTACTCTTATATTTAAAACATTGATAATTTAGACATAATTAGTCATAGGTTTACCATGAAGGTTTTATAGATCAATGAAAGAAAACCACGCCACTAATCCATATGTGGGCTATAACAATATAATCCGCAGGAGTGGCATATCTGAGATCATTTTCCTTCATGTAAACTAAAATAGATTGGTCAATTAATATTATGACCTTTGAGTTTTTTTGGCTTTTTTGATTAACCTTTTTGTGGATCTATTTAGTTTTTGGTTAATTTAATTCTCTATTATTCATTTTGGGGTTTGTAACCCCCCACATTTTACTGAAAACTTCACTTTTTCCCTGTTTTTAGGGAAAAAGTTAAGTTTACAGTAAAATGTGGATGGTTACAACCCCCCATAACGCCGGCGCGATCTCTATTAAGTAAACTGGGGGGTTCCCCAACAAAAAACCCCGTTGGATCCCCTAAAAACTGTAATTTTCTTTGGTGCGCGCCTCCGTCTTGCGCTCAGTTGTCGGCGCGAGCCTTTGTCTTTCGCGGGGATGTCTATGAACCGCCATGCCTGCCACTCTGTGTGGGCCCCAATTACCCATGCTTCTGAATTGACTTATTATAGATAACTGACTGACTGAATTTTGGGGTTTGTCTACTAAGTACAAAGGCACTTTTATATACTGTTAATATACAATATGCATTGTATACAATACATACTGAAAATCACTGTTAATTACCGGTATATTGTTTTATTGGACCAATCCATTGTGGTAGTTTACAGGTGTATTTGTTCTATTCTTATAATCAGATAACTTGAAGCAAAAAACAAAGATAATGCTTAGGCAGATATCACAATTCATTTACAATATGTAATAATCCAATATTTAAAATACATGTTTGTCTAGTAAACTATATAATAATCTATGAGAAGCATTACTATTACTTATTTTTAGAGTGCTACCAGATATACGCAGCACTGTACAGAATCACAAAGGAGACAGTCCCTGCTCGAAAGAGCTTATAATCTAAACAGTCAAGACAGACAAACAGGATGCCAGGGTGGGGGATACAGTTAGGGGGATGGTTAATCTGCTGGCTAGGGTGGTGAGTAGTGCGCAGTAGGGAGTAGGGTTATGGATTGAAGGCTATATCAAAAAAGTAGTTCCTTGGAGTGCAAATGATTTATTATTAACAGGACACAAATGCTGACCCTCTTAATGAAACTAATTAATTCCAAAATTCTGTTTAAAAGCCATGAGTTTAGACAAGATTATGTCATCAGATTTAGATTCTATTGTAATACTTGAACATGAACTCTATACTGTATACATATACAGTATATGGTATTAGGTGAATTTTCAGCTGAAAGGTTAGGAGCTATCAGAGGAATATATGACATTTAACTTACCTTTGTAATTCTGCAAGCTTCATCAATATCCTGTTTAACTTATTAACTTATGTAAAGATATGAACATATAGACATATGTGGACCCAATCAATTAAACATAGTCACTTACCTGTAATAGGTGTTATCCGATGACAGCAGGCAAATATTCTCACATGTGGGTGACATCAACCACGGAGCCCAGTACGGATAGTGCTAAAGTGTACTGTCACTTTAAATATTTTGAAAGTCTTGAGACTGCCCATACAACGCATGCGCCGGCGCCTTCGTACCTGACGTCAGCTTGTGGGACCATCAGTTCAGTAAAAAAGCTAAGATGTCAACTAGGGTAGGTGGGAAGATTGTGAGAATATTTGCTTGCTGTTCTTGGATAACACCTCTTACAGCAGGGATCTCAAAGTCCCTCCTTGAGGGCCACAATCCAGTCGGGTTTTCAGGATTTCCCCAATGAATATGCATTGAAAACAGTGCATGCAAATAGATCTCATGCATATTCATCGGGGAAATCCTGAAAACCCAACTAGATTGCGGCCCTCAAGGAGGGACTTTGAGACCCCTGTCTTACAGGTAAGTAACTGTGCTTTATCCTAGGACAGGGATAGGCAATTCCAGTCCTCGAGAGCCGGAGCCAAGTCAGGTTTTTAAGATATCCACAATGAATATGTATGAGATGGATTTGCATGCACTGCCTCCTTGAGATGCAAATCTATCTCATGCATATTTATTGTGGATATCGCCCACCGAGTGTACTGTTTGAAGCCACTGGAAGGCTTGGACCTCGAGGGGAACATCACCAACGCAAAATTGAAGGACTCAATTGTCCAGGGAGGCCATGTAGATGTAATACCGAAAAAAGCTCTATGCTCCTGGCCTGAAAACAGGCTGAGATGGGCCCGAAAGCCCAAAATGTAAAAAAATTGGTAAAAATTTAAAAAGGTAAAGGAAAAAGAAAATAATGAAGAAACTAAAGTAAAATTCAATGAGAAGGCACTACAAAAGTAGTTTGACATGCAGGAGAAAGAATACACAGCTTCTCAGCACCGAGGAAAACTGAGAATTGATGGTCCTGCAAGCTGACTTTGGGCAGAAAGGCACCTATATGTGAGAATATACTGCCTGCTTGTCCTAGGATAAATAAACCTACAACCATTGAAAAAAATTCACTTTAAATATTTTGTCAATGATGGTGGAAGCTGTAGTGTGCCAGGCTGCAAAAGAGTACAGTTTGTTGGGTGCAAATCTGAAAGGTTGGACCCCCCCCCCCCCCATTAAAGACATAACAAATAGCTAGACAGGAGAGATACACAATTGTCATAGGTTGGAAAAAAAATCACAGAAATAATATGGATTGATGAGTAGTGAGAAGAATTAGTACTAAGGAATAGGACAAAAGTAAGAATCTAGCAGAGGATAACCAGGCCTGTAACAGGATTTGACAGCTGCCAGAAGATCTCACCACTTCTCTATAAATCTTATCTACAGCAGAAATGTTCATGGGTGATGAAAAGACTGTGACTCAACATTCTTCTCCTTTTGTTCTCTGTCTAATTGGTGGTGAAAAAATTGAAATATATTTGTGTATTGCATGACTTTATTTGATGTTTTTGTAATGTCACCTATTGTTTGTTAGATTTTGCAGAGCCTCTAGAATCCCATGAAAGTGCTGAGATACTAATCCCCTATTAAAAAGAATTCCATTACAATCTCTCTCCTCCCCACCCCCTGGTAATACCTAGTGAACTGTTGGTAACTTCCCCCTCCACTCCCCCTCTCTCTCTCCCCCCCCCCCCCCGAGAAAAACAGAATTCCATTGCCACCGCCATGTGATTTGAGGCTGCTGCACTTTAATCAGCAAACTATTAAACTCCTGAGAACAAATTAATTTTCTTTCAGGAAAATAGCTACTGAAAAGGCGTGAGCTACATTTTTTTAAAAATCTGAAAAAATATCAATGTATTATTAGCTTGACACAGCAGAATACGCTTAGGAAAACAGTATGCCCGGTTTTAAGTACAGAGGTATTAAAAAAGAAATCTTACCGCATAGGACTGACTCATGAACAGGGCATTGATTCTAAGATCCAGAATTTTTTAAAAATGCAGGGCCAGCTTTGAAGGTGCTTTATATTAAAGACTTTACGTACAATAGTAGATGTTAATCACTGATGATTGATGGATACTTGTTTTATACTGTACAGAAAACATTTCTCCTTTTGATACAATTAATCTAACAGCCACACTGTTGGGCTTAACGTTATAATGTACCTTGATTATTATCTCTCTCCCAAATGGCTTGTATTTTGATATGATGAAGTGTAATATATTAGAAGCAACTGCGAGCTTTCACTGACTGTTCTCATTTGTAAACAAGAAAAAAAGAAAACAGTTCTTTTTCACTATTCAGATCTATTTTCCAAAGACAAGTGAAGTTCATAGTATAACCAATTACTAGAATGTATATAAACATGCTTGTAGATTGATGCAATAAAGTTTCTTAAAGAGACTCACTTCTTTCTTGATTTTTGTGGAATGCCTTTTGATATTTGTAGTGGTTTCTAGGCTACAAATGGATTGACAAGCTTCATACCTTGCAGTAGTAGAGGCTGACTGAAACCTTTTTTTTCCTCTGGTTCAGCTGAAACCAAAACTGCTACTGAAACTCTAACCATTTTCCTAGGCTCAGACCTTATTCTTCCCAGTATTCTCCAGAGCAATTCCCAGTTTCACCCTGATCCTCCCAGGGCCTCCGCTTCAGATGTCTCACACCAAAACATTCTGCTTATACTACTTCCCCTTTCTACTCCGATGGCTCCATTACATTGTCTTAATGTATTTCTAGTGCATCTTTGTACTTTAATGTATGTCTAAGCTTCCTTGTACTGTACTAAACTGTTCTCCATAAATTATACTGTAAGTTGCCTTGAACCATAGCACGACACATAAATCCCAGATTAGATACTAACTTTTCACAATCTCTTCTCCATCTCAAACCACTGCATTCTTCAAGACCACATTGCCCACCTTCTGAATTCATCACCTCACCTTCCCTTCTGTCTTCCACCTTCTTCTTAGCTCTGCAATGTCAACGTTTTCTTCCTCTCATTCAACCTTCCCCTCCCCCCATTCAACCATCCCCATTCTGTCTGCATGCACTTCATCTGTAGCACTGTCATTATGCCTCTCCTACTCTTCTCTGTACCCTCTTGCTCCTTCTTTTGCTCTCTGTTGGGGACATCAATCCCAATCCTGGTCCTCCTAATCAAACTTCATGCTACCCATGCAGGTCACACCACAATATATCCAACCTTACCTCTGCACCTCTCCTTCCTCCTTCTTCTCTGCCTTTCTCATGCACCCTGTGGAATGCCCACTCTGTCTCCAACAAGCTTGCTTATATCCACGACTTCCTTAGGTCAGGACAGTATACCATAACAGCATTGTACTGCTCTGACCTAAAGAAGGTGGTTTTGGTTTCCAAAAGCTAGTCAAAAATGTATTTAATCCAATAAAATGTATCACATTATTTTCTGTTTTTAATGTAGTGATTGAACTACTGTATGTCAGTTTTTGAAATTTACATCTGCAAACTTTATATTTTGTGCAATGCAAGGGTCATGCATCACTGTTCCTATTTATTTAGGGATTTACTTTAATTTTTTGTAGATAATTCTATTTTTAGTTTGTGGTTACTTACCATATTCTATTCTTGGTAAGGGTCTACTTATGTTCTGCATATGTGAAAGAGACCAAATATTCTGTTAGCATCGAATGGCTTTGAATGATTGATCTATTCTATACTAATCCAGCTTATTCTGTTTAATATGTTGAGATATAGCGGCACTAGAAAAGGTTCAAAGAAGAGTGACCAAGATGATAAAGAGGATGGAACTCCTCTCATATGAGGAAAGACTAAAAAGGTTAGTGGCTCTTCAGCTTGGAAAAAAGACGGCTGAGGGGAAACATGATTGAAATCTACAAAATCCTGAGTGGAATAGAACGGGTACATGTGGATTGATTTTCACTCCGTCAAAAATGGCAAGGACTAGGGGATACTTGATGAAGTTACAGGGAAGTACTTTTAAAACCAATAGGAGGAAATATTTTTTCACTCAGAGAATAGTTAAGCTCTGGAACGCATTGCCAGAGGTGGTGGTAAGAGCGGTTAGCGTAGCTGGGTTTAAGAAAGATTTGGACAAGTTCCTGGAAGAAAAGTCCATAGTCTGTCATTGAGAAAGACAGGGGGGAAGCCACTGCTTGCCCTGGATCGGTAGCATGGAATTTTGCTACTCTTTGGGTTTTTGCCAGGTACTGGTGACCTGAATTGGCCACTGTGAGGACGGGCTACTGGGCTTGATGGCCCAATAGTCTGACCCAGTAAGGCTGTTCTTATAGTACACTATTCTGATTTTTCTTGGCATAATTTCTAGAATGTATTCAGTTTGCACATTACCATCTGTAAAAGAAGTACTTGGGGAAGACAGTGTAGCCAGATTCACAAGCAAATCCTAATTGCAGCCAAGTAACATAACATAACATTGAACATTGTTACCACCCAATTATTGCTAGTTAAGGGCTTGTTACTCAATTAAGTGCGTGCAGCTTTGGGCACCATACTTAGAATCCAGGATTAAATTATACATCTAAGCAGCAATATTTAGCCACAGAGAAAGTAATTTTAAAAAGTCTTGCCTAGGTAACATAACATAAAATTTTATTTACATACTGCTATACCTCTGGTAGTTCGATGTGGTTAACACAATTATCTAAAGGGTGAACAGAACCAGCATATAGTACAAGAACAGTAATCTAAAGGCAGGTCAGAGTTGGAGAAGTGAACAGATATATAGATCAGTGTTCTATCAAGAACTTATTGTACAAATGGGTTTTTAGGTTACATCTGAAGTGCATATACGAGGAGGAGGACAATATAGTGGGAAGCAGCAACTGGCTTAAATGGGCTGCCTGGAAGGATAATTGTTTTGACACATACTGTATGTTTTTTTGCGATTTTTAAGGTTACCATATGACTCCAGAAAAAAGAGGACGGATTGAGACATCCAGGTTTTACTTCCATTGAAAGCAACCAAGATGTCTCAATCTGTTCTCCTTACTTCCATTGCTTTCAATGGAAGTAAAACCCGGATGTCTCAACCCGTCCCCTTTTTTCTGGAGCCATATGGTAACACTAGATTTCCTGCATCTATTTAATCCCTATGTTATACAGTAAAGCCAGAGACATGCCTACTTGACTTTAATAAATATTAGTGTATTTGCTAAACAATATGCTCAAATGTAGATGCTAGCATATACACTGGTTCAAGGCTATGCAAATGTTCAAGGCTATGTTCCACATGTATGTGCGTAAGCTAAGGAGTTTTATAATCTATGTGCCTAAGTATGGACTTTACCAAACTCTGCCCCTACACATGCTCACAAATACCATGTAACTTATATGCATACTCCTACATTAGTTGCTGTAAGGTAGTGTATCGCAAAAGGTGTGCCCTGCGATACCGGCGAGGAGAGGTGCTGGCTGACTACTTACAGGACATGCCTATCACGGCGAGAGGCATATCCCGTAGTCAGTTAGCCAGTGCCCGAGCCCCTCCTCCTCACCAGCGCCTCTGCTCATTCTTCTCACCTCTCCTTCTGCAGTACCCCCCACTGGCAGTAATAGGAGACTCAGGGCTGTGGCTGGAGGACATCTGGGCAGGCGCGGACGTCGACATGATGATATCACGCATGCGTGTGTTATCACTGTGTCAACGTCCGCACATTTCCGGCCCCGAGATTAGTGTGCCAGCAGCTTAAAAAGTTTGTGATACTTATGCACTCAAATGATGAAAATACTGACATTATAAATGTGCCTTTAGCTTCTAAAACTAGGTGGCCTCCTAAAATTACCCATTAAACATATAAATATACATATATTATACATTAAGCAAATAGTAGCTATAGCTTGGAACATCTGACTTGAATGTCTGAAGTTACGAAAGGATACTCAGTGGCAATACCTGAATGGATGGAAAAGCTGAACATAGTAGGTATAATTTAGAATGTCAAAATTAAATATTTCAAATGATATATTGACCACATGACTGAATGGACCTTCTTTTTTCGTTCATTCAGTCAACCAGAATTTATTGACCGACTCCTTACTCCCTATTACCCTGTTAAATCTCTTCACTCCACATCACAAAACCTTTTAGTTGTACCATCTCTTAAACTAATCAACACTTTGAGATTTAATAATTTTGCTGTCACCGCGCCTACCCTATGGAACTCATTGCCTCACCACTTGCGGATGGAAACATCAATAAAGCAATTTTTTTGTGTTCAATATTTTTTATTAAATTTTCCAGAAAATGAAATAGTAAAGAACAAATAGAATACACCAGGATACAGATCTGTGACACTGGCAGAAAGTATACAACAACAGTCACAGGACAATATATAAGAAACAGTCTAACACATGTCTACAATAGGAGCCCAGATCTTATTAAAGGTGGTTATTGAATTAGATTTCTCTGCAGCTACTTTTTCAAATTTAACATAGAGGCATACTAAGTTCCACCAGAAATTTACACTTAAAGATGCAGAATCTTTCCAGTTAGATAGAATAGATTTATGTGCTATCTGTAGTAAGCTACACAATAATCTAGATTGATATTTATCTAAAACATCAGGCAAAGCATGAGCACCAAAAATCACCGCAGCATACGTATGAGAAGATGTGATTGGCAGGTAAACACAAATAATCGTCCATACCTGGGACCAAAACATATAAACATTAGGACAATGATAAAACATGTGAGCAAATGTGCCAACCTCTACAGCGCAAGACCAACATTTGTTAGAGTGTTTAACATCAATTAGTGAGAGCTTATGAGGGGTCCATAGGCCCTATGAAGAAGGAAGAACATTTGCTGGGCCATGGAGGAGGACTTGAGAGATCGTCTCGTGGAACTCCAAACCAATTTCCAGGTGGCAGGAGCAAATGAAGTGTGAACAGTGTCCTCCCAGGTTGTATGAAGGGATATGCAAGCTGTAAATTTATGATCTCGAAGAAGGCGGTACCAGGACGAAGCTTCTTTCTTTGCGCCACTGAATTTCGAGCACCACTGCAATATAGAGGGGGTCAATGAGGACAGTGGATGAGCTTTTAAAGAAAGCGATAAACAATGATAAAGCTGAAGCCAGCGAAAGTGATGTGTGGCAGGTAACAGATACGTAGCGGCAAGACAGGAGAATGACATCAGTGAAGAATTCACCATCACATGGGCAAATGACCAAATGTCCTTCTTTAGCCATGACTTCCACTCTATGTATTGACCTTGAATCTTGACGAATGGATTATTCCATATGGAAGAGAGCAATGTCGAATTCCAGCACAGGTCAGCACAATTATCGATAGCCCTTATCGCTGTTCCAGTAGAAGATAAAATGATATTGTCATCCGTAATACGATTGGGAGCCATGAACGAGACATGTTTTAAGCACTGTGTAGAATATAGGTTGGACTCAAGGGAGAGCCAAGGCAGAGGATGCTCAAGTGGAGAGTCCAATAACCATTTCGATCCTTGACGAGCGAGGAAGGCCAGATGATAGTCATGGAGGCTCGGAAAGTTCACGCCTCCATGTTCCTTAGCAGCTTTGAGCTTCTTCAATGCAATACGAGGAGGTTTACGCTGCCACAAGAAGGCAACTAGTATAGACTCTAACTTAGAATAAATCTTAGAGTCCAATAGGAAAGGAATCATGGATAAAATGTAGTTGAGCTTAGGAGTCAAAATCATCTTGATGGTGTCAAGCCTCCCCCACCAAGACAATTTGAGAAGTGACCAGCGTTCTGTCAGGGAGGTAGCAATCTGGAGCAGCAATTCTGAATTGTATTTTCGGGTATCTTCCAGGGAGGGAACAAAGAAGACCCCTAAATATTTCAGTTTAGCGTTGGAGCGCTAAAAACAGTAATTTAAAGCGGCGCGTGCTGCGCTCAATTGTCTGGGCACGCCTTTGTCCCGGCGCGCTTTTGACCTGACACCTTCATTGACAAGGGAAAAAGCGATATTGGATCTGGTCCTCACAAATGGAGAGAGTATCTCTAATGTTCGAGTGGGTGCTCACCTGGGTAGTAGCGATCATCAAACGGTTTGGTTTGATATAACGGCTAAAGTGGAGAGCGGCCGCACGATACTTAAAGTCCTAGATTTCAAACGTACGGACTTTAATGCAATGGGAAAGTACCTGAAGAAAGAGCTGTTAGGATGGGAGGACATAAGAGAAATGGAAAGACAGTGGTCTAAGCTGAAAGGAGCGATAAAAATGGCTACGGACCTTTATGTGAAGAAAATCAATAAAAACAAGAGAAAAAGGAAGCCGATATGGTTCTCCAACCTAGTGGCTGAGAAAATAAAGGCGAAAGAGTTGGCGTTCATGAAATATAAAAAAAACCCAAGAAGAGGAGAGCAGAAAGGACTACAGGGTGAAACTGAAAGAAGCCAAGAGAGAGATACGTTTGGCGAAGGCACAGGCGGAAGAACAAATGGCTAAAAATGTAAAACAGGGAGATAAAAATTTTTTCAGATATATTAGTGAAAGGAGGAAGATAAAAAATGGAATTGCTAGGCTGAAAGATGCTGGGAACAAATTTGTGGAGAGTGATGAGGAGAAAGCAAATGTGCTAAACAAATACTTCTGTTCTGTGTTCACAGAAGAAAATCCTGGAGAAGGACCGAGATTGTCTGGCAAAGTTACACGAGAAAATGGAGTAGATTCTGCGCCGTTCACGGAGGAGGGTGTTTATGAGCAACTTGAAAAACTGAAGGTGGACAAAGCGATGGGACCAGACGGGATCCATCCCAGGATACTAAGGGAGCTCAGAGAGGTTCTGGCGAGTCCTATTAAAGACTTGTTCAACAAATCTCTGGAGACGGGAGTGATTCCTGGGGATTGGAGGAGAGCGGATGTGGTCCCTATTCATAAAAGTGGTCACAGGGATGAAGCAGGAAACTACAGGCCGGTGAGCCTCACTTCAGTTGTTGGAAAAATAATGGAAGTGTTGCTGAAAGAAAGGATAGTGTATTTCCTTGAATCTAATGGGTTACAGGATCCGAGGCAACATGGCTTTACAAAAGGTAAATCGTGCCAAACGAACCTGATTGAATTTTTTGATTGGGTGACCAGAGAGCTGGATCGAGGACATATGCTAGATGTAATTTACTTGGATTTCATCAAAGCCTTTGATACAGTTCCTCATAAGAGGCTGTTGCACAAACTTGAAGGGCTGAAGTTAGGACCCAAAGTGGTGAACTGGGTCAGAAACTGGCTGTCGGACAGACGCCAGAGGGTGGTGGTTAATGGAAGTCGCTCGAAGGAAGGAAAGGTGACTAGTGGAGTCCCTCAGGATTCGGTGCTGGGGCCAATCCTGTTCAATATGTATGTAAGTGACATTGCTGAAGGGTTAGAAGGAAAAGTGTGCCTTTTTGCAGATGATACCAAGATTTGTAACAGAGTAGACACCGAAGAGGGAGTGGAAAATATGAAAAAGGATCTGCAAAAGTTAGAGGAATGGTCTAATGCCTGGCAACTAAAATTCAATGCAAAGAAATGCAGAGTAATGCATTTGGGGATTAATAATAGGAAGGAACCATATATGCTGGGAGGAGAGAAGCTGATATGCACGGACGGAGAGAGGGACCTTGGGGTAATAGTGTCTGAAGATCTAAAGGCGAAAAAACAGTGTGACAAGGCAGTGGCTGCTGCCAGAAGGATTCTGGGCTGTATAAAGAGAGGCGTAGTCAGTAGAAGGAAGAAGGTGTTGATGCCCCTGTACAGGTCATTGGTGAGGCCCCACTTGGAGTATTGTGTTCAGTTTTGGAGACCGTATCTGGCGAAAGACGTAAGAAGACTTGAGTCGGTCCAGAGGAGGGCGACGAAAATGATAGGAGGCTTGCGCCAGAAGACGTATGAGGAGAGACTGGAAGCCCTGAATATGTATACCCTAGAGCAGGGGTGCCCAACGCGTCGATCGCGATCGACCAGTAGCTCAGGAAGGCAACTCGAGTCGATCGCACTCGTGTTGCCGTCCTGATCTACGGGCCGATCAGCCTTCCTCTCCAGTGTTCTCCCTAGTGCCTTTTAGCTGGGTGGTCCGCCCAGCTGTCATCTGCCGCTGCTGAACATTAAAAAAAAACCCAAAAAAACCGGCTTGGAGATTTCAGCCCCTAGCGAACTTATGCTCCGGGCTCTAACGTGTGCGTGCAGGCTTCTCTTCTCTTCCCTCCGAAACCGGAAGTTATGCCCGGGGAGGGGGAGGGGGGAGAAGGGAAGCCTGCACGCACATGTTGAGAGCCCTGAAGCAAGCGTTCGCTACGGGCTAAGGCGGGAGACATGTTACTGAAGCATTTCCTCTTCTTGCTGCCGGGTCCTGCCTACTTTCTGTTTCCGCGAAGGCAGGACCCGGCAGCATTTCCCCCAACAGTTCCTCGCGATGCTGGTCGGCCGAAGCAGGGAGAGGTTGGGGCGGCGTCGGCTTTTGGGCGTGTTATTGGCGTCGGCTTTCGGGCCTGTTATTGGTGGCGGTTTGGGTCCTGGTCCCCGATGGCAGTTTGGGTCCCCGATGGCAGTGGCAGTGTCTTGGGGGAGGGCAGGGAGAAAGAAAGAAAGAAAAAGGGCAGGCAGAGAGACAGAAGGAAAGAAGAGAAACAGAAAAAAAGGAAAGGGAGGCAGAGAGAAAGAAAGGGCAGGGGAGAGGAAGGAAAAGTTGGGGGAGGGAATGAGGTGTGGAGGAGAGGAAGCATACAGGCTGAAAGAAGGGAAGAAAGACTGGATGCACAGTCAGAAGAAGAAAGTGCAACCAGAGACTCATGAAATCACCAGACAAGGTAGGAAAAATGATTTTATTTTAAATTTAGTGATCGAAATGTGTCTCAATTTATATCTGCTGTCTATATTTTACACTAAGGTCCCCTTTTACTAAACCGCAATAGAGTTTTTTAGCGCAGGGAGCCTATGAGCGTCGAGAGCAGCGCTGGGCATTCAGCGCAGCTCCCTGCGCTCTAAAAACTGCTATCGTGGTTTA
The DNA here is from genome assembly GCF_902459505.1 of Geotrypetes seraphini. NCBI lineage: Eukaryota > Metazoa > Chordata > Amphibia > Gymnophiona > Dermophiidae > Geotrypetes > Geotrypetes seraphini. The sequence goes on along the minus strand of NC_047084.1, from coordinate 521,217,815 downwards.
GTAAAAAGGGAGGGGGTATATTTGTCTATTTTTGTATGGTTGTTACTGAGGTGATAGTGCATAGAGTCATCTGCTTTGACCTCTTTGAAAAACCCTGGAATAGGAATGATAATTAACATTTTCTATGCGTACAGTGTGCGTTGTGTTTTTTTAAAATTTTATTGTTGGTAGATCATTTTGACTTGGTCATTTTAAAAGTAGCTCGCAAGCCCAAAAAGTGTGGGCACCCCTGCCCTAGAGGAAAGGAGAGACAGGGGAGATATGATTCAGATGTTCAAATACTTAAACGGTATTAACGTAGAACAAAATCTTTTCCAGAGAAAGGAAAATGGTAAAACCAGAGGACATAATTTGAGGTTGAGGGGTGGTAGATTCAGGGGCAATGTTAGGAAATTCTACTTTACGGAGAGGGTGATGGATGCCTGGAATGCGCTCCCGAGAGAGGTGGTGGAGAGTAAAACTGTGACTGAGTTCAAAGAAGCGTGGGATGAACACAGAAGATTTAGAATCAGAAAATAATATTAAAGATTGAACTAGGCCAGTTACTGGGCAGACTTGTAAGGTCTGTGTCTGTGCATGGCCGTTTGGAGGAGGATGGGCAGGGGAGGACTTCAATGGCTGGGAGGGTGTAGATGGGCTGGAGTAAGTCTTAACAGAGATTTCGGCAGTTGGAACCCAAGCACAGTACCGGGTAAAGCTTTGGATTCTCGCCCAGAAATAGCTAAGAAGAAAAAAAATAATAATAATAATTTAAATTGAATCAGGTTGGGCAGACTGGATGGACCATTCGGGTCTTTATCTGCCGTCATCTACTATGTTACTATAATAATTAGTTGTTCTAAAAAGTTGGCACCAGCTCACTGAAAATGCTACAAAATCAACTTGGAAGTGTCTACTCCATGTCATTTCTCATCAGCATTCAAATATTTGGCCACCCACTTAGTTGATAGCTTCTGCATACTCTGCTGCTCATGGATATCTAGTGTCTCAGCAATTGTTTTAGCCGATATTCACTGATTTGCCAAAATCAGGTCATTCAACAATTTCAGGAGTTGACACCATTTGAGACTCCCCAGAAGTTGCTGCATCTTCAGTTTTGAAATCTGCACACTGAAAGTTTGCACATTTCTTCACTGTGGAATACGATAGGCATGTCACTCAATGTTTGCATAATTTGAGGGGCTGCTGAAAAGTTCTCAGCCCAACCAAGAGAATGATATGGAGCTATGAAACTTACAAGTTATTCCATACTTTTCTTGACACTTTTTGTTTCATTTCATGGAAATGAAAAGTTGTCAAGAAGGGTGTGGAATAACTTGTAAGTTTCAAGGCTTCACATCATTCTCTTGATTGGGCTGAGATCTTGTCAGCAGCCCCTCATACGTTCATGGATTTCCTTTGGAGTTTTCTTCTGCAGCAATAGGAACTTCACGGCTTGGAGTTCCACACTTGAAAATTTTACACTGTTCGTTGACAATGATCTGAAACAATGTAATATATATATATATATATAAATATATATATATAGTATAACATTACAATTCTGCAAATTGGTACTTTGCAAAATAAAATAACACTCTTTTTAGCTATAGAGGTAAAATAACACTCAGAATTTAAGAACATAAGAATTTGCCTCCGCTGGGTCAAACCAGAGGTCCGCTCCCATGGCGGTCCCTCAGGCCTATTCCTAAAACCTAGCTCAACTCCTAACTGTACCCCTCAATCCCCTTATCCTTTAGGAACCTATCCAAACCTTCTTTGAAGCCCTGTAACGTGCTTTGGCCTATCACGGCCTCCGGAAGCGCATTCCATATGTCCACCACCCTCTGGGTAAAAAAGAACTTATATTCTAGCGTTTGAAGTTGGTTGGATTGAGAACTTTTCAGCAACCCTATACACGGACGGAGCTTGAGCAGAGTGCAAACTTAAAAAGCTACAAGAAATTTTTCTCTAGAATATATCCTGGATCACATCTGACGAAGCTCCTTTTTTTTTTTTTTTTTAAATACATACTCCATTGGCATCTTTGGCAGTTCTCATTTTCCCATGACATCAATCAAGCTACCTTCACCACATATTTCACAAGCTTTGCGCACTACAACTCAAACTTCCCCCGAACGACCTCGTACGTCATACGTCGTGCCAGCTGCGGCCCACATCAATTGCCGTAGGGTTACGTGGCAGGTCGCAACGTCATCAAGCTGCGGCCATCTTGCTTCCCGGCTCGGGTGGTGAGTAGGGAGAAGTTGTGCGTTTTGGCTCGTAAAGTGCAGAGAGAGCTAAACCGATTACTTTGTGCGGGGCAGGTGAGACGCGCCGGGCCTAATGGCTCAGCAGAAAGAGTTCATGTCACCTTGTATCTGTGTCATAGCTTGAGTTTAGGGGGCAAAATGAGGGAAGCCTCCTCACACCCTCCTCTTTCTGTCCTCCACCTTCGAATTCTGATGGCACAGGGCCCCCGCATTAACGCTCAGCGTGAGGGTATTGCAGCATAAAAGGTCAATATTATTTTGTAAGCCCTATGCATGCCGCTGTGCCCGCCTTGTTCTACTGATGGTGAAGCTGTCCGTGATTGCGAGCTTTGTAGCGGGAGATGGTTTTTGTTTTTGTTTTCTCTCCCAAAGTTGCTCCTCAGTTTGCTCTTGCTGGGTCTCGAGATTTGTAAGCCGAGGGTAGAGTTGTGGTCGAGACGTTCATTCATTTTTCTCTGCGGGTATGTGAGTGCAGGGGCGGGGCGGGTCGGAGGATGAGCAGAATTGCGGAGTGCGTTTTTGTGCATTGCCGCAAGTCTCGGGGAGGGCTCTTGCGTTGAGTCAGCGCAATGCTTCTATTACTTGAGCTGTTTGCGAGCAGGTGGTCATAGTTGAGGCTCGGGAGTAAGTTTATTGGGATGGACGTGGCAGGCTGTCAGGCGCGCAGGCGCAAATGCCGCGGTGCACGCCGGGAACTGAAGTCCCGGGGGGATTCTCTTTTTCAGGAACCTAAGGGATTCCGCTTCCTACCTCTCAATTCGCTTTTTATAGCTCACTAGCTGATGTCCCGGCGTTGCACGGGTATTTAATTATAGCAATAACACTGTAAATGGATTCAAATAAAGATACTTTATAGTGGTGAATGAAATTATTTTTTTACAGCTTTATAAAAAGTACAATATTCAAATGATAATGTGAAATATTTGACAAAATGAATACAATACAACTAACACAAAACTTGATTATAAACAACATTTTTAGTTTCACCTCCAGGAGCAAGAACATATAAATTCTTGGGTGAAGAGACCCCCAGAACATATCACCCCAGGTAGTGAGGGATCTGCATACCAAGTTTCGTTCAAATCGGTCAAGCCGTTTTTGAATTACTGTGAGAATGGCAGCTTTTTACTTTTTTTCCATTGACATGAATGGTTGAAATCTGATGTTCTGTTTGTAGCTCCGCCCACGTGTGCAGGTGGGCCGCGAGACCCCCAGAACATATCACCCCAGGTAGTTGGAATTACTGTGAGAATGGCAGCTTTTTACATTTTTTCCATTGACATGAATGGGTGAAATCTGATTTTATGTTTGTAGCTCCGCCCACATGTGCAGGTGGGCCGCGAGACCCCCAGAACATATCACCCCAGGTAGTGAGGGATCTGCATACCAAGGTTCGTTCAAATCGGTCAAGCCGTTTTTGAATTACTGTGAGAATGGCAGCTTTTTACATTTTTTCCATTGACATGAATGGGTGAAATCTGATGTTCTGTTTGTAGCTCCGCCCACGTGTGCAGGTGGGCCGAGAGACCCCCAGAACATATCACCCCAGGTAGTGAGGGATCTGCATACCAAGTTTCGTTCAAATCGGTCAAGCCATTTTTGCGTGATCGCAGCACATACACACACACACACATACATACACACATACATACCTCCGATTTTATATATATATAGATAGAGTTTGTGTCCTCTTGGTTGAGGTGGGGGGTGGTTGGGAAGGGTTGTCCTAGTGATTGAGGCATTGTATGATTTTAAATGAGGCACCCGTCGCCTGGTGTGACGTCAAGGAGAGTCGTACTTGCCACCCCAGTGCCGTGGCCTCGAGAGTAGAGGCAAAAAACACAAACACACCCAAACGGGGAATGGAGCTATGAGAACTGACAGATACATTCAGACCAGTGGTTATTTATTTATTTTAATTTTAATTTCTTCATTTTTTAAAAAAACATTTAGGTAACTTGGAATTACAAGTAAAACAAACAGATAATACAAATCAACCTATCAAGTCCAATCAGGAGGAACTTGGGCGAAATTTTTATACAGGAAAATCTAACTTCTTTATTTAGCAGGCATTTATATATTTAACCCTATAAAAAGAAAACAATTTATTTCATGTCTTCAAAAGAGAGGTTTCTAACTGGCTTGGATCTATAAATACATAAGAATCAGCTCCCCATGTAACCAGACATTTACAACTGCCAGAACCCTAGATCTCAGCAGGAGGAAGGCCTTATTTGTGTTTGTCTGGAAACATCTGGGAACATAAGGCCAGCGGTTATTAAGCCCAGAATATGCATCAACTGGGGATGCCAAACGCAATACAGCTTATCTCTCTCTGGATACATTGATTGGATGTACTATATTGCCCATTTTGTATATCAAATCAAGGTGGTGTACATTACAATAAATAATAATAATGAAATTCATACTAGATATAAAAGAATAACTCCATAATAAAGTAGGATAGACTTGGAGGTCCTTTTACTAAGGCGCGCTAACCAATTTAGCACGCGCTAAATGTTAAGGTGCCTATTATATTTTATGGGTGCCTTAGCATTTAGCATGTGCTAAATCAATAGTGCACCTTAGTAAAAGGACCCTTTAGTTTTCCAAGACACAAATACACATTCATTCAAAGGCAGTGGATCATCCATAGGGTAGTGAGGATGCTCTGCATTTACTGACACTCATATTTTTAGCATCTTGTCAGTTGGAAGTATCTTTTGTGTTTATTAATATTTTAATATGCCACTTCAGATAACAAATCCAAGTGGGTACAATAAGTACATGCCACATTTCACGTTCTGTTTCAGAAGTAGGAGGTGAGGATTCTGAGGCTGTCTGACTAAATAGTGATTAAGAGACTTGCTCAAACCATTTTTTAAACTCTGCTCATGACTAGCTTTTATTGCATATCTTGACTGAAATTTAAAATTTATTTTAAATATGTTACTAATTAGTTTCATGGATTGGTGCTTAGTTCTGATAGTGTTGGGTGAGAGTTAATGCCCAGGCCTAACTTCTGTCATGTCCCCTCGTATTATTTTAAAGAACCTTAACCCCACAAATCTTTCTTTACATTGGAGTCATTCTTTCCATAATTGACCTGACAGTACAGCAGGCCATAAGTCTATAGGCCTTTATTTATTTAAAAGATTTATAGCCCACAGGTTGCATACAATAAAATTATTAACAATTATATTTCGCTTAAAACCATTTGTATATATAGTATTGAAGGCACATATAACTTTTCTCTCTGTCCCATTATTGAGATGGCTTTGGGAAATCCACTGCTCATTCCTAGGATAAGCAGCCTAAAGTCTGTTTTACTACTTGGGATCTGGGTTGGCCACTGGTGGAAACAGAACACTTGACCTGATGGACTTTTTGGTCTGTCCAAGTATGATAGTTCTTATATTCTTACTAGTGTTTTAGCCCGTTACATTCATTACAGTAACGGGTGCTAGAATAGTCCCACCTATACCCTGACCCCCACCCATGCTCCGCCTCTATCATGGCCGGAACCTGCTTCCCACTGATCCCAGTCCCACCACCTCACCTTTCACCATTTCCTTTGTACCCTTTTGGCCCTCATAGATCCTCCATTGCATTTATCACCTGACAGGGTCTTTACTTACCCGAGGCGGCAGCAGCAGTCCTGACGTACCAACCTTTCCTCCTTCAGTGCCCCAAAGCAGCAGTGGTCCTACCATTTCCATCTCTCCCTTTACCCCTTTCACACCCTCTACCATCTCTCTCTGACCCTGTTTCACCCCTTTTGCCATCTTTCCCTTTCCTGTCCCCCTCTGTCCTTCCCCAAGACCATCTCTCTCTCCTGCCCTCTCCACACTCCCTGAAGTCTATCTCTCCCTATCCCCTACCATCTCTCCTGGTCCCCCTAGTAGCCCCTCTGTCCTTCTCATCCATCTGTCTCTGTCTCTCTCTCCTTTCCTCACTTGAGTCCAACATCTCTTCCTTCTCCCACTCCCTCCCCCAAATCCATCACCTCCTGCCTCTGCGGAGCTCTCACAGCTTCTCCTCGTCCTCCAGCCAGGCTTCAGCCATCTACACTGGCTCCAGGCTCGGCCGCCACCGCGGCCTGCAGCCGCCGATAGCCGCCACAGCCGACATTCGCCTTGGGGGGGGGAGAGAGAGAGATTCTCGTGTGCACCGGGAAAGGGTGCACGGGGGGGGGGAGGGGGCCACGACGGCGGCGGCGAAGTTACAGTGAGGGATGAAGGGAGGGAGTAGTAGCGCGCATGCGCACTCTTGCCCGCGGGGCTGGGAAATAGAGGATGTTGCAGTAGTCAAGGAGACCTAGGACTAGGGACTGGACCAAGAGCTGGAACTGCTTTCTGTTAAAGAATTTTCAAACTTGCCTTAGGTTTCTCATGACCGCGAATGATTTCTGTATTATTTTGTTGATTTGTGGTTGCATGGTGCAGCATCTGTCTATCGTCATTCCCAGAAGTTTTAGAGTGGGTTGAATGGGGTATGTGATTCCTTAAATAATAGATTCTCATATGTGATTCAACCCACTCTAAAACTTCTGGGAATGACGATAGACAGATGCTGCACCATGCAACCACAAATCAACAAAACAATACAGAAATCATTCTCTTCCATTCTTCCGTAAACTCTTGAAAACCACTTTATTCACTAAGCACTTTGGAAATTAATTTTCTTCGACATCTTTCTTCTTATGGTTCTTATTTGTTTAAGTTAACTATTGTAAACCGAGTCGATCTTTCCAAGAATGAAGACTCGGTATATAAAGCTAAGCATTAGATTAGATTAGATTAGATTGGTTGAGTATGAAGTTAACTCTTCTGTGGCATTTGTTGAATTTTGCAATCACCTAAAGAAATATTTTTCCACATAACCATATGCAAGGAATAACAAACCTGTAAAATTATAAATAAATATAGTATCAATAACATTTAGGGCTCCTTTTATCAAGCCGTGCTAGCGGTTTAACGCGCATAATAGCGCACATTAAACCGCCGGCCGCGCTAGCCGCTAACGCCTGCCTTGAGCAGGCGGTAGTTTTTTGACCAGTGCGGGGGTTAGCGTGTGATTAAAAGTCATGCATGCTAACCCCACTAGCGCGGCTTGATAAAAGGAGCCCTTAGTGCTAGTCTTCAAAGGTCTTGGAATATTTATGGAACCATTCATCCAAGGGTTTTGTGCCCCACTGCACAGCCCAGCCACTATAGCACTGCTTGGTTAACCTGAGCAATCCTGAGGGATCCTCAAATCCAGTCTTATATGGGTTGGCCACTGTTGGAAACAGGATACTGGGCTTGAGGAACCTTCGGTCTGTCCCAATATGGCAATTCTTATATACCACCCAGTCTGGTATTCAGGATTTCCACAATGAATATGTCTGAGATTATTTGTATGCAAAAGAAATAGTGAATGCAAATACCTTTCATATGGAAGACAAACAGAAAGCAAGCTGGTGAGAAGATGTCCTGCTTCAGTGATTAAAAGCTGATGACCGACATGACCATTTTTTTTTTTGCTTAGAGCTGTTTCAGGGGCTTCATAAAATACCAGTTGGTCTTAAAATCGAGTTTAACTAAATAGTAGGATCTGCTTATTATACACTCTCTAAACAGTATTGTTTCAAAATGATCTCCTATTCACATAAAGTTTTATTAAAGTTTTTTATAGCACATCACTAACAATCTTGAGTGGTTTACAATAAGAAATCATAGAAGAGAAGAAAAGAACTACAATAATTTAATAGCATAGAAGAAACAAGGCAGTGTGGAAATCTTGAAAACCAGACTGGGTTGTGGACTTTAATTTAGATGTCCTCAAAGGGTTCATTTGCTTTTAAACATAATGCATGGCTCAGGTATGTCAATTCATGACTAATGATGGGCCTCTACGGCAACCGTGCATTCACAGATGTGCTGCACTAAAATATTCATTCTTTCTATTCTCCCCATTACATGTTACTTAGGAGCCAAATTTACGTTATGTAATTAACCAGTGTTAAATTTAAAATGTGCATTAGGTACTAAGACATAGGCTACGTGTTTTGACATTTCTGCTCTAGCTTATTTCACTACTCCTTACAGGTCCTGTTGCCTTTCTAATGAGCATGTATATCCCTCTAAAGCAGGAGTGTCCAACCTGCGGCCCGAGGGCCACATGCGGCCCCGTGAAGTATTTTGTGCAGCCCCGGTCGAGGGCGATGCAGTGTTTTCCTCTGCTGCCCCCGGGTGTTTACAGTCTTGCTGGCTCCATCCTTTGTCTTACTGCTGCGTTTGTGCGGCCCCAGAAACATTTTTTTCGGCCAATGCGGCCCAGGGAAGCCAAAAGGTTGGACACCCCTGCTCTAAAGTTTGTACAAGAATTATTCTTATAACTCTGATCTTGCTGTTTCAAAATACATTTTGATCTCTTTCTGAATACTTAAATCTTTCCAGCTACTGTTTTTCATATTGCCTATTGAAGGATTAAAATGATGGAAGAGAGTGGCATAGAGACCACACCACCTAGCACTCCCCCACCTACTACTGCAAGCACCACAGCTCCTGTAGCTGCCATCACCACTCCAACCCCCATTCCACCAGGTATGGATCATGTTTTCTTCTAGTAACTTAGTCACATCAGAATTTCAAAGTCTAGCAGTGTGATATAATGACAGCTTAGTTGGTATCGCGACAGCTAATGCAGTTTAATATTATGTTTTTATTTTTCCAAGGTGTGTATGTATATATGTATTTATTTATTCTTTCCATTATTTAGCCTGGCCTTCCGACAGTGCCCATTCATAAAACAATACAATAGAATCCTCAACCGATCCAGCCTGACAGTTTTCTTGTAGACATCAAAAATATTGATTTAAAATTTGGTTGTTTTCACAGCCTTATGGAATTCCAGAAGTGAGAGGATCTTTGTTCCATAACCAGACCAAAAAGAAGAGTGAGCTTGAGAGCAAGCACACTGTAATCAGAAAGATCTGGCAGGAGGTAACAGAAAATACCTCTCTGAGAGTGAAATGATTGCTCTGAAATATAAAGTGGAAGCTTCTTGGGTACATATTTGGGTGGCATGTCATGTTTGACTTGCATGCCCAGTTTTCAAATTCCATTTGATCAAAAATGCTACTTGTCCATATAGACATCAGCTGTTTAATGGCAGTTCTAGATCAGAAGCTAAATTATTATTTTTTCATTCCAAGTAATCTATTTGGGACGTGTGGTAGTTATTTCCATGAAAAACTCGGCTTCAGATATTGACATGCTTAATTTTTGTCTTGCACTGGTTTTAAATATATCTTTTAAGGATGGTTAGTAATACCAGTGGCTTAGAAATCCCTTGTGACAGTTCATGAACTGTCTAGGTCAGGATTGGTAAAATGGAAATTTTGAAAGTGGTTTCTATTTGGTTCCAGCTGGGATGCAGCAATAAGGATGGGCAAACTGAAATAGTTCTAGCTCATTCTTCATTCCAGAAGAATGATAGAGGCTCATGACTCGAGAATTAATATGCTGGTGTCTAAAGGCTTGTCACTTTTTAAAACTTTTGTTTTCCTATTCCATTTTTCCTTCTCCTATTTTAAGCCTTTAACTAAATTGGAATGCTGAAGTGAACTTAGCTTCATTTTTTGGTACACTGGATTCCCATCCTCTAGACCTTTATTATTATTATTATTAATAATAATATTTATCATCTTTCCTTTTAACTTAAACATCAGCTGGTATCCTCAGCCAGGAGAGTCACAGATCACAATTGCCCTGGACTAGGTACTGCTATTACAAAAGCTTGGATTCTCCACCTGAGGCTTGCATTCTGCCTCTATAGCATTCCCAGCTTGCCAGGAGGGAGAAAGCTTTGGTCAGAAATCTATCCCAGGCCTCTGCTTGCCAGCACACAGTACTGCTACTGAGCCTTTCAACCAATCCAGGCCTTCTTGTTTTAAACTGATCTTCTCTTAGATCTATAGGACCAAAGCCCAGTTGCTAATCACTGCAATCTTTCAAACACCAAATTTAAAAATGAAGAAAGAGCACAACATGAAGTGTCTTCTTGAAACAGTATGAATCACTCTTGGTGATCTGTAAAAAAAAAAAAAAAGAATGTAATTCTGGATGCAGCGCCTACCAGTAACTGACACGTGGTAGATGCCCGTTTTGAAGGTGCCTACCACAGCAGGCACCGTTTCCAGAATCGGACCCTAACTGTCTACAAAATGAGAGGTGGTAAGTGTAAAAGTGCACTAAAACCACTTTTGCTGCAGCTTAGTAAAAGGACCTCTTAATTGGAGAATGACATGGTGACAGAATTCATCACTGTTTTCATCCCCGCGGGAAACCATCCATGTCATTCTTTAGTGTCTGTCTCAGCCTCATTCCTTCTACACCAGCATTCTTTAATGCAAGGCTTGAGGGTCGGTGGCTGAGCCCATTCATACTCTGATTCTTCCCTCTCCTTAAAGAATGACATGGGAATAGTTTCCCGAGGTTATCCATGGAGACGGTAATGAATTCTGTCACCGTGTCATTCTCTAATCTTAATGACTCTTGTACATTTATTATGGTGCATTTGTTTTTGATCAGAGTCCCACTATGGCCCTTCTAAGAGGACCTGTGTATTTGGTTCTTCTGCCTACCAGTAATTGCAATACTTATCTTCTTCAAACTCTGAAAAAAATTGTATTTACTTTTAACATTGTTGGAGTATTAGATTTTTCTTTTGCACAATTCTTAATGCAGTTGTCTTCTCTCGCCGTTTTTCTCTTTCAGTTTTGACCAGTCCGCTCATTACGCCAAGCATACCTAAAATGCAGCCCCAACCAGCTCCTGTGTTCTCTTCTGCTTTGCCTTTCTCATCAGTCCCTCCTCTGAGATCTTCAGCATCTCTGCAGTTTACCTCAACTCGGGCAGTTTCAGACTCATTTGCTCCAGTGAATACTTCGCCTGCTATAGCTGTTGGCAACCCTGTCACCTTTTCAACATCGACTCATCTTCCCCCTCCACCTCTTTCAAGCTCTGCACCTGGCATTACTCTTCCTCCACCTCCCACCGGCCCTCCCATGGGTGGATTTTCCGTGGCATCCGCATATGACATCACTAAAGGTCATGCAGGACGAGCACCACAGACCCCATTGATGCCATCCTTTTCTGCACCTTCAGTCACAGGTGGTATTCTAGTTTACTCTCTCCTGATCCATTACCCTCTTGATAGTGTTGAAGAAAGTGCATGTGATTTCAAGTACCCAAGACATAAATTTACCTTAAATACATCAGTGTGTCCATGAATGCTAAGTCAGTTTAACAAAACACTTGGCCAGGTTTCCTTTTCCTTTTTAACAGGAAAAGAAACACCTAGCAAACCTGCAGGAAGTACTTTTTGTTCAGTGACTGCATTCATCTCGGGTGCTACTGACTGAAGGGTAGTTTTGCTTTATGTGGAATGCTTTATGTGGTTAATGCATCCATAGTAAATTTATATAAAAATTTCTCTAGAAACCCATTTTGAAATACCTTTATGAAAAATAAGCACTCAGTATGTGACCTGCTGAGCGAAAAGGTACCAAAATTGGGGTTGTAAATGAGAAAGAGGCTATAAAGATTTGGAGGGGCAGCTTTCTTTCATTTTTGAAAGTTGTGTGTACTAAAGATTTTATAGAATGAGACTGCAATTTTTTTCACATCTCTAAAAACTGCAAGTACCTAAAATGGGGTACGTGACTTCTGGGGTTAATTACTTTTCTTTTATTTTTTATTGATAAAAGGTTTCTTATTGAGCTCTATTAAACTAAGTACTGGCTAAAAACAAAGTATTTAATGATAAGTTATTGAAACATTTAAAAAGTATTTATACTGGTTAAATAATACTTAATATAATGAGAATATGAAATAAGATCTGGTGACAATTTGACACGTAAAACTCTATAAAATTATTTGAGCCTTGAGTAGTGTCACTGAGGATCTATGTAAAAGCTGTTATAGGGACTTTTGAACGTGATGATGCTATAGTATGGTGTTTTCACTTTATAAATGCATTTTATAGCATACACATGTGTTCATTTCTACACCTTGGAGCTGCTTTCGGGTTGGCTATTTTAGAAAGGTACATAAGAGCATATACTGGCTTTATAACATAGGCAGAGCATACACATTATTCTTGTCTAGGTTCCATTTTATAAAATTTACCCCATTTTTTGACCATTATGATTCATTTATGATTATTTTAAAATATTTTCTCTCGACAGGAATTTTGTCAAGTCCTGTCACTCAGCAGGTTTCTGTTCCCCATTCAGCTGGGAGTGGGTCTGCTATCACCTTCCCAGAACAAATTGAGGACCCCAGGATGGCTGTAGGGCAGAGTGAAGGGCCTGGAGGAGGAATCTGGGGTTTCTTTAAAGTAAGAAATGTTTTACTTAATTTCTTAAATAACCAAGTTGGTTAAACATACTTTTTTATTTTGGTTAGCTTATGTTGCTATTTGCAGTACAAACATTTAATTGAAGTGGGATTGCTGATTATACTGATAATACAGGCCAGAAGTATGATTCACTAGATCAAGTTTTACAGAAACAAACAAACAAAAAAAGATTTATTTGCAGCTGCCAAAGTATTTGAGACATACAATGGAAAATATTTCACGGCATGTAGGTTAACATTCTGTTCTGGCAATAAATTGTTAAGCAAATGTCTATGACATAATGCTTTATACAGATTCTGTTGTTTGGGTTTTTTTTTAATTGGTGTCCCATTTCAGTTGTAACTGTCCCCTATGGGCCCACAGCTACTACATACCCACCCTGTCTAGCTCCCTTATTGCAATGACAGTCCTCAGCCAGGGGCCACAAAATGTAGTGATTCCTTCTAGAGTTGAATGCCTGCCTATGTAGTCTAGCATGATATGCCACCATTATTTGGTGGTTCAAATTTCCTTTAAGGCTTTGAATACAGGGACAGGCAAAGAAAGATATTTAGTAGAGCCAGCTCAGCCTACTAGTTCTACCACAGAATTACAACTGAAAAATATATGCTATAAGCAGTGAGCATGCAAGTTACTGCCACATTTTTATTTAACAATATTCCATAGCACATTCCCTTCCTGTCAAGGCCTAAGTGGTGACTGACAGGAAGGGTGACATGTATATTTTCTCCTCCCTCTCAAATTTACCAGATCCCCCTTCCCCTTCTCCTTTCTCTCAAATTTACTAGATCCCCCTTCCTTAAACACTTCCCTGGTGTCTAATGGCACCCCTCCCACAATCTAACCTGACTTTAAAAGAATGAAAAAACTCCAAGACAACTCAGTCTCTAGTGGCACTTTCAACCCTTTTTCCAGGCCCCTTCCCCCTCCAATCCTTCATATCTGAAATAAGCAGGAGCAATGCCAGTTTGCTCCTGGCTCTGGTGCTCAGCCCTGCTTGATGGATCAGGCAGGGTCATCCTGCTGTAAGGGACTGCTGACCAAGGAATTGAACCTAGGGCTTGTTCTGTATCTCAAAAACTAGAGTTGATAGGAGAAAACTGGTGCCATTTTTGGAATCAACAGGCCAAATATATCCAGAAACAGGTCTTAACATTTGAGGCACCAAAATGAGTGTTGGCCAGTGTAATGATTGGAGAAAGCATGCTTTCTTTTATGCCCCTTCTGGATTCAATACGCTAGGTGTTCAATCCCTTCCTGCAATCCGGGTGTTGCAGAAAACCTAACATTTTTTTCTGAGCACGTGCTTCTCCCACCTTAGAGAGAGAGTTAGAGCCCTCAGCAGTTTAAATTTCTGCAAGCAATCTGTGCAGAAGTGATCTGCTCTGCTCTGGTCTAGAGGTCTGAATTAAGAGAGATGAAGGTAGGTCAGAATGGATGGGAGCAGACATAAGACAGGTTCAAAAGAATGAAGCGCACACCAAGCAGAGAATCTAGTTTATTTGAAATTATAACATCATTGAGTGGAAGGTTTCCTGGATGTTTGATGGACCTCAAAGACTGCTTGTACTAACAAGCAAGGGTTCAGATGGAGAAGAAATCATCATTTTCTGCAAGTAGTGTTTGGGACCGCTGCAAGTGGAATGTGTCTTGGGTCAAGAGCTCTAGGAGAGAGAACCAAGATTTACGTGTTGTGACAAACCTACTGCATTCCCGAGGTTTATCACAGGGAAATATAATAAAACATACAAACCCCGGTGCAGAAGGGCTGACCAGGTCAGTGCCCAAGAGAGTAATTCAGCTGACTACCCTGTAAGCAGTGAGGAAGACATGGAGACAGAACAAGAAAGCTTTGCGTTACCTAAGGTAGTGTCTAAGCAAAAGCAGGAATCTCTGCTCTCTCATTTTCTAGTGCCTGGGAAGCAGAAGACAGACAAGCAGTTTTCCCTGAGAGAAATGATACAAGCAGAGGGAAGGAAACACTCTCCCCAGCGGCTACAGGGGAGTGGTTTCTTCTCTCAGCTTAAAGCGAGGCTTTGTAGAGAGCTAAAGGAGGAGGAAGAAAGCAGGGGAGCCCTCGAGGAAGGAGCAGTGCCGAGGCAGGGAGCCCAGCGTCAGGCTGTCCTTGCCTGTAAGCAGCCAGGGCAGCTTGCTGAGTCCGATTGGGACATGAAGGAGGAACAGGTGGTGAACTCTCCTGCAGAATCCTGGCTTGAGTGCAGTGAGACCCCTTTCTGGCAGTCCTCTGTCAGAGGACAGGGCACAGTCCCATGGAGCTGGACTGCTGCTTCACAGATAAACTTTGGTGGACCTGTGGAATCAGCCTTCTGTGTGCCATCCTTCTCAGATTCAGGGTGCTGTATGCATCCTGAGTAAAAGACCCTCCGGGTTGCATGGCACAGGCTGCGTTTCCCGCCCCCCCAGGTTCGTGGGGGCAAAAGTTACAGTCTGAGTCCGTCTGACTGGCAATCCGAAGATCTTCAAGATTGGTCATTTGTTACAATTTCTAAAGCAGAAAATCCTTTCCTCCATTCAACTGCAGTTTAAACAGAGTTGACAGGCAGGCACTGCACAGACTTTAAGTGCACCTCCATTATTTCTTATGGGAGCTTCGGGGGTGGTCTGTGGAACACAGTAAAACTCTTTTTTCAGAATTTCTAAGCTTTGGGTTCGGGTCTCCCACCTTACCAAACTCCAAATTACTATTTTTTATTTTTGGATTTTGTTTATTTTTGTCGTTTTTGGTGCAAATTCGCTAGTGGTGGCCATCTTGGATTTATATTGATCTTTTTTTCAAAGTTTTATCTCTGCCTCAAAATCCTTCAATATAATTAAAAATCATTTTGGATGGACTCCTTGGCTCCTAATCTGTCGAATGTATGAATTGATTGCGCCGGATCAGCGACTGTGTACTCTATGACACAGTGCACTGGGGGAGGGGGAGCTTCACTTCCTCTAGGTCCTCCAGGGCAGCGATCAGCCACATTGGCCATGAGGTCATCCAGACCTTTTCAAAAAAGAAGCTGCTACTTGAAAAGGAAGTCTGCTTAAAGTGGCCTTACAAGTATCGTCCCCAGTCCAATGATTGATCCAAACGCCTTACTAAGAACTTGAATGAGATCATAAAGGGCACCTGCCATATAATTCAGACTGTTCATAACTAGTTGGGAAAAGACATCCACTTCTGCAGAGCGCACATTGCGCAATCTCATGTGACAGTCAAGTGCTGCAAAGGCCTTTGTCATCTGAGCCAATTGGGGCCTTAAGCCCCTACCTATGCATCACATGATGCACCGGGGAAGGAAGGCCTGCCTTTTTGGACAGGCGGGTCTCGAAGGAGAAGTGAAGGAACATCCCTCCTGCTTCCAACTTCCTTGAGGGGCAGTGGTGGGAAGGGGGGTATGAGGGGGAATGATGGGGGTTTTCAGGGGATCTCTGGTGGCAGGAGGGAGTGGACATCCTTTCTTCCATTTTGGGGGGTAAAGGGGAGGGGATGTTTGTGGGGAGGGGGCGACTGTCGCGGGGATGGGCCTATGGTGGCAGGAGGGAGTGGGCAGCCCCTCCTGCCATTTTTTTCTCATGTGGGAGGGTGGAGGCATAGCAGGAGGGAGTGGGCATCTCTCCTGCCATTTTTTTCTCATGTGGGAGGGTGGAGGCATAGCAGGAGGGAGTGGGCATCTCTCCTGCTATTTTTACATAGTTTTTCAATGACATTCCTTATGTGCGGGCGAGCATTGTCGTGAAGAATGAGTGGCCCAGCCAAGAGCAACTGAAGTCGGGTTTTGTGCATTTTTCTGCACATTTTTTTGCAAAAAATCACAATGATACACAGCTTTGGCACTTCTTCCACATAGAACTTTGTCTGTGATGATGATGCCTACATGATCATAAGCAAAAATCATCATTTGTTTGACTTTTGATTGAGCTCGTCTAAATTTTTTTGGTCATGGGGAAGATGGAGCTTTCCACTCTTTGGACTGTGATTTCAGCTCCGCAAATACAGCTGGGAAGTGTTACCTCATGCTCCCTACAGTCCAAGCATGAGTCTACCAGACTTTGACCTTTTTCCAAAGTTGAAACAACCTAAGCGTGGACATCGCTTTTGCATCTCTGGAAGAGCTTTCTTCTGCCGTTACCTGAGCCATTCAACAACTGGACAAAAACAGTGTCTTGGATGGAATAATGAAGCTTCCTGGACGTTGGGACTTGGTCATTGCAAAGCAGGGAGACTATATTAAAGGATTGTAAATAAATACTTGAAAAAACAAACAAATATGTAAATTTTAAAAATAGTGTGCATTATTTATGAAATGACCCTCGTAATCCACAGACTGGCTCTCATTGTCTAGAAGACATATATGCCGCATTCTCAGCAAATCAAGATCAGAATCTAGGTGTAAGCATCCCAGGCTGTTGCAGTAAAGATTACAGAGGATGAGTCAACAGTGATGGGTTTATGACAGTGTGACCCATTTCACTATTTAAGTTTCAATTTTCCTTCATCTGTTTGCAGTCAGCAGTTCTCACTTTGTCTATTGTAAACCTGATATAGATTAAATCTAAGAGTAAGTAAATTAAGGATTACAACAACTAAAAAACCTTTTTAAACAAAATTTAAACTTACAAATAGAATGAGATCCACTTTTTAACTGCCTTTTTTGAATCCCTCCCCACATTTTATTTTTTTGCAGTCTTGTGTGCCTGCTTGAACATTGATAAAGCAGTTTCTTGGCTGTTTGATACTTAGAAGGAAGCTTTCAGAATGCATATTTTAATGCTTTCTGTTGCTTTTATTGATAGGGTGTGGCTGGGAATCCTATGGTGAAGTCGGTGTTGGATAAAACAAAACATTCAGTGGAGACCATGATCACCACACTGGATCCTGGCATGGCACCCTACATCAGTAAGTGTTTTAGGGCCTATGTCAGTGCTGACTCCAGGTGTGAAACATACATTGTAGTCCACAATTTCCTTCTTGCTTTGGTATCTTGAAATGTGTTTTTTTGAGAACGATAAATGTCAAATCAATTACATCCCATAGGCATCGGAACCGGGGAGGCCACAGGGGCCATGGCCTCCCCCAAAATTGGCACTGCCCCAGCCCCCTTCTCTCCCTCCCCCATCAGGCTCTTCACCTTTGGAATTGGGTTTTTCAACGAGCACTGCCCCAGCCCCCTTCCCTCCCAACCCCAGTCAGACTCTGTCTTCACTCGCGGAAAAGCGTTTCTTCTGCCACTGAGCTGCAAAGAGCAGGATCATGCTTTGGCATGCCTGCTCAGCGCTGAGCAGCTTCTTGATTGGCTCCCACAAATTCTCGTAAGAAATGATGGACTGGGAAGGGGGCCAGAAAGAAGGAAGGAAAGGGAGATGGATTGCAGGGGGAAGAAAGGAGTAAGGGAAAGAGAAATGTTACACTGGGGGGGAGGGGAAGGGAGAGATACCAGACCAGGGAATGGAAGGGATGGAGGGGAGTCTGGTAGCGCTATAGAAATAATAGTAGTGGTAGTAGAGAGAGATACCAGGTTATGGGAAGGAGAGGAGAGAGATGCCAGACTGGGAAGGGGGGAAAGGAAGGAGAGAAATGTTGGACCACTGGGGGGGGGGGAGGAGAGAGATGTCAGATCATGGAAATAGGGAGGGAAGGTAAGACATGGAAAAGTAGATTTTGAGAAGAAAGCAGAAAAATGGAAATATTGAATGTTAAGTTAATGCCAAAGATGGATGCAAGACAGAAAGTGAAGACAGAGAGAAAAAGAGTCAATGAATAAGAAGGCCCTGGAAACATAGTTAACAGCACAGAAAAATAAAGTATCCAGACAACAAAGATAGGGAAAATGATTTTATTTTCAATATAGTGATTGAAATGTCAGTTTTGAGAATTTATATCTGCTGTATACATTGTGTGTATATGAAAAATGAATGGAAAAAATTGCATTACAATTAGTAAACGGAATGGATCTGGTGCAGAGCTTGGGTGGGCCTAGGGTGGAGTTTGGGAGGTCTGTAGTTGGGGGTGCTCAGTTGATATTTGTTAGACTTCCCTGCTGGCACGTCCTACTGGCATTTCAGGGCCTGTCTGGAGGGCCTCTGCACATGCGCATGATGTCATCACAGCGACGTCCAAGCACTTCTGGGTGCCTAGAGCCGTGGCCACTACCTTTAGTGTGCCCTGGCTCAAGAGAGTTTGAGAGACCGTGCTCTAGACCTAGGGGAATTGAGTGCTGTCCAAGATGGCTGTCTTTCATCAAATCTTTATGGGACATTGGCTCTGCAAAATTCAAAAGTGTCGTCTTTTTTTTAGTTGATGCAAGTGGGAAGGTGTTCAGCCTGAGTGATATACTTCTGCAGTAGTGGCTGATGTCAGGGGTTCTCTGTTTACCCCATAGCTTTTGATAGGTAATGTAGTACAGTGAGTTGCAGCACATTCATGCCTGGTGGCGCCAGTTTGGCCCAAGTGTCAATGGTATGCAGACTTGGTTAACTCTAATGGACGCTCTAGTTTTTGCAGGAAAGGGGACTCACTTTTACAACTTAGCCATTGAGAGGAGACATCAGAGATCTAAGGAGTTCTTGGTGAGACCATTACCACATTGTTGAAGGCAGCTTAAAGATTAATCTCCATGGTATATGCACAAGCCTGAAGGGTTTTTGAAGCTTTGGGTGCGAAGCAGTCTTACTCCCTTTCGAGCCTTAGTGTTGCAGATTTTGGCTCTCCTTAAGAAGAAGGTCACAAAGGCCTGGCCTTTAGTTTTCTGAAGGTTCAGGTGACTATGTTGACATGTTTTCAGGGTCAATTGGAGGTCATGTGAAGAACTTGCACCCTGATGTTGTTCATATTTGTTTTTTTAAAGGGCTGATGCTCCTTTTGATCTCTATTGCATCCAGTTATCCCACCCTGGAATCTTAATTTGGATCTTTGGGTGTTAGGGTCCTCCCCTTTGAACCTATTGAGAGACAATCTCTTAAAATTTCACTTTGAACATAAGATTTTTTGGGAGGTAACTTGTTCAGCTAGGAGGACTTAGGAGATCTAGACCTTATACTTCTAATACTACTTATTTCTATAGTGCTACTAGAAGTACACATGGCTGTACACTAAACACATAAGAGTGAGTCCTTGCTGGACAGATCTTATAATCTAATCAAAACAAACAAGCAAGACAAATAAGGGACTTTATCTTGTTATGAGCTTTTTTGCATTTCTCGGAGGTAGGAGATTCCATCAAGACTGTCCCTTCTTTCCTGCTAAAGGTTGGCTTACCATGTGAAGCAGACAGTCCTACTTAGTCCTTTCCATAAGGATGACTGTAGGGAAGACTTTTGAGTCGTTCACATGTTTTGACATGCATTGAGCCCTCCTCTTATATCTAGAGGGACTGATTGATTGATTAATTTTGATGATCATCTTGTTTATGCTTTTGGGGGACCCAAACAAGGATGAAGCCTCCACATACTCCATCATAGTGAGGTGGATTAGGCAATGATTCCTTTGGCCCCTTTCCTAAAGGGTGGATGTCCCTGATGGTTTGAGAGCTCATTCAACCAGAGAGTTGCATCTTGTTGAGCATAGGCACACTAAGTTTTGCCTGTAAAGTGTTTAGAGCAGGTTCATGAGTCATTTGCTGTCATCTACTACAGTGTTTTTCAACCTTTGTATATCTATGGTTAGATATACAAAGCAGAAATTAAAAAATTATTCTGTGGACCGGCATTGGTTCATGGACCGGCGGTTGAAGAACAATGGGCTAAGTCGTGGGCCAGACCCCGCCCATCTGTACCCAATGTCCACCCCAGAACCCGCCCCCATAATAGTATTAATTGCACCTTGCATGTCCCTTGCCTCATCTGGAAGCCTTCCCTCTGACGTTGCAACGTCAGAGAGAAGGCTTCCGGTTCAGGTGCAGGATGCCCGTAGGAGTCATTGCCCTTGGCTTTGTGCACTGAATCAGTTAGGAAGAGGGAGCTGGCTCGAAGATAACGCCGCATCGATCGCACCATGGACTGGCGATTGAAGAGCACTGTTTTGGGCCTGATGCACGTGCTGGCCCTGTGGACCGGCAGGAAATTTCTGTGGATCGGCACTGGTCCATGGACCGGTGGTTGAAGAACACTGATCTACTATATTACTATGTGATGGATATTGGACATTGCATTCCTTAGCAAAACATTATAGGTTGGATATCCTTGTTAGGGTCAGCAGTTCTGAGAGCAGGTGTTGCAAATGGTACCCATTATGAAAGATTGCTCAGTTGTATCCTATCCATTCTGGAGTGGTCTGGTAGATAAGGAGGATGAAATTTTGGAATTTTCTGATAATTTCCTTTCTGCAAGTACTTGCAGACTAGTCAAGAGTTCTGCCCAGGTGTGACATGTTCTGGGATATTCTTTTCTCAGTGCTTGATGGTACTTGTCAGTCTGAAAGAAGTCTCTTTGTACCCCGTTAATCGTAAATTATTACACATGAACAATCAGTTTCTCTACAACCCTGATCGCTGACAAATGTGTAGGATAAAGAATTTTAATTGTTATTGCTTACAACTTGTTTTCAGTTGAAATCCTTTTCTCAAAATACTTGGCCAAATAACTCTTCTTGTTCTTCATGATATTGTTTATAATCTTTTGTAAACCGCGTTGAACTTACAGTTATGCGGTTAAGAAGCACAATGTTATGTTATGGGGACTCCCATTTGCTTTTGTTACAGAAATACGGAGGAGCATGTGGCTATATTGGTGCCCTATATAGGGACAGAGCTTACAAGCTTTTGACAGCTGTTTCCACCTGCTTGTAAAAGGACATAACCCTTTTGTATTGGACTGGTCTGGTAGAATTCAAGGAAATAAATTTTTCAGATAAGACCAAATGTCACTTTTTTTTTCTTTTTGTGAAATGGTGTGGTTGTTAGTCCACTTTCCAGTTTATATATAAAAATAAAACAAACAAAAAAAAATGAATGAAATAAGGGAATACCTTTTTATTGGACTAACTCAATGCATTTTAAGATGAGCTTTCAAAAGGTAAACCTTCTTCAGATCAGAAATAAGCAAATGTTGACAAATATCCGTATATAAGGAAAACATAAAATGCCGATATTTGTCAACATTTGCTTATTTCTGATCTGAAGAAGATTTACCTTTTGAAAGTGTTACTATAAAAGCTCACCATAAAATGCATTGAGTTAGTCCAATAAAAAAGTATTACCTTATTTCCTTTGTTTTCTTTCTATGTAAGACTTCTGGCAAGAAATGAGTCCCTAAGTCCAGGCTATCTTTAGTTTTGAATGGCACTTTGTAATACATATGTATGTATGTATGTATAAAAAAATAAAGATTGAGCAAACATTCTTTTTGACTTAATGCCATAAGAACGTTGTCATAAAGCAGGGAGAGAGTTATTTCTACTGACTTCTAGAACTAGAAGTACACGAATGGTCATGGTTAATGGTTGGCTGGCTGGCTGTTGCGGGAATTGTACAGGCCATAATACTGAACTCTAGTAAAACATACTTCAACTCCCTGCTGTTCTTGTTTATTTTCTTAGAAACTGGAGGGGAGTTGGATGTTGTGGTCACATCGACTAAAGAAGTAAAAGTTGCAGCTGTTCGAGATGCTTTCCAGGAAGTGTTTGGGATGGCTGTGGTGACTGGAGAAGCGGGGCAGTCCAACATTGCACCACAGCCTGTAGGTTATGCTGCTGCTTTGAAGGTGAGTTTTGCATAGTGTTTTGGCTGGAAAAAAAGTGATATCCCTTCCTTAGCTTTACCAGAAATGTTTTTATGGTATCTAATTGATTTTAACCAGATAATCCTGTAACCCATTCTGAGCTCGTTGTGGAGAGCAGAATAGAAAATGAATTAAGTTTTCAAGTTTCAAGTTTATTAGGTGACTTGATTAATCCCCTAATCAGGATTTCTAAGCGATGTACACTTTAAAATTCACATTTGTTTAGGGGACAATACAATACGTACAAATACTTAAATAGGGCTAATTTACATTAAATTAACATTACTAAACAATGGGTAAGGAGGGAAGAAATACAATTCTTAAAGTAAAGAGAAGACATTAAGGGAAAATACAAAGGGGTAATAATTAACAACAGTATAGCAAAGTTAAATAAGACAATAAAGTAGTAAAATTAAGTTGCGAAGGCATCTTTGAAAAGGAAGGTTTTTAACTCATTTTTAAATTTCCCAAACTCCTTCTCCTCCCGTAAAAAAATAGGGAGGGCGTTCCAAGTCTGCGGTGCAGTACAAGAAAAGATAAATTGTCGTCTCGTATTAATAATTTTTAGTGAGGGAATAGATAATAAATTTTGTTCACTAGATCGTAAAATTCTCTTTGCAGTATATGGAATTAGAAACCTAAATAAAAATGCAGGGGTCTTGTTATATAGGGTTTTAAAAATAATTATACATAATTTATAAGTAATTCTGTGAATGACTGGTAGCCAATGAGCATTTTTGAGAAGTGGTGTTACATGATCAAATTTTTTAGACTTGGTTATTAATTTAATTGATGCATTTTGTATAATTTGTAATCGTTTTATTTCGTGTAACGCAATTCCTTTAAATAGAGAATTGCAGTAGTCGATTTTAGACATCACCAAAGAGTGAATCAGTATATTAAGTGCTTTGGGACAAAGAAATTTAGAGATGGAGCGAATTTTGCGTAACCTATAAAAGGTAGTTTTCACAATGTTACTGATGTGATCAATACTAGGAGAGAACAGCTTCTTCATTAACAGTGTGAGGATAATTAGATATACATACGATCATGACAGAACCGACAGTTACTTAGAATGGGAAAACCATAAGAGAGTGGCACATGCTTTAGGGTTCAGGATAACAGGAACTTTATTGTTATAATCCTTTGAGTATGATAGTAAAGTTTAGAGGTGGTGTACCTGATATCTTGATATTAAATAGCAACATAGATGACTACATATTGAATAATTTATAGTAGAGCTCTGACTGTGAGAGCACACAGGTGCATGTTTTCAAGTTTCCAAGTTTATTAATGTCTTGAAATACTGTCTTATCATAGAAGAATATCTAGGTGGCTTACAATTTATAAAATAAATTTGAAAGCAAATGTTAAAAAAGGGGAAAAAGAAAAACCCATCACTAAATTTAGTGAAGGGGGGGTTACATAACTTAAAACTAACATCACGGGGAAGTTAGGAACATAAGGTTTCAAAAATTACATCGAGATAAAAAAAAATATATAAATGCGTCTCTTTTTAAAAAGGTGATATATGTGCAAAATAGAGAATGACTTAGTGTTTCCTAGGACAAACCTGCAGGAATGGAGAAAAATGTGGCTGTTTGCCGTGAGTTCAAGAACAAAGCTTTTCACCACCCTGCAGGAGCGGTAAAGGGCCTTTTTCCTGCAGTAAAGGATGACTGCCGTGAGTTGCCTCCCTCCCAGCCAGCCCCCCCTTCACAATAACAGGTCCAGCAGCCCACCCCCTTCATGATCGCAGGTCCAACAGCCCCCCTCCCTCACGATCACAGGTCAAACAGCAAATAAACAAACTTGCAATTCCCCTACCAGGTTGGCCCCTTTGCACCTCCTGCTCTGGGCCTACCAGCCTTTTAGAAGCTTCGACAAAGAGGCAGTGTCTCAGGTCTGCTCCAGGACTTTCCACTGGCTGAGTTCCTCCTTCCGGTGTAACTTCCGGCAAAAGAGAAGCTGAACCAAGGGGATGGAAGAGGAGCAAGTGAAATATTGACCATGGGCTGAGGGAGGGAAGAAAGAAAGAGAGTGCGAGACGCACATTGGTGTAAGGGAGTAAGAGAGGGGAGAAGCTGGACACAGTGAGATTATATAAAAAGAGGGGAGATGATGGGCATGGATGGGAGCATAGGAACGGACAAAAAGGGGAATGCTGCATGGGGGGTGATATATGGACACAGAAGGTAATGCCAGTTATGGGAGGGTATATGGACACAGAGAGAAGATGGCTAGACACAGGGGAGAATAAGAATGTAGAAGGAAGATGCTGGACTTGGGGGGGGGCATAGGGATATAGAAGAGTGATACTGTACATAGGGGAAGGGGGATCATAAAATGGTGAGATGATAAAGGCAGGGAAATTGGCATAAGGGAAATTCTAGAAAGGGATGTATAGGAGACATAGAAAAGGGAGATGCTGACCATGGGGAACATTACATACACAGAGATAGAAGATGGATGGTGAGTATGGAGAAAAAAGTAATGTCAAAAGGTCAGGAGACCCTGGCAAGTGAATTAAGAGAAAACAAAAGAAAACAGAGATCAGCATCTGAGACCAACATGATTTGAAGAATAAAATGACGAGACAACAAAATGTAGAAAAAAATAATTTTATTTTCTATTTTGTGATTAGAATATATCAAATTTGAAATATGTATCTGGCTAGAGCAGGTGTTAGACATAACTGGGGACTGCAAAGTCCAGGCCATGCTTAGTTAGCTTCCAGCTGGCTTAGGGCTCTCCCTGACCAGGGGATAGTTGCCCTAGTTGTACTCCCCTAACACTTTTCCTGCCATGTGTTACAGAAGTATTCTGTTAGCTTGATTTTTCTTTGTAGCATTTTGTAATAATTTGGCTTGTTCAGTTTTCTCGATAGTGGAGGGAATATTTTGAAGGAGAGGGGAGAGGAGATGGGTTTTGTTGATTCTTGCTCTGTATTATTTATGCTTATAAAATGACAATCGTACAGAATATTGTTTCATTTTATACTTTACTAAAATAAGTTGACAATAAAATCATAACTATTTGAGGCTTGTGCGGATAGGATCAGATGGTGTGGGGACGGGGACAAACTTTTTCCCCGCATCATTCTCTAGTGCAGAACAACTCAAAACCAAAAGGTCTTGCTGGCAGGGGATTCCATTATTCAAGGCATTACATTGGAAGTGGATTCTGTGGGCCTCAATAAAGTAGTATGCATTCCAGGCTTCTCAGCTGTAAGAAATACAAACAAAATACTTAAGATGATAAAAGAGTAAAGATTCGAAGAATGATGTTGTAATACATGTGGGAACAAATGACCTGGATACAGATTGCATGCTAGCAGTACAGAGTGCTTTCCAGAAGCAGGGAGAAGGGTTGAAATCCTTGGTGTAAAGACTGTGGCCTTTTATGAAATGCTGCCTGCCCATGGAAAAGGTGAGAAAAGACTACAAAATACAGATAAGTTAACTTAAATAAGTGGATAAAAACCTGGTGCTAAAAACAACAAAGTTTTAAGTACATAGGAGGATGGGGCAATACTTGGAAAAACAAAAAGGCTGTTTTTTATGATGGCCTCCATCATTCCGACTCGGGGAAAAGGATTCTTAGGGAGAAGTACAGACAATATATTTCAAGGCATTTAAACTAGAAGGTGGAGTGCTAAACAGAAACGGAAGAACTCTGGATGTTACCCTCCTACAAAGCCAATACCAAGAGTGTGAAAGCAGTTGAGAAAGAATTAAAATAAACTACATTAGCAAATAACACCTCTCAGCAAAATGGTAGATGGGAAGACTAGGCAGAAGGAAAAACAGATGGTGAGAGAGACAAGTAGCTGGAAAGTTATGTGCACAAATGCTTACAGTCTTCGTAACAAAGTTCATGATTTGCAAGCTCTGATGTTGCAGGCAGACTTGGGTATTGTTTCTATAATAATGGAGACGTAGTTCAATGACTCCCATGAATGGGATGCAAGCATACTGGGTTATACCCTATTTGGGAAAGAGAGAGCTGGATGGAAAGGTGGAGGAGTAGCTTTATATGGCTGAGATGCAGGGGTCCTGAAGAGAGGATGAAGCGATATGGCGTTTCTTAGAAAGAGAAGATGGAACATCCATCTATGTGGGCGTCATTTACAGACCTCTGATACATACAGAGAAGTTAGGCAAAGATTTGGTCATAGATATCTAAAAGTTGGGAATGAAGGGGGAAGTGCTGTGGCTGGGGCATTTCAATCTGCCGGATGTGGATTGGACAGTCCCGTCTGCAGAAGCAGAAAGATTGTAGATGCCTTTCAAAGTGCACTACTGAGACAAAGGGTGTTGGAACCCACAAGGGGAGGAATGAAGCGTGTCCAGTGTCAGAGTATGTGCCTCCCTGGTAAATAGTAAATATCACACTTTATGGTTTGAATTATGGACCAAAGTGGAAAGTGGGTGCTCAGAGTTGTGAGGACATAGATGTGGAGGAGGATCTGTGGTTCAAACTGAAGGGAGCTCTAAAATCAGGCTGATGAAGGCTCTGATGAAAGAACAAATGACTGGAAACATAAAAGAAGGGTGACAAGACTTTTTTCTGGTATATTAGTGAAGAGGGGGAAGGCTAGAAATGGAATTGTGAGATTGAAAGATATTATGAACCGCTATGTGGATAGCAATGAGGAAAAAGCAGAGATGCTTAACAAATACCGTATTTTTCACTCTATAAGACATACTTTTTTTCCCCAAAAAAGTGGGTGGAAATAAGGGTGCGTCTTATGGAGCGAATACTAACTACCCTCCCCCCCTACCTTAATTTCTCTGGCGGTCTGGCAGTCCAGAACTGTAGGGCAGGAGCTCTCAGCTTCCTGTCATTCCCTCTGGCTTTCTTCCCAGCGGCAGAGTCGGAGCGGCAAGAAGGCAGGCGCGAGTTTTTTGCTTCCTGCCTTGCTGCTCCGCAAATGGCAGTCCAGCATTGTTGGGCAAGAGCTAGGCCTGCCTGACTGCCATTAGGCCTGCCTGCCCTGTCCCGGCCTGCCCTGTGCCCTGTCCCGGCCTACCACTAGACCATCAAAGGGGGGACAGGGTGCAGAGCCTGGCAAGGAGTGTGGGGTTGGGTTGCAGAGCCTGGCAGGGAGAATTTGGTTCAGAATGTTTTTTTTCTTGTTATCCTCCTCTAAATCTTGGGTGCGTCTTATGGAATGAAAAATACGGTATTTCTGTTCTGTTTTCACCAAGGAAAATGCAAGACTTGGACCTCCTTCGGCTGTTAAATGAGCACCTGAAATTGAAGTTGATACTACACCATTTATGAAAGAAAATGTTTAAGAAAAACTGAATGTGAACAAAACCATGGGGCCAGATGAGATTTATCCCAGAATCTTGAGAGAGCTCAGAGGGGTTCTGGCAGGTCCTCTTAAAGATTTGTATAAGAAATCTTTGGAGACGGGGGAGGTTCTGCAGTATTGGAGAACAATAAATGTGATACCTCTTCACAAAAGCGGAAGCAGAGAATAGGCGGGGAACTAGGCTGGTTAGCCTTATGTCGGTGTTTGGAAAGGAAATGGAGGTGCTGCTGAAGGAAAGAATAGTGAGTTTCCTGGAATCCAATAGGTTACTAGATCAGAAGCAGCATAGCTTCATCAAAGGAAAATCATGCCAAATTAATATGATCTATTTCTTTGACTGGGTGACCAAAAAATTGCATAGTTGACATGCACTGGATGTAGTCTACTTGGATTTCAGTAAGGCTTTTGACACGGTCCCTCACCAGGCGGCTCGTAAATAAACTCATTGGGCTAAAGTTAGGACAAAAAAGTGGTGAACTAGATTGAGAAGTGGTGACAGATAGATGGCAGAGGATGGTAGTTTAATGGAGTTTTCTCAGAAGATAAAAATGTAAGTAGTAAAGTGCCTCAGGGATCTGTACTGGGGCCGATCCTATTCAACATATTGTATTTGTGAGTGGCATTGCTGAAGGGTTGGTAGGTAAAGTTTGCCTTTTTG
This sequence comes from Geotrypetes seraphini, assembly GCF_902459505.1. Lineage (NCBI taxonomy): Eukaryota > Metazoa > Chordata > Amphibia > Gymnophiona > Dermophiidae > Geotrypetes > Geotrypetes seraphini. The sequence continues at coordinate 521,189,458 of NC_047084.1, read as the reverse complement.
CAGATGACATCAAGATTTGCAATGGAGTGGACTCTCCGGTTAGTGTGGATAATATAAAAAAAGATCTACAAAAAATTAGAAGAATGGTCTAATGTTTGGCAGCTAAGATTTAATGTGAAAAACTGCAAAGTGAGGCACTTGGGGTACAGAAATCCAAGAGAACAGTATGTGCTAGGGGGTGAGAGACTGACATGCACGAATTGAGAGAGAGACTTTGGGGTGATGGAGTTTGAAGATCTCAAGGCGGCAAAACAATGTGACAAGGTGGTAGCTTTTGCCCAAAGAATTCTAGGCTGCATAGAGGGTTGTGAAGCAGGGTTTTCTACTGTGACAGCAACCAAAATGAGGTTACAGAGTAGACTGGACATAAGGAACACACTTCAGATGTCACTGTCTCCCATCACCTTCAGATGGGACTGTCTAGTTGCAGGGAAACAAGCTCAGGGTTCCCACTGATTCTGCATTATGGTGAGTTGTATTAATATATTATATATACAATATAATAATAATAGAAATTGCATAATATGTAGTAATTACATTTACATTATATTTGTAATAAATTATATATTATGTACTTTATTGATTATGGGGCTCATAATCGAAATGGAAATACGTCTAAAAAACGGCCTAAATTGGCACTTAGACAATCAGTGAGACAAGTCGTCCAAGTGCCTTGAACCGGGTTTTAGACATATCTAAAAATGACTTAAGCCTTCACAGTGCTGCTGTACACCCAAAGCTAAAAGGGGCGTTTTTAGGAGGAGTGGTGAGGGCGGAATTTGGGCAAGCCGTGGGCCGTCCTAGACTTAATCGTACTGCATGTATAACCGAAAGTTAGATGGAACTTAGACATTGTGACTTAGGCCATCTAAAACCAGATCTATGTCATAAGAAGGTATCCAAAGTGACCAGATAACCACTGCAGGGACAAAGTAGAGACCCCTAAACACTCCCCCAGTGATCACTGAACACCCCCCCCCCCTCCCGCACTGCCATAAAAATCGTAATAACAACTTTACATATCTGCTTCCAGAACATCAGCGCCTGGCATAGGAAAGCCTAGTAGAGCTGCACAGAGGTGGCTTTAGTGGTCTGGGGTGGTCTAGTGAACCATGGAGAGAAGGACCCAGGCCAATAAGCCACTCTAACTATTGCATGCATGGTGAAACATGTGCACCCCCTAAAAAACCCCCAAACCCTTATGTACTGTCATATAAGTGGCACCTGCAGCCATAAGGGCCATTGGGTGGTAGATAGGAGGGTCTAGTCTTTTCTGGGGAGGTTTAGGGGGGCTCACCATGACCTATAAGGTTGTTGTGGTGAGATGTGTATGTGGCACCCTTTTTGTGAAGTTCACAGCTGTGCCCTGTAAGGTACCCCTCTACTCTGGTGCAATGTTTGAGTGTCCAGTCCATCACTTTACTGACCCTGCCCGTGTCCAAAAGGTCTTTTTCTAGGCGTTTTTGACTTGGATGAATTTTTGGACGAAAATGGGGTATAAAGATAGATGACTTAGCGGTCTGGATGATCAGATGGCTGGACGTACAGTTAGACGATTTTCGTAAATAAAAATATGTTGAACATATTTTTCGAAAATTGACCTTTTCCCATGTCTGACTTTGGGTGACTAGTGACTTAGGCCCAAAATGGACTTAGACGTATCTTTTGATTATGCCCCTCTATACATTTGAAGCCCTCCCCCCTCCCAGTCAGTGGAAAAATTGTTTTGCATGAAACCGGTCCATGGTGCAAAAAAGGTTGGAGACCGCTATTCTATGCTCTTATCTGCATAGAATTTATAGTTTGTGGTTAGTGTGGGTTATAAATATTGTAGAATAGAAAGTTGGGTTGTGGTACCTCTACTTTTTACCTAAGCATTTAAAGTCCTTCATACAGCCTAATACCTTATCCTCCCTCTCCCCATTCATCTATCCATGTTATCTTTTAACTGACTTCTAAGCCTTTATTCACCACAGTCCTCCATATTTATCCTAACCATCATTTTAAACTTTTGGCTTCCATCCAGTTCTGGCCTTGTCATCTCAGCTTTGATTCTTTAATACTTAATCCAACAACCAGGCTCCTGTCAATATCTTTTTACCAAGTTTGTAATCCTTTGTAGTTCCCAAAATTAGTGAGACTGTCTTAAAAACAATTCCACTCTCCTCATGCTCACAGAAATTTAGATTTAAGTTATGCTTGTTCTGCATATTACTTCATGAGCTTGGTCCAATCACACCATTCATGTGTAGGATTGTAGCTGTGCCTCATTCAGGCTACCCCTGTTAAGTTTTACCACCCTATTTCTCCACTAGAAATTCTCTGTTAACGTCCCTTCCGAATTCCATACTATAGATGTTCAGTCCCAACCCGCAATCCTGGAGTTGCATAAATACAACACTTTTCTGAGCACATGCTCCTCTCCCATAGACTGAGAGCTAGAGCCATATCCAGTTTCAATTTTTGCAAGCAATCCATGCAGAAGTATTTTGAATTGCTCCTCAATGTTTTGCTGAATTGCCTTTGTGCATGTTTGTTTCGTGTTTTGCAGAGTAGACCAGTTCAAAATTATTTGTTGTTGGGGATCTTTCCCTTTTACTCCCTTGTCATGGATTTGTTCAGGTATGTTGCTTGGCTTTGGGACTCAACTGGATATGGATAGCTCTCAGCCTATAGGGGAGGAGCATGTACTCAGAAAAATGTTAGATTCTGCAACTTCTGGATTGCGGATTTGGATTGAGCCCTTACCATATGGAATCCTACAGACTAACGGAAAGATTATCGAAGGTAAACCCTAATCTTCCAATGCTTATTCCATGCTTTTTTTGAAAGTCATTGCTGTTTTGTCTTTACCACTATCTCTAGGATCCACAATCTTGTATGCAATTCAATATTTTAGATGATACATTTGACTTTGCCGCCCTGTAGCCTCATGCTGAAACTTTGTTCTAGATTTATTTTCCTCTGCAAAAGATTTGCATCTTGTGTCTGTTGATATCTTTTGATATATATTTATAAGGTCCACTACACTGATACTATCTCTTGTAACCTCTTCGCTAACTTTGACTGTAACCTCTTCGCTGATTGTCCAGCGCTTCTTGCTGTAAACCGCCTCGAACTTCTATGGCTTAGGTGGTATATAAGAATAAAATTATTATTATTATTATTGTGCCTTTTCCATAGCGAGCTTGGGGTATGTTCACTTTTTAACGTCGCTGCAACATTTTAAAAACTTATTTGAAGATACATTTTCATTTATAAGAGAATTGCTTTATTTGTTTGCTGGGGTTATTGTCCTCTTAACGTAGTTGTAAGGGGTTGGTAGGGATGTAGGATTTTTATTATGGATGTTTCATTGTAAGCCACTTTGACTTTAAGTGGCATATAAGTACTGTAAATAAATAAATTGCATGTCTCTCTCTTCACTCTCTCTTTCTCAGCCCTTTGTCTCTTCTCCTCTAGGGTATACTTATTTAGATTTTTCTCTGGACTACCTGTAGAGGAATAGCTTCCAGGATTGGACATACTATCCTAGTTGAGGTATTACTGCTATCTTTTTTTTCCCGTGTAATGCCTTTCCCTATGCACCTTTGCATCAGTTTTAGCTCTAGCTACTATGTTAATCCACTGTTCCACTTCATTGAAGCCTTTGAACACTGTCATCCTTTGGTCTCTCTTGTTTTGTGCACATCAGCTTCTCACCTCCTCCCCAGTTCTGTACTGCTCTCCAAATATATGATGACTTTTTTTTTTGCATAGATTGTATGCAAGGCTATTTTTTTTTAAGATCACTTCTCATTCTGTCTACTCTTCAGATGTGCCTATTCTGCATTAAATTTTAGTGTTGTCTTCAAAAACAATACATGTTTCCCCCAAATCCCTTCACTATCAACCAGGAAGATATTTAAGAGAATTGGCTTGATATATTGCAGGGATTTGCACCATTCTCTTCTTGAACGTCTGTTGTAAGGTTGCTTTTTACTAATTTTTGCTTCAGATTGATTGTTGGTGTTCTTATATAAGAACATAAGAATAGCCTTACTGGGTCAGACCAATAGTCCATCAAGCCTAGTAGCCTGTTCTCACGGTGGCCAATCCAGGTCACTAGTACCTAGCTAAAATCCAAGGAGTAGCAACATTCCATGCTACCAATACAGGGCAAGCAGTGGCTTCCCCCATGTCTTTCTCAATAACAGACTATGGACTTTTCCTCCAGGAACTTGTCCAAACCTTTCTTAAAACCAGCTACGCTATCTGCTCTTACCACATCCTCTGGCAACGCGTTCCAGAGCTTAACTATTCAGTGCAGTAAATGTGAAGGGTTTTGTGTCAAAGATAAGAATCAATTTACACAATAAGAACAGATGCCACAAAGCACACCAAGGTGATACTGCTGGGGGGGGGGGCAGCACTTTTTCAGAACCAGAACACTGGTTGGCCTTGAGTGGTGTTAATGCCTTGAAGAACGAGGTCTACCTCGAGAAGAAGACCTGGGTCGAGACAAATGCCTCGACAGATGGTGTGAAGAGATACTATACCTCGAAGAATGGGGAAGTGATCTCAAATCCAGCCTCGAGGAGGAATGTCAAGGTGTCCTTACCCTATACCTCGAAGAAGACAATGCTTGGGCTGGAATTTGAGGATCCAGGTCGAGACACTTGCAAGGACACTACTTTATTGTCCCTCCGGATTGGCACAGATGGATGGGTTTATGCTCCTGTGCCAGCAGGTGGAGACTGAGAACATACTGAATTCTTACAGTACAAGTGGGCTGTGCAGTCTCATAGAATCAGTCTGTCCTCGGTCTCCAACAGGTGAAGGTGGTAAGCCTGTGCAGTCTTCTTTTAGGCCTGAGCAGTGTCTGTTGGAAAGCTGAGGCAGTAGTCTTTTTATCTGCCCCTGTTTTCTGATCGGACTAAGCTGAGGTCCACGGGGCTATTACCGTATTTTCGCGGATATAACGCGCGCGTTATGCGCGATTTTACCTACCGCGCATACCCCTCGCGCGTTATATGCCTGAGCGCGGTATAGAAAAGTTTTTAAACATAGTTCCCACCCCGCCCGACGCCCGATTCACCCCCCCAGCAGGACCGCTCGCACCCCCACCCCGAACGACCGCTCGCACGCGCTCCCACCCGCACCCGCATCCACGATCGGAGCAAGAGGGAGCCCAAGCCCTCTTGCCCGGCCGACTCCCCGACGTCCGATACATCCCCCCCCCCCCCCCGAAGGACCGCCGACTTCCCGACAATATCGGGCCAGGAGGGAGCCCAAACCCTCCTGGCCACGGCGACCCCCTACCCCCACCCCGCACTACATTACGGGCAGGAGGGATCCCAGGCCCTCCTGCCCTCGACGCAAACCCCCTCCCCCCAACGACCGCCCCCCCCCCAAGAACCTCCGCCCGTCCCCCAGCCGACCCGCGACCCCCCTGGCCGACCCCCACGACACCCCCACCCGCCTTCCCCGTACCTTTGTGTAGTTGGGCCAGAAGGGAGCCCAAACCCTCCTGGCCACGGCGACCCCCCAACCCCACCCCGCACTACATTACGGGCAGGAGGGATCCCAGGCCCTCCTGCCCTCGACGCAAACCCCCCTCCCTCCAACGACCGCCCCCCCCCAAGAACCTCCGACCGCCCCCCCCAGCCGACCCGCGACCCCCCTGGCCGACCCCCCCGCCCCCCCCACCCCCCTTCCCCGTACCTTTGGAAGTTGGCCGGACAGACGGGAGCCAAACCCGCCTGTCCGGCAGGCAGCCAACGAAGGAATGAGGCCGGATTGGCCCATCCGTCCTAAAGCTCCGCCTACTGATGGGGCCTAAGGCGCGTGGGCCAATCAGAATAGGCCCTGGAGCCTTAGGTCCCACCTGGGGGCGCGGCCTGAGACACATGGTCGGGTTTGGCCCATGTGCCTCAGGCCGCGCCCCCAGGTGGGACCTAAGGCTCCAGGGCCTATTCTGATTGGCCCACGCGCCTTAGGCCCCACCAGTAGGCGGAGCTTTAGGACGGATGGGCCAATCCGGCCTCATTCCTTCGTTGGCTGCCTGCCGGACAGGCGGGTTTGGCTCCCGTCTGTCCGGCCAACTTCCAAAGGTACGGGGAAGGGGGGTGGGGGGGTCGTGGGGGTCGGCCAGGGGGGTCGCGGGTCGGCTGGGGGACGGGCGGAGGTTCTTGGGGGGGGGGGCGGTCGTTGGGGGGGGGGGGGGGTTTGCGTCGGGGGCAGGAGGGCCTGGGATCCCTCCTGCCCGTAATGTAGTGCGGGGTGGGGTTAGGGGGTCGCCGTGGCCAGGAGGGTTTGGGCTCCCTCCTGGCCCGATATTGTTGGGGAGTCGGCGGTCCTTCGGGGTGAGGGTGCGAGTGGTCCTGCCGGGGGGGGGGATGTATCGGACGTCGGGGGGGGGGGCATCAGGCTTTCAGGATGGGGACAGACCTTCAAGGGGGGGACAGGACTTCAAGGGGGGGACAGTGCACGGAAGTCAGGGGGGGTGAACGGAGAGTCGGGACAGCGCACGGAAAGTCAGGGCGGGCGAAAGGAGCGTCGGGCATCATGTGCGTTATATGCCTGAGCGCGGTATAGAAAAGTTTTGGTACATATCATCGTGATTTCTGCGCGCTATACCCCTGTGCGCGTTTTACACAGGTGCGCGTTATATCCGCGAAAATACGGTACTACCTCAAGGATGTCACAATCGGGTGGGCGAGTCCCTCCCTTTCCCCCACTTAACCACTTTTTCTTTAGAAGAGCCTCCACTGTATGCCTTGCCAAGGAATGGCAAGGACTACAGTTCTGAGTTCCTGTGGGGTCTGCTCCTTTTAATTTACAGTTTCATTTACAAAAAAAAAGACCAGAGCCAGTGCTATTCTTTTCTGTGCTGGTTTGCAGGGACTCTGTTCATTCACATTTCTTTCTTCAATTCAGATGCCAGTTTCAGTCAGCCTGCCTCGAGGTTCACAATGTGCACTTCTCGCAAGCCAAAGAACTGCTCAGTGTGTTCCTGCCGAGGGCTTAATGCGGTGAGCCTTTGTTGTTTGTTCGCTGCTGGAATTGGATCCCTAGCTAGCTTCGGAGATGACCAGCTCGAGGGTTTCCCCAGAATCTATGAAGGGTGTGTTGGCAATGGGCGGTGGGGAGACTCAATGTTCCCTAACAGTTGCTGGGGATTCCCCAGCCATCGTGGCTGCTAGGGGGTGGGAGGGGTGGGGGAAGACTGGGCTTCCCTTACCGCTAAAAGTACTGGGGATTTCGTTACAGAGTCTTTTTTTGGACTTATAGCTTGGCTCTTGAAAAGAGCAAGGAATTTTCAGATATAGTATTCTCTCTCTTAAAGTCTCGGAGAATTTCCTCCTCCCAGGCTTAGGAGTGTGGTTAGTGTGTTTTGGAGGAATGGTGTTATGCACGTAGTGTGGTTTCCCTTTGGGCTGCTTTGCCTTGCATGCTGGAGTTTTCTGTAGGATGGTCTTGTTGCCACCGAGGCCACGGGCTGCACGGTGGCACCCCTAGTGGATGGCAAGCAAAACAGCAAATGGGCGCGCTGCTCAAAATGTATGCAGTTCCTACAGGCAGTGTGAATAATGTTCAGTTCTCTTACCAGTCAATAGAAATACTGCTTTGAATATCCTGCAGTCTTCAGAAGCAGTTTTATTTCAGTATCATCCAAACAAGAAAAAAATAATCTTTGCAAACAGGTAAAACAAATCAGTTTCAGTAATCCATCAGGTTCAAGAAAACACAAGCAGAAAAAAAAAAAAAAAAATCAGCAGCAAACAGTCCACTGAAGTTTAGGCCTTCACTAAGCCTGAGCCTTTTCAAACATAAGTTTTAAACTTTGCATTCACTTTCCCTCAGTTCAGGAAAGCAGACTTTTCCAATATACAGTAAAACCTTGGATTGCTAGTAGCATAATTTGCAAGTGTTTTGCAAGACAAGCAAAACATTTTATTAAATTTTAACTTGATATACAAGCAATGTCTTGCAATACAAGTACATACAGTATACACACATCACAACTGAGCCGATGGTTCTTCTCTTTCTGACACTGCAAGAGTGGAGTGACTGTTCTAAACAAGCAAAGTCTTGCAATACAAGTATATACAGTATACACGTGTCACATCATCACAACTGAACTGATGATTCTTCTCTCTCTGACGCTCTGGGAGTGTAGTGACTTCTAAATGAGCGAGGTCTTGCAATACAAGTACATATAGTATTTTGTATTAAAGGTTTGGGGTTGTGGAACGAATTGTCTTAGTTTCCATTATTTCTTATGGGGAAATTCGCTTTGATATACGAGTGTTTTGGATTACAAGCATGTTTTTGGTGTATTTTGTATTAAAGTTTTTGGGTTGTGGAACAAATCTTCCATTATTTCCAAAGGGGAAATTTGCTTTAATATATGAGTGCTTTGGATTACAAGAATGCTTCTGGAACTAATTATGCTCGCAAACCAAGGTTTTACTGTATATTGTTCATGGGATTGGCCCTGCTGAAAAGCACGCCAGGAGCCTCTCTCAGCTCGACTGAGCTGAGTTAGGAGAGTTGACTAGTTTGCATTTACTGGCTGAACACAGCAATCATAATTCCCACCCAAAGAATTATAGCAAACCTCTCCCAAAAAGAACAACTCTCAGCTTCCTGACATTATCAAAAATCAATCAGAAAGGAAGAACAAAACACTTGCAGCACTTCAGTGATACTCACAGTTCAGTCTTTTTCTAGAGCACAAAAAGGTGCCCTTCCCCCACAAAAGGTGCTAGGCCTTCACATTACAACTGCTCTGTAAAATGCAGCTGCCTCAAATTCAGCAAAGGCCAAAATCAAACACACAGCCTTAAATACTTCTAAAGAAAAATGTTTGAATACAGTCTCTCCTTCAAAGTTTCCTCTCAAACAATAAAGTCACAGAGCATGTGCTGCCCTATTCAAGTAAGTTATAACAGCTCAGCTTACTTCCATGGCATCTGGCTCTGGTATCACAGGTTTCACAATCTCCATGGATTCCTCTTGAAACAAGATATTACATTACATTACATTACATTAGGGATTTCTATTCCGCCATTACCTTGCGGTTCAAGGCGGATTACAAAAGGTTAATTTAAAAAAGACAGAATTACAATGATTAGCTAGAGAGGTAAGTTGTAGATCTTAAGAGCATTTAGAGGTCGTGTTGTTATTGCTGCTTCAGGAATTTCTTGAAAAGTGTGGTTTTTATTTCTTTTCTGAACGTCCTATAGTCTGGGGTGGTCAGATATCTGTCTGAAGGCTTGGAGAGGCTTCCTCAAACTCCATGGATTCCAAGTTGCTACCTTGGCCTAGGCCTGGTTCTCTGCCTTCAGGAAGAGACCCTTCTCCCTTCCCTGTCCTCTCTGAATGAGAGGGAAAAACTGCCTGCTTTTCATTAGGATAACCACGCCCAGCCTTATGTACACCTGCTCTGAAGTTCAGCCCTCTTGAGTTCCCCTGGTGATTTTCCCACACACTGCCCTGTTTCTTACGAACAGGACTCTATTTAAATTTCACGTTTATGGATGTACACAGTGCAGGTTTACTACTGGGTAGGGTTTCTATCTCTTCTTCATTAAGCTCATCAGAAAAGGGTTTATTCTCATTCAGGGCTCCCTGGGGATAGTCAGTTAGCTTGGCAGGATAGGGTAAACTAGGTTTCTGAATAGTGTTTAACCTTAGCACATCTTTTCTTATGGTTCGTAAAGGGGACCACGGCAGGCATGGAGCCTGACTGGTCACAATCTGGAGCGAGACTTGCCTGGTTTTCCCTTCCGTTTGCAGTCTTTGCGTGATAAACGTTTGGCCTCATCTCCAGATGTGATTCGGTTCTTGAGAGTTGTACAGCTGATCTGGCCACCAGTGTGGTCATCAGTTGCTGACTGGGATCTCCTTCTAGCCCTTTACGTGCTTGTTCATCCTCTGAGCCTTTTGGCAGCTGTATGTGGAAGGACCTTGCTCTTAAGGCGTTTTTTTCTTGGTGACCATTTCTTCCGCAAGACGAGTTTTCGATGCTGCAGGTCTTTTTTTGTGTAGGCCTCCCTTCATGGAGTTCTTTAGGGAGTGGGTCGTGCTGCGGCTGGTCCACTCTTTCTTCCAAAGAAAATTAGTAGGTAAGAATTTCTCCTTGGTCTTCATTGAGCATCTTCAAGTTCTCCTGACAGCACTGGAGCCTCTTGGCTTTTTGACATGGCGTCAGCATTCTTAGAACCTATCTTGCACTAACCTTGGACATGGTCAACTTTCGTGAATTATTTTCCAAACTATCTGCCGAGATGTCCATTTCTTCAGCTATTCGGGAAACCTTAATTTGTCTGGCAAATTAAATCCTCAACTTTCTTGCACATTTTTGTGAAAGTTGCTTCCACATTCAGCCTAGTGTGAGGCTGAATGTGGAAGCAACTTTCACAAAAATGACTCTACACCCCACTTAAACTGCTTGCTCCAAAATTTTACTTTGTAGGATGATGGGGCCGACTCGCCATAAATCGCAGTCATGCGTTCATGGATCTCCTGTAGCTTTTTTCCTTCTTTTGTGAGAAATGTTATCACTGAACAGTGCTCCAAATCTAGCAGGTTCTTGATTTGAACAAAGATTCTCCTGACGTCCTGTCCCTTGGAATGTTAGACTCACACTGAGCTGCAACTGTGCATGAGTAACCTTGAGACATGTCACAACATGCACAGACTTGTTTCAATATGTTTGCTACTTTCTTTCATACTCGGGTAGAATTATTGAATGCCCCTGGTAAGTTAAACTAAGGCACTTTGCAACTAACAAAGGACTTGAGAGATCAAGTTTCCTATTGCATTATAAATACTAAAATTCTACCTCTGTCATCTTCTGATCACTGGTTCATCTCTTGCCCTGATTGCTCTCATTTACCATTGTTCTTGTGATTGACATTGGAATGCTTTTATGTTTCACTTATGTTATGATAATGTTTTGCTCACTGTCCTTACCTGAGGTTTTTGGCCTCTGAAAAGTAGTCAAAAATGTATTAAGTTGGTTCCCTTTTTATTTTCCGTTACCTGCTCGGGTCATCTTTGAGTTGGGAAGCTGCACAGTATGGTCCTAGACCTGGTTGCTGTGACCAGTTGATGGTAGGTGGTTAGAGAACATGAAGACTGGGAGCCAATGTATGCTGATAGTCCCTTCAACAGTTCTCCTTTCTTGTAGGCTTTCTGCTTTTGGAAAGGACACCTGTTCTCAGTATAACTGTATTTGTGTTACAATACTGTTTGATGTTATGTTTTCTAGGGAGCCCAGGAAAGGATAGACAGCTTGCGGCGCATGGGATTGATGCATGAGAAGCAGCTTGCTGTGTCTGTGGAGAACTTCATTGCAGAATTGCTTCCTGACAAGTGAGAGGCTTTGATGTATATCTGAACCTTCTAGAATAAATTCTTAATATCTCTGCTAGGAAGTTTCAAAAGAATTCCATGCTCTGCATGCTTTTCTCACAACTGCATACTATGTAAAAAGTAGCACAAAGTCTAGCACAAAGTCTAGAGTTAGACTTGTAAAGCTAGATGCTTGAATGAGGTGCATTTTCAAAGGGTACTAAACACTAGGAGATCTTTGCCCTAAGTTAGGCACTGGGATGATGTGCGCTAAGCACAATTTCTCTAACTAGTAGTTGTATGTGCAACTGCTATAGAGTACTAGCGTTAAGTTCCATTCTATGAATTTAATTCTAGGTGCAAGCAGTTATGCTAGGTCAGTGTTTCTCAACTCAGTCCTGGCGTGCCCCCTTGCCAGTCAGTTTTTTAGGATATCCATAATGAATATGCATGAAAGAAATTTGCATAATGGAGGTAATGTATGCAAATTAAGTTTATGCATATTCATTGTGGATATCCTGAAAACCTGACTGGCAAGGGGGTACTCTAGGACTGAGTTGAGAAACACTGTGCTAGGTAAGCAGTTAAGTAAATGATAGGCAGTTAGTTACATGCACAGAGTCTAGAATACTTATATACCCCTGATATAGAATCCCTTTTTCAACAAGTTAACCTAAAGAACTCCGGAACTCTGGAATCATTCCACCTTACCATCTAAAAAAATATTTTTCTCACTTTGGACCTTTTATCCATTCACTAATTCAGGAGAGTTTAATCACAGCCACCGTCCCTCCCCTCTGGAAAACCGCAATTATTACTCCTATCCTTAAAGATCACAAAATTAGCATAAATGAACCTACAAACTATCGGCCGATAGCTAACTTACCATTTTTGGCAAAATTAACAGAGAAACTCATATTTAATCAGCTCTCTGACTTTATAGAAAGCACTAATGCATTACACCCCAACCAAACAGGATTTCAAAAATTTCATAATACAGAATATTCACTAATAGGATTAACTTCAAACATTCAATATCATTTAGACCACCACAAATTTGTCATTCTTTTTTCATTAGATATTTCGGCATCCTTTGACACCATAGACCATGATTTACTGTTAGGTAGGTTAGAATCAATAGGCATAACAGAAAATGTCCTATCTTGGCTAACTTCATATCTTGCTAATCGCACTTCTTCCGTTAAGTTTAATAATGAAATGTCCAAGACTTATTCCTCTACTTTCGGAATCCTTCAAGGATCCATTTTGTCTCCTCTCCTGTTTAATATATTCCTTTCCCCACTGCTAAGCATCTGTCAATCCATTGGTTTCACTCCATTCTCTTATGCTGACGACATACAACTTATACACCCCTTGGATCCAAAAAACAATAACAAAATCATATCCATTAATCATAAACTAGAGACAATACAAACCTGGCTTAATACAAATAAACTGGCTCTTAATATAAAGAAAACTAAATCTATGCTATTTACTTGGAGAAATGATATAACTCTGATGAACTCATTTACCCTCAATAATACTCCTCTAAATCTAGTCCCTACAGTCAAAATTCTAGGAGTAGTAATCGACGATAAACTGCTCTACCATGATCATATTTCTCTCACTGATAAAAACTGTTTTTTCAAACTGCGTCTTATCAGGTCGATATCCAAATTCTTGAGCCCCAATTCCATTAAGATACTAATCCATTCACTAATAATAGCAAAACTCGACTATTGCAATGCACTTTTCCTTAATATCACTCAGAAAGAAAAAAGGAGACTACAGTTGATTCAAAATACTGCTATTAAATTAATATACAATGCTAGGAAATATGACCATGTTTCACCGCTACTGATAGATGCTCACTGGCTCCCAATTGGTCATAGAATCACCTTTAAAATAATACTGCTCATCTTTAAAACTCTAGCCTTCGACGAACCTCAATTCATATCTAGACTATTAATACCTCATACTTCCCAACGATCACTTCGCTCCTCTGGTCAAAACCTTCTCACAGTCCCCTCTTTGAAAATTATCGGTACAAGAAGAGCAGACATATTCTCTGTGATGGGACCTTTATGGTGGAATGCCCTGCCACAATATATTCGAAATGAAAAGGACGTTATAACATTTAAA